>NC_090444.1:1271534489-1271837519 GCF_031143425.1 Pleurodeles waltl
CTTCCAAAGGTTGTGTTGCTGAATAGCAAGGGTGAGTAGTCTTAATTTCACCTTATGCCTTTTTAAATCACTGCCAGACACTCCCTGCCTCTTTATCTCACTCTTGCAGTTTCTTTTTATCCCTGCATTCTCCCTTTATCACTGTTTTTCTGTCTTTCTCTTCTTCCTCCAAACACCTTTTTATGACTTCTCTTTATAGTTCTAAATCAATATCTGTTCGGACTCCTGGGGCTGAGGGGGACTCCAACCCCGAGAACCCCTTGCTGCTGCTGCCGCTCTCCATTGCCTCAGTAACGCGGATGCTATTTAGCGTGCTGTGCACGCGCTTCAGTTCTTCCGGACTCCTGGGGCTGAGGGGGACTCCAACCCCCAGAACACTTTGCTGCTGCTGCCGCTCTCCATTGCCTCAGTAATGCAGACGCTATTTAGCGTGCCGCGCCCAGGCAAAGCCCAGGCCAAGGGTGGGCCCATCCGTGAATGTCAGAGACTGTCTGAGGCTGGGCTGGGCTCCCCCTCTGGGCCCCAAGGTATGGTGCTGGGTCCTCTTTGCGCTTGTGGTTTCTAAAAGTATTATTTTGTACTTGTACTGAGGTTTCTATTTATAATGGGGAAGCATAAGGCGAGGGGCAGACTGAAACGGGCTCTGTTAATCCGAAAATTCTAAAAACTAACAAAGTTACGCAATCTCCTACAAATTGCGTAACTAAAGAGATTGATAACTTGATTGAAGAAGTGGAACTGATTTTGAATAAAAAGGAGAGAAATGTACGGAAAGGGCCAAAATCGACTACTCTTATCCCGTTTCTATCTGCTGGATCTCATATCATTATTGATCCACAACCTACTAGTGCCCCACCCCAGGTACTAGCTTCCCAAAGCCCATCCACAAGTGCAAGCCCCCCTACACACCTTGGCCCATATTTATACTTTTTGACGCTAAACTGCGCTAACGCAGTTTAGCGTCAAAAGATTGTGCGCCGTCTAACGCCATTCTGAAGCGCCATGCGGGCGCCGTATTTATGGAATGGCGTTAGCCGGCGCAAGCGGACCGGCGCTGCCTGGTGTGCGTGGAAAAAAACCACGTACACCAGACAGCGCCGGCGTAGGGGGAAAATGGCGTATGGGCGTCTTAAAATGGGGCAAGTCAGGTTACGTCGAAAAAATCGTCGTAACCAGACTTGCGCCATGTTTTTTCGACGCCCATCCCCCATCAACATGACTCCTATCATTGTAAAGATAGGAGTCATGCCCCCTTGCCCAATGGCCATGCCCAGGGGACCTCTGTCCCCTGGGCATGGTCATTGGGCATAGTGGCATGTAGGGGGGCACAAATCAGGCCCCCCTATGCCACAAAAAAAAAAAAAAATACTTACCTGAACTTACCTTAATGTCCATGGGATGGGTCCCTCCGTCCTTGGGTGTCCTCCTGGGGTGGGCAAGGGTGGCAGGGGGGGTCCCTGGGGGCAGGGGAGGGCACTCTGGGCTCATTTTGAGCCCACTTGTCCCTTAACGCCATGCCTGACCCAGGCGTTAAAAAGCGGCGCAAAAGCGCCGTTTTTGGCCACGCCCACTCCCGGGCGTCATTTTTGCCCGGGAGTATAAATACCACGTAAAGGCCTGGGAGTCATTTTTTAAGACGGGAACGCCTCCCTTGCATATCATTAACGCAAGGAAGGGGTTCACGCTAAAAAATGACGCACTCTCCGGGCACTTTGGTGCCCGAAGCGTCTAACGCCATAGTATAAATATGGCGTTAGTTGGCGTTAGATTAGCGTCGAATTTGCGTCGAAAAAAACGACGCAAATTCGTCGCAAACGGAGTATAAATACGGGCCCTTGTATCCCATCCTAACCCTGAAGGCCCATATTTATACTTTTTGACGCTAAACTGCGCTAACGCAGTTTAGCGTCAAAAGATTTTGCGCCGTCTAACGCCATTCTGAAGCGCCATGCGGGCGCCGTATTTATGGAATGGCGTTAGCCGGCGCAAGCGGACCGGCGCTGCCTGGTGTGCGTGGAAAAAAACCACGTACACCAGACAGCGCCGGCGTAGGGGGAAAATGGCGTATGGGCGTCTTAAAATGGGGCAAGTCAGGTTACGTCGAAAAAATCGTCGTAACCCGACTTGCGCCATGTTTTTTCGACGCCCATCCCCCATCAACATGACTCCTATCATTGTAAAGATAGGAGTCATGCCCCCTTGCCCAATGGCCATGCCCAGGGGACTTCTGTCCCCTGGGCATGGTCATTGGGCATAGTGGCATGTAGGGGGGCACAAATCAGGCCCCCCTATGCCACAAAAAAAAAAAAAAAAAATACTTACCTGAACTTACCTTAATGTCCATGGGATGGGTCCCTCCGTCCTTGGGTGTTCTCCTGGGGTGGGCAAGGGTGGCAGGGGGGGTCCCTGGGGGCAGGGGAGGGCACTCTGGGCTCATTTTGAGCCCACTTGTCCCTTAACGCCATGCCTGACCCAGGCGTTAAAAAGCGGCGCAAAAGCGCCGTTTTTGGCCACGCCCACTCCCGGGCGTCATTTTTGCCCGGGAGTATAAATACCACGTAAAGGCCTGGGAGTCATTTTTTAAGACGGGAACGCCTCCCTTGCATATCATTAACGCAAGGAAGGGGTTCACGCTAAAAAATGACGCACTCTCCGGGCACTTTGGCGCCTGAAGCGTCTAACGCCATAGTATAAATATGGCGTTAGTTGGCGTTAGTTTAGCGTCGAATTTGCGTCGAAAAAAACGACGCAAATTCGGCGCAAACGGAGTATAAATACGGGCCGAAGTATTTAAAACAGACGCAATTATTCATGGAATCCCTTGTTCTAATCGTTTTTCTTCATTGGAATCTCAAGACTTGGATAATCCCCAACAGACTCTTCCGGCACCATTGCATTCTGAACGTGACCCCCCTCATGAAGACCTATTAGCATTGGTGATTAGTTTAAAGAGTGAAGTAGGCGAGCTGAAATCTTTACTGTCAGAAATTCTTAATTTCCTCAAAAAGAAAGATCCACCTTTTTCTCGTGAATCTAAGATAATTCCCTTGCCAACTGATCACTCCCTTGTTCCTGGGCCTTTGCCAACTGGTCCCCTCCCAATTTTTGAGGATGATCCCGGCCCCAAACAAAGGATTTATTATAGCTGATCTTCTGTGTCCTTCCCTGAAAATGCCATACTTTCTTCTCCCTATGCAGATTTGAAATGGGACACCACACTAGTATCTCATCGGAACCCACATATGAATAACGACAACTATATTTATATGTGTAACGTCCCTTCTTTACCTACAAAATCACGGGCAGATAAACTTTCACTTATTAATAAGGTCTCGCATTGGCTACGCCATGATAGAGGATGCGGCTCAATTATCCATGCTGACATTTTATCGGCTGAACGTTTAAGCGGTCCATTTGGTGACCGGGACAAATCCCCACTTGGTAACAGGTTTATTGCAATGGAAGCACGTAAACATATGAGGAAGGAAACTGCTATTTTCCTTAGTGACAGCTGTCCCGTTGCTGGCAATATGAGGCCGAAACTTTCATCAAATATGACTACTCTGGCATCGAGCAGCGTTACAGGATATCATGCTTTCAGCAGATTAATATCTGGCCCGGCCACTATGAATGATATGGGACCTGTTTCTAAAGGCCACAATGCACGTGAACTTGACCTCCAGGGGGCCACCTCAGATATTGACTGACTACGTCCTTTTAGACCCTGTAACCTCACCATCAGTTCTGGTTCCCCGGCTTCATCACTTTCAAGAAGTCCATCAAATTTAGGAGTTGTACCTTTATTGAAACCACAAACTGTTTTTATCAACAACCCCAAAACTGTACTTCCTGTTGCGCATGCTAATAGTTATCATTTAGATGACATATCTTGTGGACTCCATTGTTCCATTGCTCATCCAACGGCGAAGCTTTTGTCTTGGAATGTGGCTGGTATCAACAGTAAACTAGCTGATACTGAATGGGGGGTATATGTTGACAACTTCAATATTTGTATGTTTCAGGAAACATGGGCGACGCATAGCACATACAGGCAGGGGTTTTGTTCTTTTTCTAAAAAAGCTAAGCCGTCCTCAGCAGGTAGGGCAGCAGGGGGTCTATGTACCTGGGTAAAAATGACGGAGGTGGGTGGAGTAAAGGAGCTACATGTAGATTCTCCCGACATCTGGGCTATAGTTATACAGCCAAATTCAGGCATCCCTGTCCTGTGCATAACTATCTATAATAGACTGGGTCCTTCTATTCAACAGTCAGCCACTATAGAGCTCCTGAATACTATAATTTTAGATCTCCGCCCAAAATACCATATTATCATAGCGGGGTATTTTAACGCGTCAATTGAACCTAACTCTGTTCTCATTGAGGTCATACAGACCGAAGACGATATATGGAATATTCCTCCTTATTTAATCCAGCCAAATCCATCTAATGTCTGCATCAAGGCTCTGCAGATAATAGATCTCATGATACTTCACGGTCTTCGCCTTGGTAATGGCTGTTTTCCAGCTGACAGCCCTGCTAGACCCACCTTTTTAGGGGGTCATATAGCAGCACTCTGGATTTTATTCTTTTTGATTTAAGGTCTGGCACTATATAATAGATGTGAAAGTGGGCAATCCGCATACTAGTGACCATGCGCCTCTCCAAATTGTATATGATAGAACTTTTTTAGCAGGAGCTGTGTCTTCCCTTGCTCCTGCACCTACTGGTGTTTTGAAGCTGTCCAGTAACAGGCGTACGGTAAGATGGGATTCCTTCCAGAAATCCAATAAGCTACGGGACAAATTGCGTGTATTAGTTTCTAGTCACCTGCTTTTTGACGACCATTTTACATTAAATTCGCTTGAAGTCATGTCTCTCCATTCGGATTTCTTTTCCACTCTCAAGGACTTGTTTTCTAAATCCGTTAGGACTCCAACCAACTCTTTTTCTCATCCTAGCAGCAAGCGGTTTGATAAGAGATACAGAGAGGCCAAAAGCACCTTGATTAAGGTGTTAAGAACAAAATATAGAGAAGAAATTGTTAATGCAAGGCAAAATTATGGGCCTCATTCTGACCCTGGCGGACGGCGGAGGCCGTCCGCCAGGGTACCGCCGCTGAATGACCGCACTGCGGTCAAAAGACCGCGGCGGCCATTCAGACATTTCCTCTGGGCCGGCGGGCGCTCTCCAAAAGAGCCCGCCGGCCCAGAGGAAATGCCCCTGCAACGAGGACGCCGGCTCAGAATTGAGCCGGCGTAGTTGCAGGGGTGCGACGGGTGCAGTTGCACCCGTCGCGTATTTCAGTGTCTGCTTAGCAGACACTGAAATACTTTTCGGGGCCCTCTTATGGGGGCCCCGCGGCACCCCCTACCGCCATGGGGGATTCTAAGGGCAGCGGTAGACCGCCGGTTTGCCTCTTCTGACCGCGGCCGAACCGCCGTGGTCAGAATGCCCTGCGGGGCACCGCCGGCCTGTCGGCGGTGCTCCCGCCGACCCTGGCCCCGGCGGTCTTAGACCGCCGGGGTCAGAATGACCCCCTATGTCTCCATATGCAAGACGTGCAAACTTGAGCACGAAGAGGGGCTATGGAGTGAACTGGCTGAGGACGCAAGGGCCCACGACTCCAAACGCTTGTGGCTTTTGGTCTCCCATAGCGATCAAAATCAAGCACTCAAGCCAGAGTGCCATATTGCCCCTGAAGTTTGGCTTTCTCACTTTAAGTAGCAGTATGGTTCCCCATCTGATTGTGATGCCACTAGTCAAGGATAGATGATACCACCACAATCGTCAGCGACTTCTTTACCTCCCTTGTCATTAAAAGAAACGGAGTCGGCTATCATTGCTCATAAAGCAGGGAAGGCCCCAGGGCCTGATGGGATTCCTTCAGATATGTTCAAAGCGGACTTGAACAACTGGGGTCCATATGTAAATAGGATCTCCAATGCTGTTTTAATCAACAGGTCTTATCCCGGCTCATGGAAGGAGGCAATTATTGTGCCCATAAACAAGAAAGGGGAGAGAGATTCACCAGGGAACTATAGACCCATCAGCCTCTTAGATAACTTACAAAAAATATTCTGCTACCAGTTACTAAGTAATGGAAAGTGGCTAATCAAGCACCAAGCCACCTCCAGGCGGGGTTTAGAGACAAGGTCAGCACAATCGACCAGGTCTTCCGCTTTATCTTCATAAAATGGAAAACTGTTGACGTGGATTTAGTCCACCTTTTTGTGGCATTTGTAGACCTGAAATCTGCTTTTGACCTTGTTCCATGCCATAAACTGTGGGAAGTCATGAGCGGCGTGGGGGTTCCTTGTTCTATGTTGAATATAATTAAAGACCTTTATACTGGCAATTGTGCCAGAATTCGATGGGGCCCGGAAGGTGAATTAACCTCAGAGTTTCCCACAAACCATGGCGTAAGACAGGGCTGTGTACTTGCTCCCACACTGTTCCTCCTATTTATCAATGCATGTGTCCCCTACCTCTTGGAATGTTCTAGCGATGCCCCCAAACTGGGAGGGCAAAAGATTCCATGTCTCCTATTTGCAGATGACACTTTGCTAATATCCCAAACAGCCATAGGTCTTTCAAATTTGCTTTCGAGGTTTACGGACTTCTGCAAAGACCATGGCTTAGAAATCAATTCATTAAAAACCAAATATATGGTGTTTGGGGATAAAAAGCATAAGATGAGGAGACCTATCTGCTCAGAGGGTGCCATATTGGAAAGAGTGGGTGCTTTTGATTATTTAGGTTTAAAACTAGAAGACTCACATAAACGGCATGCAGATGCAGATTTGCAGCCAGATCCCCCAGATTTGCCATGACTCCTGCCCTAGAAATATACAAATCTCAAGCAAGGGGGGGCTCTATATGGAGCTGAATTGTGGGGCCATTGAAATCTGGAAGATCTGGCAAGGGTGGAAAACTTGTTTTTAAAGATGCTGTTAAGAGTTCCTTTAAGCACCCCATCCTTGCCTATTCGAATGGACTTAAATCTTCTCCCAATTAACCAGATTGCCGCTGTTGTTGTTGTTCTGGATTCGCCAATGCTCACTAGAGTCTCTTATTCCATATAGACTTGGGTTGACCAACTTGGTGGGCACTAACTCTATTACAAAAATTAAGTGGTGTGCTTAGGTAGAATGGTCCTTTTTTCGTCTTGGTCTGTAGTTCTTTTTTTTATTGCAGTGAGGACTGAGGCAATAAAATGGGAGGTTGGTTTCATTCACATTATGATCTTCGGGATCTCTGCTTCATTGGGTGCTTTAAAAACCCTCCATGTTGCCTCACCTTTGGCCTTAGTGGGATGGTTGACTGTCTGGGCATTCCCTGTGACAGTAAATTCCTGCTTGGAGGGGTGTATGCTGATACTCAGATCCTTTGACATTTCTTTGTTGATGGCCATTGAGTATTACATTTTCATTATTTTCTCATCAACAAAGTTTGGGAATGCTTCACTGTTCTCTGTGGAAATGCCACTGATCATGGTGGTATCGTTGTTCCCAGTTTGTTGTTTGCCAATTTCAAAGAGTTAACCTGACTGGATTATGGCAGTATTTAGTTGAGATCTAAATGTTGTTTGGGCATTTCAAATTATCTTTTTGTAGGTGTTTTTTTGGTCCCAAAGTCATTATGGGTGCATGGACGAGACCTTGTGCCTCCAAAGTCTCACTGCAAGGCTGACCCTCATAATTACTTTATTTAGATTTGGTTGGACCATGAGTTCAACAAATTGGTTTTGTGTCTTTTGAGGCATAGTGGAATTACTACTTCCACTATGTCTATGTTTGGTTTCAGTGCTTAGTTAGTTTTTCTACACTCCACAATTCACTTGTGAGGTACTTCTGACATAGAACCAGAGATAACAGAGCGTCCCTTTTCATATTTCTGGAATTTCATATCCTGTATTTGATCCTCGTAATTTCTATGGAGGTTAAAACCTCCTAGACAGATGGAGTTCAGGTGAAGCACGGAGTGTACTGTAACTGTTTCTATTATTTGCACACGGAAATGCTGTTTGTCTCTTGGAGAGTGATATATAAGTAGCAATTTAGCTAATAAACTGTTGCTGTGACAAATTTATCTCTCATATGTTCACAGGGGAGCAGCATATCCACAGGGAAGGGATTAATGTGCAAGGAGTCTTGGTGAATGAATGCAAACCCACCGCTCTGCCCCTGCGGACGACTGAAGTGCTTGATGGTGAAGTTAGGGGTGGTTAAAATGTCAATTTAGGTAGTGATTTAACCATGTTAAAATTAACAAACATATAATAACGAAAACATTTAGCATAGTTACCTATAAAAATATATTTAATATATATAAAAATTAAATTGATTACAATTATTTTTATTAATAGTACAAATATTAGAAAAAATAAAAAAATAACAACAATCAAAAATAATCAATATTAGAAAACGTATTAGACTTAGAAGGTGTCAGATTTAATATTCTAATTCTACTTTAAGCAAAAGTAGGGAAAGTGTTGGACTATGGAGGAGATAGATTTACTTTTCAAACTCAAATGTAAGCTAAAGAAGGTAAAGGCCCTCATTACAACCCTGGCGGCCGCTGTTAAAGCGGCGGTAATACCACCAATTGGCCGGCTGTAAAAAAAAATTGAATCACGACCATGGCGGAAACCGCCAACACAGACAGACACTTTAACACTCCGACCGCCACGGTGGTAGAAACAAACACCGCGGCGGTAACCGCAAACAGACAGGCAGAAGACAATGTACCACCCACTGCATTACAAGACACCAATCCGCCACCTTTTCCGGGGCGGTACCAATGCCATCAAAAGCACGGCGGAAACAGTACACAGAAGGGAAACCACTCACCTCTCGACATCCAACGAGGAACCAGGACGCCATGGAGCCCGAGTTACAGGTGTTACCAATGTTGGTTTACCTCCTCTTCTACCAGGAGCAGCAAAGACATCGGTGACGACCAGGGTGAGTGCTGCACCTAGCACACGGGGGGAGGAAAAAGAGAGTGACACACACATGCAACAAGGAACACCCCCACCTTCACCCACAACACCATACACACAAATACATGCATCAACATTACATTTACACCCCGTAACCCCCTGAAAGAACACAAGGACAAAATTAAATGACTGTAACGAGTGTAATCATCGAAAATCCAGATGGGGAAACAAGTCCATAAAAGATCAATATATACAAATATGTACAGCAACTACATAAATCTAGATAGTGTTCCATTCATTGTCCGTGTACCAGTGGTCACAAAATGCATGGGCGAAGCCCACACATAATAACTGCCTGAAAACAGAGAGAACACTGCTGGGGCATCAGGTCGAAAATAAACAGGCACCTCAGTGGGAAGCGGGGGGGGGCACCTCAGCCGGATGAAGGGACGACGCCACTGCTCCACGAGGGGGCTCCATGCCCACAGATTGGTCCTGGGGAGTGCAAAGCCACAGTCTCCCAAGTCTCTCAAGTGGGTGGTTTTCCCACTGTTTAGTCCTGGGGAGTGCAAAGCCACAGTCTTTCAAGTGGGTGACATGTTCCACTGGTTCTGGAGGGGGCTTTGTGCCCAGAGTGCTTCATCCTGCCAAGGACTGTGTTAGTGGATGCTTTTCTCCACTGGTTCTGGAGGGGGCTTGGTGCCCAGAGTGCTTCATCCTGCCAAGGATAGGGTGAGTGGATGCTTTTCTCCACTGGTTCTGGAGGGGGCATGGTGCCCAGAGTGCTTCATCCTGCCAAGGACTGTGTTAGTGGATGCTTTTCTCCACTGGTTCTGGAGGGGGCTTGGTGACTGTTTCATCCTGCCAAGGACTGTGTTAGTGGATGATTTTCTCCACTGGTTCTGAAGGGGCCTTTGTGCCCAGAGTGCTTCATCCTGCCAAGGACTGTGTTAGTGGATGCTTTTCTCCACTGGTTCTGGAGGGGGCTTTGTGCCCAGAGTGCTTCATCCTGCCAAGGATAGGGTGAGTGGATGCTTTTCTCCACTGGTTCTGCAGGGGTCTTGGTGCCCAAAGTGCTGCACATGGTGTGTGGCAGTTCCCATTCCCTCACCTGGGTGTGTGTGCCACAAGATATTCTGGGAACAGTTAGCATGATACTCCATGGAGTCAGAGAGACACTCCACCCTGCTGCGACTTTGCCTGCCAACTGCTGGTACTAACAGTGCAGGTTGTGGTGCCTCATGTAGTCTGTGCAGGGTCCAGGACATCTCCTGCAGCCTCAGATGGCTGCCCACTGGGAATGTTGGACATGTCAGCTGTGGTGGCCCTGTTTGTGCACGTCACTGTGCAGGTGGTGGTGGTTGCGGTGGTGTCTGTGACGGAGATGCTGCCGGTGGTGCATGTGTCAGCACCTGTGGAGGGAGACAGCAGGACGTCTCGTGCAGCCTCGGACAGCTGCCCACTGGGGATGATGCTGGGGACAGAGGCAGCAGACGTGCAGGTGGCGGTGCAGGTGGCGGTGGCCCCTGCCGTACAGGTTGCTGTTCTGTTTGGCAGAAGGGGTGAGGTGACACCAGTCCCTCCCCCAGAGGCTCTGTGGCCTGAGATGACTTCCCTTTAGCCTTGTGTCCCATCCCCACCTTGGAAGTCGCTGCTGGTAGATTGGCACTGTCCTGTTTTGTCTTGGAGGAGGCCATGCTGGGTGGTTGGTGTGGCTTTTCCCTACGGCATGTGGGCCCCTTCTTCACCTTGGCAGGTGGCGGAATAGGGTGATCCTTGGCCTCGGTAGATGGCACACTGGCAGCCCTGATGGGTGCCGCCTGCGATGTTACTTGACCTGCAGGAACCACAGTGCTTGAGGATTTGGTGGCTGAGGTGCTGAGCTGGGATCTGGACATCCTGGACCTAGGGGAAGGACAGGGGGGAGGTGTAGGGAAGAGGTCAATGTTAGCCAGGGAAGGATTTTTAGACACACTGGGACGGGAGGATGGAGGGGGTTTAGGAGTGGAGGAAGAGGTAGTGGTTGTCGGAGGTGTACGTCTGCTGAGTTTGGGTGAGGGTGCATGGGCTGGAGGCTGTTGTGAGGTAGATGGCTGTTGAGTCGGTTTGTGCCTGTGTTTGTGTAGTTTGGTAGGAGGGCTCACAAACACATTGGGAGAGGACACAGGGGACGTGTAAATGGTAGTGGGGGTGGTGATTGCATGTGAGCGGTGTGTGGTGATCGGCGTGCTGGTGATGGAGGTAGTGAATGAGGATGCAGTGCATGCAGTGGTGAGTGGAGATGAGACTGGGAGGGAGGAGGGGGACGTGGAGGAGGGGGACACAGTGGAGGCAGTGGATGTTGGCGTGTCTGCATGGGGATGGTGCTTGGGTGAGTGCTTGTGGGATGTGTGGTGCTTATGTTTGCCATGTCCACTCTTGTGTGTTGATGAGTGTGCATGCTGGTCTTATGGTGTGCTTGGGATAGGCTGAGGGACAGGGGATTGGGTCTGGGTAGTGGAAGTTGGACGGAGGAGGTTGGACACAGGGACAATGGTTGCCATCAGTGCTGATGCCAGAGCCTGAAATGCTCTCTTTTGGGCTGCCTGGCCAGAATGAATGCCCTCCAGGTATGCATTTGTTTGCTGCAAATGCCTCTCGACACCCTGGATGGCATTCAAAATGGTGGATTGCCCAACAGTGAGGGATCTCAGAAGGTCAATAGCCTCCTCACTGAGGGCAGCAGTGCTAACTGGGGCAGGGCCTGAGGTGCCTGGGGCGAAGAAGATGCCCACCCTCCTGGGTGAGCGGGCACAGGAAACACGCTGAGGGGCTGCTGGGAGGGTGGTGCTGGTAGAGGGGGTGGCTTTACCTGTTGATGCGGTGGGCACAAAGGTGCCCGCCACTGCATGGGAGCTCCCATCAGAGGAGGAGTCGCTGTCGCTGGTGTCTCCTCCTGTCCTCGTCGT
Source organism: Pleurodeles waltl (assembly GCF_031143425.1). NCBI lineage: Eukaryota > Metazoa > Chordata > Amphibia > Caudata > Salamandridae > Pleurodeles > Pleurodeles waltl. The sequence goes on from NC_090444.1 coordinate 1,271,546,379, forward strand.
GGAGCTCCCCTCGCCCTCTGTCCTACTGGTGTCTTCAGACTCCATACATTCAATCTCCAGGGGCATGTGGGTTGCAGCTCCCTCCTGCTCTGGTGCCAATGCTCCTCCACCAGATGATGCTAATGCACACAAGGACAGGGTGACAAAACAAAAAGGGAGGAAAGACAGAAGAGACACATGGTCAATGCCTGCAACACCACTACCATTGGCGGACACAAGACACAGGGAGCAGCCCTATGCACTAGCCCATGCACTAACAGTTCAGGGAAAAAGCACATGCCCATGGGGGACTCTGCCTAGACCCATTTGATGGACACCTGGAACCCACAAGAGCCTGACTAGGTGTAGAGGGCCACTACCACTTCTGGGTTTGGAGTGGCACTGAGCCTGCCTAACAAAGGTCCTACCCTGGCACGTTTGCCCTCGCCTAGGGGAACCCACAGCCCACTTCCCCACCCAGAAACTTCATAAAGCACACAGAGTCAGCTGAATGAGACTGTACTCACCCCCTTATGGCTGCTGTGATGCCCTCAAGCACCCATCCAACTCAGGATATGCCACCTCCAGGATCCGGTACATCAGGGGGGCATGCCTCCACCGTCTTCTTGCTCCAACGGCACAGATCCTCCCATCTTTTGCGACAGTGGGTGCTCCGTCTATGGTAGACCCCCAGGGTCCGCACCTCCTTGGCGATGGCACACCAAATACCCTTCTTCTGGTGGGTGCTGACCTAGAGGAAAATTGAAGTAAGAATGGATGTTACTCCCCCGTCTGGTTATTCTTACTCATTGGCCACAAACCTCCCACCCTGGCCCAGAAAAACATACACTGACCATCCTCACATAATGGCCTCTGCCCCCCCCCTGTATCTACCATCCACGTCACTCCGTACATTCATGTCCCATGCATCATGCTCACAGTGTACTCACCTGTTTGTCTGGAGGACCGTAGAGTAGCATGTTCCCTTATGTAACGGGGCAACTCCAGAGGCACCGTGTGTGGCTAATAGGTGAGCCCAAGGTCCCAACACAATTGACATAGGTGTCTGGGTATGGGTGAGTCCCTAAGGGTTGGAGTATGTTTAACAGTTGCCCCTCGATATTTGCAGGTGACTCTGGTTACCCCAACCTGTCATGGCTAATGGCCCCAGTGAGGAATCCCAGGACAAGGGCAGAGGAACGCTACAATGAGGCACATGGGTGAACTAGCAGGATAATTGAGCGGACTTTTGGCCTCCTGAAGGCCAAATTCCAGGGCCTCCATCTGACAGGTAGCTCCCTATACTAGTCTCCGAAGAAGGTGTGCCAGATCATCGTGGCATGCTGTATGTTGCACAACCTGGCTTTGTGACGCCAGGTGCCGTTTCTGCAGGAGGATGGGCCTGAAGTTGGTCTTGTGGCAGCTGTGGGCCTGTGGACAGTGAAGAAGAGGAGGCAGAAGAAGAAGATATAGACAACCGAAACAACATCATCATGCAATACTTCCAGTGAGACACAGGTGAGAGACTGGCACTGCTTCTCTCATATCATACTACTGTAGGACATTGCATGAATCTGCATTTTTACCTCTGTGTATGGACCCTGACATGTCACTTTGGCTTTCCATTTCACAGATATGGGTCCCACTTTCTGCCTTCTGATATGTTTACTGATGCCCAACAACTGTTGAACATTGGTATGTGAACATGGACATTGACATTGCTATTTTTCAGAGAGGTTGCAATTACACATTTGTGAAAGTACAGACTGACTCCAGATTGATTTTTGATTCAAGTGTGTTTAATTCTGTGCTAATAAGTGGAGGGGGCTGTGCAATGGGCTGGGGTGATGGTGAAGGAATGTCCATGGTAGAGTCCAGTCTCTTGGTATCACAGGTGCATTGTCCAAGGGGGCATAGGAAGTGGAGTAATGGCAGTTCAAAGTTGTTAGGGTGACATAGTGGGACAGAAGGGTGACGATCAGAATAGTGTTATTTCCTGGCGGGGTTCTTGGCAATGTTCTCTGTCTTGTTCCTGGATCTCAGGGACCATTTGTGGGCTGGTTCTCCTTCTGCAGGGGGTGGGGTGCTGGTGGCCTGTTGGTCCTGTGGCGGGACCTCCTGTCCACTAGCGCCGGCGGAGGTGGAGGGCTGTTCATCGTTCAGGCTAGTGTCAGGGGCCCGTTTGTGTGCCACTGTGTCCCTCATGGTGTTGGCCATGTCTGCCAGCACCCCTGCAATGGTGACCAGGTTGGTGTTGATGGACTTCAAGTCCTCCCTGAACCCCAGGTAGTGTTCCTCTGCAGCCGCTGGGTCTCCTGAAACTTGGCCAGTACCGTGCTCATCGTCTCCTGGGAATGATGGTATGCTCCCATGATGTTGGAGAGTGCCTCGTGGAGATTGGGTTCCCTGGGCCTGTCGTCCCCCTGTCGCACAGCAGTCCTCCTAGTTTCCCTGTTATCCTGTGCCTCTGTCCCCTGAACCGTTTGCTCACTGACCCCAGGTCCCTGACTGTCTTGGGTTGGTGGGTTTGCCTGGGGTCCCTGTAGTGGTGGACACACTGCTGATTGACGTGTCCTGGGGACAGAGGGATGGGCCCGCTGGGTGGGTGCTGTGGTGGTGTTTCCTGAGGGGAGAGGTTCAGTGGTGGTTTGTGACTGTGGCAGGGGAACCGACTGTCCAGAGGTCCCTGATGGGCCGGGTTGGTCATCGTGATCCAGGCGTGCAGAGCTGCTGTCATCACTGTGGGCCTCTTCTGTGGGGGGACTGTATATGTCTGGCTCCTCCTGTCCGGTGATGTTGGGTACGGGTCCTGTTGGGGTGTAAATGCATAGTTATTGTATCTGTGTGCCATCATGTGCAATGGGTGAGTTACCCTCTACTCCTGTGCTTGCATTATTGTTTTTGCCCTTGTGTGATTTGTGATTTTGGGGCCTGGGTGGGCATCTGTACTGGACATGCTTTGGTGATCGGGGTTCATGCATAGGTGTTGCATGCAGGGCTTGGTATTGGGATGGGTGGGTTGTGATGGTGGGACATATGTGAGGTGGTGGATTGACGGGGTTGGGAGTAGGGGTAGGAGTTTGTGATGGCATGCAGGTAGGGTGGGGGATGTAGTAGTAAATATTTGCCTTACCAGAGTCCAGTCCTCCTGCTACTCCTGCGAGGCTCTCAGGATGCAGTATTGCCAAGACCTGCTCCTCCCATGTTATTAGTTGTGGGGGAGGAGGTGGGGGTCCACCGCCAATCCTCTGTACTGCTACCTGGTATCTGGATACCACGGAAAACACCTTCCCCCTTAGGTCATACCACCTCTTCCTGATGTCATCCCGTGTTCTGGGGTGGTGTCCCACTGCGTTGACCTGTCGACAATTCTCTGCCATAGCTCCATCTTCCTAGCAGTGGAGGTCTGCTGCACATGTTATCTGAAAAGCTGTGGCTCTACCTGGATGATTTCCTCCACCACGACCCTGAGCCCCTCCTCAGAAAACCTGGGGTGTCTTTGAGGTGCCATAATGTGGTGTGGGTGATGTGTGAGGTGCTGTTTGTTGTGCTGTGTGATGTGTTGTGTTGGTGTGTGTTCTTTGAGATGCGTGGATGTTGTATGAGTGATGGTGTTGTGTGCCTGTGGATGCTGGTGTTGTGTTTGCTATTCTCTCTCTCTGTGCGTCTTCAAATACATTTGTTGTAAGGGGTTGTGGCCAATGTGGGTGTGTGTTTTATAGTGGTGTGAGTGTGTGGGTGTGGTGTGTGTTTGTGTATCAGGTGTGTGTATTTTGAATTGTCCAATGTGGCTGTGTTTTGTAAGTGTGTGTGTATTTTGTGCGCGGCAGTGTGTACCGCCAATGGATTACTGCGGTTGAAAGACAGCCGCGTTTATTCGTGGGTCGTGATAGTGTGGGCGTATTTCTGTCGGCGTGACGGTGTAGGTTTTGCTATCACCAGTTTGTCACTGACCTGTGGTGTGGCGGACTTGTGTGGGTGTCTGTATTGTGGAGGATTACGAGATGTGAGTCGTAATACCTGTAACAGATGTCTGCCGTGGCCACAGTATCTTGGCGGCCGTCAGCACGGCGGTAAGCGGGATTTACCGCCATTGTCATAATGAGGGCCAAAGTGTTGGACTTTGGAGTGGTTAGATTTACACCACCTACATAACACATAGTAGGGAAAACATTGGCCTTTGGAAGGGTTAGATTTACTATTCCCAATTCAAGTTAAATAACAATAGCGAAAGTAGCTTTGAACGGATTTGATCTGCTATTCTCACTCCAATCTTAGCAACAGTAGCAAAAGTGTTGGACTTTGGAGGGGTTAGAATTACTATTCCTACTCCAATTTAAGCGAATTCAGGAACAATTGTGAATTTGAGAGGGGTTTGATTTACTATTTCCACTCCAAATTAAGCAATAGTAGGGAAAGTACTGGACTTTGGAGGGATTAGATTTTATCTTCCCACTCCACTGTAAGCAACAGTAGGGGAAGTTTGGGACTAATAATAAAGGGTTAGATTTACTATTCATACTCATATGTATATGAACACTAAGAAAGTGTGGACTTTGGAGAGGTACATATACCATTCCAATTCCTAATCACTTAAAACATGTAAATAACTGACAGCCTACAATTATTAAAACAAATGTAAAATACAAAAAAAATGGATTAAAAATAAATAACATTAAATGTACTAATATAAAAATAAATTAACAAATATAAAACAAAATAAATACATTTTAAATTAATACACTTCTCTACCTCTTCCTCCTAAAAACACACTAACTAAATACCTTTCAAAATAAAAATTTAATAAAACAATAACAATGAAATAGTAATTAAGTCAAACAAATGAAACAAAAACAAATTATAAATATAAAATTCGTTTTCAAAAGTTTATTATTAAATGCACTTAAAAAGGATTTAATAATTAAAGTAAAACAAAGATCCAATAAAACAAAAATCAAATACATGAATTACATAGAATATAAATATTAAATCAAAATAAAATATTATTATTTTTTAAATGTGTAATTAAATAACTTTTCAACCTATTCCCCTACAATTCCAACAACGAACTACTAAATTATAAATCAAACTATGGAACATATAAACTTCACATTAAATATCATAAATTACACCTAAATAGCTAAATTAATAGTTAATCGATTACATTATTTGCATAATTTATTACAAATGAAATATGTCATAATTACTAAAATAATTTAACATAAAAACAATAATTTATCATTAAAATAACTTCCAACCCTATTCGCCTACAAACCCAACAGCCTGCTACTAAATTATAAGTTATTTAACATAGAGAACATTAAAATTACACATTAAAAATTACAAAATACAATTAAATTATTAAAATATCTATAAATTAACAAATGTACGTAATTGAGTAATTGTAATAAAATGTAATAAATGTAATTTCACATGAAAATCTACAAACTGTACTAAAAATATAAACCATTTATTATAAAAATACTAATACCTAATATTAATATTACTAATATATAGTAAATTAATGTAAAATTCTATTTAAACAACTATATTAAACAATGATATTTTTAACAAACTGAATCATATGCATTCTATTCTGTTTCATTTAATACCTTCCCTGGGTCAGTGCAATACGAGGGGGGTCCAAATTCTCCTCCTGCATTTGTGGAAGGTGGTGGCTACCAAAACACCTCCCCCTTGACACTCAGAATGAGGAGATGTTAATAAACACCTCGTATCTTTTATGCTTATGCATACATGTGCCCAGAGGGATATTGATGCTCACAACACCATGTGCCCATTAATGCCATAGGATTGGGTTTTCTTCAAATAGCGAAATATTTATTGAGAACAGTAAGCAAATGCAAGATGATACCTTTTACTTCTTCCTAGGAAAAAAGAGGAAAGTGTTTTGTTAGATAGGTGTTGTTAAAAAGGTGGGATTTTAGAATAAATGTATTTTCCTGATTAAAATCCTGGTGTGTTCACATGAGTTGGTATCCTGCACAGATCCCTATTCCTCAGATGCTTAAAGTTAAGACACACCTTGGAAACCTGTCTGATCGACCCAACACATATCCCTGAGTTTACCCATTTGGAACCCAACATGACACTGGAACAATTACCCAACAGGGAAGTATCCAGAATATACATGTCATTAATAGTAAACACTTCAGACCCAGTAACAGACCAGTGAGCCATATGGGTACCAGACATGGGAGAATTAGTGTAGAAACACTGGACAGAAGCCAAAATGGCCTCACATTCCCTAGCTATTTCATTACACCTATGCCTCATACACTGTACATACTTATGATGTTGACCTACTATCAACCTGAAAGGGTGTGAAAAATGAAACAAAATCCCCACCCCAATCGTGTTGGGTGTGAAAACAAAGCAGGAACAGGCTTATGTATGATTTGGGATGCCATATAATTTGACAATATTGGGGGCATATACACACTGTGCGTGAAAGAATTAAAGGGCACTCAGGGCTCCATTATGAGTTGGTGGCTGGAAAACTCCGTCTGACAAAATCCCAACAGGGAGGCTGCCGCCTATGCAGTGACCTCCCTGCCAGTGCTATTATGGGTTTCCTGCTAGGTCAGCGGGCGGAAACCTGAGTATTCGCCCGACGGCCTAGTAGGAAACAGGCCGTCTCTGTCATTGTCTCTGTCTCGTAATAGAGCCGGTGGCAAAGCTGTTGTCTGCATGGTGCACCAGCAACCTCACAATGTTCACTGTCAGCAAAGCAGACAGTAAACATTGCGACGGTGTTGGGAATGGGTACCCCTGCACTGCCTCTCCACCCATTCTCTGCCAGCCTTTTCATGGCTGTGCTACTGCCATGAAACTGCTGACAGAGAAGGGGTTGTAATCCCCAGGGCAGCTCTGCTTGCAGCGATGCCCTCGCAGATTAGGACTGCAACTATCCTCCAGGCCGCCAGGATCTGAGATCCTAGAGGAGCTGGAAGGTCCCTGGGGGTCCGACTGCCAAGGTTGTAAAGTGGCAGTAAGCCCCCCAAATTGGTGGAAGTCCAGACCACCACATTGGCGGAGGTCCAGACAACCTCTGCGAGTGTGGCGGTCTATAGATCACCACACCCATAATAAGGTCCACAGTCTAACAAGACACCCATTTGCTAGCCTGCTGTTTATGAATCAATTAGGGTGGACAAGGCAAGCTCCCTCGTTAATTGCTAAGCGAATATTGATTGCAAGTGAAACACTTCAAAGCACTGGTGTGCAAACGTATTATTCTTATTCATAGCTTGGTTAAGGGGAAAGGAAAAAAGGAAAATGTCTGTTTCAGTGGATGGATTGTTAATTTAATATTCCATTAGTGCCAATGTAAACAAATGTCTTCTATTTGTGGGAAAACTGAAATTTTGCAACACAAATACATTTTAAATGTCATCCGTGGTCATGTTTGGTCTACTATGGCTCAGCTACATTTTGTTTAAATAAGGAATACTTAACAAATTTTTATGGCACATAGTGGAGCCTCACATCCCCCCAATATTTTTTTTATTTTCAATATATAGCACAATAATTCACATATAAATACATTTAGTAAGGTGCAGTACTGTGTGGAATATCTATCAGGATGAATAGTTTGGGGCACATGAATATGATTGTAACAATGCTCAAACATATCTATAAACTATACATAAATTAAATAAGTTATAACCAAATGTTTTATTTATTTGTGCATTGCTTTAGCAGTCTACCTGGAACAGAGGGCAGTTCTGCTTCAAATACCACCAGAATGAAGTAAGATGGCAAAGTGTTAGCAAAGCACAAGACAATCATCATAACAAATTAGGCACCAAAGTCCTTAATGCCCATGAGTCTTAAGGTTAATTTGATGAATATTTATGTAGTAGAAGAAATATGTTGCATCAGAATAATTGCCATCTGCTGGACACTGCTGCACAGGTGGAGAATGACCCCCTTAGTTCTACGTATTCAGCACAAAGCAGTCTCAAATAATACTTTCATGTCTTCCATCCATGTCCTATCCTTGAAGGTAGCATACTTTGTCTGATTCAGCTATTGTTCCATCCATAGGCATAATTTTAGCAGTGCAATGCCTTTTACAACACAAGAGTGCAGTCTTCCTTACTAGTAGGGTCTAATAAACACCAATTACCAACAGGCCCATTGGCATCAGTACACAGCCCTTATGTATTTTTCCAAGCACATAATTGAGAGTAAGGGCCCTGTGGTGGGACCGCCAAACTCATAATTAGGCCATATAGTTTCAATAGGGATCCAGATCTATGTCAAATTAAAAACAGCACTGGAAACTCATGGATATGATGATCCTGGTTTCCAAATGAAAAGGACAGATTGTAGTATCTAAGGTTCAATAGAGTCAAATGCATTTACATTGGGGCTGGTCCTCAGTCGACTTATTGTTTACTTATTATGTCAAAGAAATGATCAAGTGGCATTTCTTCAGGACCTTAACTGTTTGTGCCTAATCTTCTGTCAAAAAAGAAGAGGGGTGGCTAATGTGTATATATTTATCCCCACCTCTGTGGACAATGTGCTGTTCAACCAAAAAATAGATACCTTACACTACTGTTCTATATGTCAAAGGATCCAGAATCGAACAGAAAGGTAGATTAATTTGCCGGCAAAATGCTCTGCGTAAATCCATTGAATGAATTACATTCTCAATATTCTCAATACCCAAGGGGCTTGTATCAAAGTTTAGAAGGGTCCCTGATATATTGAACAAAGCACAGTAGTGTAAGTTGTCTATTTTTTAGTTGAATGGCACATTGTCCACAGAGGTGGAGATACTTGTATGTACATTAGGCACCACCCTTCTTTTTGACTTAAGATTTGGTAGATACAGTTAAGGCCCTCAAGAAATGCCACTCCATCATTTTTTTACATAATATGCACAAAACATGCTGACCTAGAACCAGCCTCAATGTAAATACATTTGATTCCATTGAATTCTAGATGCCACAATTTGTCCTTTTCATTTGGAAACCAGGATATCATATTCCGGTATGTCCTGCACTGTTTATAATTTGAAATAGATGTGGATCCCTATTAAAATCATAGACTTTTTCTTCGATCTATAGTCAATTTTAATTCACACCTGTTCAATCTTCTCACTCATCTTCTGGGACAAATCATGTTACCCAGTCATTTCAAGGCGATTCGTAAAAAAACATATCTGGCTAAGTGCCCCCTTGTGGTGCCCATTGGGCATTGCAGTGCAAGCCAAACAACAAGCAGACCTGATGATGAAGCATGCGAGCTTTTGGTGGATGAGGTCACTTGCTTTTACAAGCAGAAGCTCCCAGTGTTTACTCCAGGTCTATAGTAGATTTCCTGCTGAGGGAAAATGGAACAGTATACTCAAGTTGAAGTTGTATTCAGACTGGACCAAAGTTCTACTTGTCCTCTGACATTTATAGGATTGGCAAAGGGAGACATTGAAAGAGTGAAAGGGATGACATGGCAACTTGTGCAGTGAATCTTTGATTCTAATATGGCAGAAGAAGGACATGGACAGTGTGATATGGAGATGTACAACAAGGATCATGGAGAGATGGAGACATGAACACTGATGATTGTGACAACAGGTATTAAAACTGACACTGCTACCAGAGGTTACATCCCACACACACACCACTGGGCTGAGGAAAGTCACACAACATGACATTACAACTGAGCACCCATAACCTCCACCTCCCAGAACTGGTATTAGTGATCCTGCTAACCAAGTTAGCCACCCTACCTAGAGTTCATGTAAATGGTGACAGTGGATGGTATTAAAAATGGCTAACATGACATCATAAAGTCAAGGACTTTAATATCACCCTGAGTTATTCTAGCTTTGCTAACAGCTAGTAATTAAGCTGCAAATAAAAGTGTGCCAAGGCTCACTGGGATTCAAAATTGTGATACTAAATTTAGGTACACATCATAAATTTAAGTGTGTTATAGGTATACACGCAGGATGCAGTGTATTAACTTTTTCTGGTAAGATCCAAATGGATATGATCTAAGAACAGAGGAAGTGGGCAATTCAGCAATTCAAATATGATCTAGGAGCAGTATGAATGGGCAATCCAGGAGTCGAACAAGAATCATCCACCACATGTTTTTGACATCACATTGCCTTGTATTGCTTACATTTATTGAAAAAACTATAGCCTGCGTTTTAGAAATCAAGGGCATTATTTAAGTATAACAGACTGTGCTCTGTTTCTCCTAATCTGAAAAAAAGGAAATAGTCCAAAGCTACTAATGGCTCTGTCCATTATTTCAGTAGTGACCACATCAAATCAAATGACAATAGTGACCATGCCTTGCAGAATTACTAGTAGTGATCACAGAGATGTTTGTCACAATATGGATTTACAAAATATTGGCATGCCAAAATATCATATCCAGGATACTGACTATTTCAGTACTGTGAAAGTTTGTGTGAATAAGTAAGAATAGGTTTGCTGTTCTTAACTCTACAAGTATACATCTTGAACATAGATTCATCTTCAAGGTTGGATTTAAGAACCCAAATAAAATGTAACTTCCCTAAAAATGCTCATCTTCATGTTATTGTGGTAAAAAACTCAGGGCCTCATATATAAGAATCTGATGCATCGGCTCCCATGCGTCAGATTTCTTGTGCTGCCCTGCAATACCTTGGATGTGCTGTATTAACATCACAGAGCTCCATGGAGCAGGTTTTCACAGATGCATCAGAAATTCTGACGCATTTGAGGCACTAAAGTCACGCATTGCTCAACAAGTATCAAACAAATGACACTACTTCAGCAATACATGGAGGCCCCATAAACAAAAGACCTGCATCACTAATACCACTGCTTTGAGCAGGCGGGTAAAATTCTGACTCAAAGAAGGCACAGACTGATGCAGTAAAATGTAATTTCACTGCATCAGTTCTGCGTGGCCTTTTGCCTGGGTATGCCTACCTTGCATATCATTGCTGGTAGCTGGCCCTCAGGGGTTAAAAGTGACTGTAAATGCCTCTAGCATCACTTTGTAGATTTGGAATTGTTTTAGTGCCACCACAGTGTCAAAAGAAATGATGCTATTGCAGCACAAAGGCCTTGTAAATAAGGCCTTGAGTATTGTAGTAGAACCCTACACACTCCATGGATTAAACAAGGATAGCAAAAGCAATGTCAGGAAAAGCATTATCAATATAAAATACATACACATATATAATGAAAAAATAGCCACAGCAGAAAGTACCCACTGGCACAAAGAAAACACTGTGGCCTAGATTTATGTTAAAGTGGTGCATCACAGTGCTGCACCAAAAATAGCAACACCACACTGTGCCACTTTAGAAACGCAGAGGTGCACCTTATTTCGAGGAGTACAGCACACCCCTGTGTTTCTCCCTGTGCTAGCGCTGAATTAAGCTGCCTAGCGCCAACTTAGGCATCCTTGCACCATAGTGCAAGGGTGTCTGCTTTCAGGGGATAGATTGTTTATGTCCAAGAAGGTGTCCCTGGGAGGTGTACTGGGAGGAGCAGGTATTGGCCATCCTGCGTCCTGAGGACTTGACAGGAATACCTGGGGGAGTGGAGTTGGGTAAGTCACAATACAAAAATGTCACCAAAATGTATTGTCAAGCATAACCACTGCTTACCTTTGACCGCCTTCACTGTCACACCACTCACCAGCCCAGTGTCCACCTGTCCACAGACCACTGTCTGGCATCTCACATGTGAACTAGAATCACCTGGGGGAACAATAGCTGTGTAAATTGTGTGTAGTACAGGAATGACAGCACTACAATTCCCAGCAGGCACTGTTCTACAATGACAAACACCAGAACGGCACATCATTCTCAAATGTACCTTGTTTGGCCAATCCCTAGTGAAGTGTACCTGCCTGAGAGGTTGATATTTGTATAGTGTGTGGGTAGTACAAGCACTAACAGGACTGCTAAGGCCAGGAGGCATTACTTCTGTAATTCCACTCAGACACCACATTGTCCTCTGCTCCAACGACCCTTGTCCCTGAACTCAACATTGAAGGGAACTCACCTGAGAGGTTGATATCTGTATTGTGTGGCTAGAACAAGCACTGACAGTAATGATAAAACCAGGAGGCACTGCCACTGTCACTACAAACATCAGAATAGTGTCCTCTTCCCTGAAGACAACGGTATGTCAAAGCACCTATGTTGTGTACTCACTGAGGTAGTTGGCAGCTGTCAAATATTGTGAAGCATTGAGAGTGACAGGACTGAAACACACAGTAGGCACTGCTCCCCATAATCAAGGCTGCAGAATTGTGTCCTCTCCCAAAATACCCCTGTGTTCCAAATCATCAATAAAGTGTACTCACCTGGGAAGAAACCATCAATGTCTGCAACTCACAGGAGGCTTCCTTACTGTCACTCCAAACACCAGTCCAGGGTGCACTTGCCAAAATACCCTTCTTTGGGAATTTACACATGAAGTGCATACATCTGGTGGGATGACATATAACAACTGCATGAAGTACAGAGAGGGACATGACTGCTAAGGCCAGGAGGCTTTGTCTCACAAAATCCACACACAAGCCCAGTGTGCATCTGTTCCAATATCCTGGTTTGTGAACTTGAAATGGAAGTGGACACATCTAGGAGGATAACATGTATACTGTGTGATACTTGGAGTAATATGACTGTAAATTCCAACTCCAATCACTAGGACACTGTACATATATCACAATGCATCTGTCTGTGAACTCACAAATTAACTTTTCTCACCTGGGAGGGACCAAGAAACAGATCATGGTCCACTCTGTGATGTGTCTAACCACCTAGATTCATCTTGAGCAGCTAAGCCAAAATGGAATTATTGCGGACTGGAAGGACAGCTCAACCTCTGGCCACCCAAGAAAACATGAACCAAAGGCCTCAAGATGCATCACCAGAATGGTATTGCACCAGACACATGCACAATGCCCTGACCACATGATGATTACAATCACATATACAACAATGTCCAGGGTCTGCCTGCATAACACTCAACTAGGGCTTAAAAGGATCAAAGCCACATCCTGCCCAGCCACTGTTCTGCCTGCACTGCTGGTAAGATGTAAGTCTATGAACATCCTCCCAAGTCCTACTGACCTCAAACATTCTGCAGCTGGTTGGCTGAACTGAAATTGCTATGTTTCAGAAATGTCAGGGCTGAGAGCAGGTGTAACAGTTATATAAGGAACACCTGCAAATCAAACATGTACACAGCCTTGGCTAAATGTCACTGTCAAATATTGGAAGCAGGTGTCACAACACATCTGTAACATCGTACCTCTCACATCAACGGTTGAGCTGCCACTGGGAACACCGAGAAAGGCTGAAGAGACTGTCACTACCCCATGGATGAAGCCCTCAGTGACGACAACACTCCTGGATGTCTGTACGTTGAGGACATTTCTGGCCCCTCAAGGAAACCTGCTCAGATGACACCAGTGAACCTCACCACAACCACATTGAATCCTCCCAGCCTTGTTGCATCTATATCTCCTTCAGCCATTCACCCCAAACCTATGTCCTGAGGACAGTGACTACCATCTTGTGCCCCCAGTCATAGCACTACACCTCTGACAATGATGGTCCTGGAACCAGTGGTAGGGGGCAAACTGTGCCCAGGGTTCAGACACGTGGGGTAGGGTGTGTTGGAGGGATGTTGTGCGCCAGTGACATGAGGCCAAGCGTGGGAGGCCAAACAAACCATCCTCGCCTCCTTATCAGGTCTGTTCAGGGAGATTAGCAGAACCCTGATCAGGGACCATGAACAACACCACAGCCTATCCTTTGGCCCAGCAATACCAGGCCCTTCTACATCAGTGGCAGCCAGTCGGAGGGAGGCCTTATCAGGGGAAAGTTATGCCTCAGACACCTCTGTCTTTGTAGATGCAGAACACCCCCCCACACACGCAACCAGGGACGTCCACCCAAGACTCCAGGAGGTGCAGATGGAACCACCAACCACTGCCAGCAAGTGACCTCTTCCTGATTTCACTCCTTTGTGTGCTAATTATTCACTCTGTTGACAGTTCTCCAACCACATTCCATCTTCCATGGTAGTAGTGCACTGGACCTTGGACTCCAAATGTTGTGGCATCTACTAATATGATTACATCCACCATGACTGATCCCCTCCCTTTCGTCTTCTGTCGGGTCAGTTTATTATGTCCTGCACCTATGTAAATAAACTCACCAAACAGAAAACCATGTTCTGCTTGCTTCTGTTCCACATGTTGAAATGTTGAGATATAAGCCCTTGTGATGCACATGAGGAAGACACAAGATGGCAATGGAAGGAGGGATATGTCACAGGGAATGTCATGCTCAGGATTAATAGCAACACAATGATACAAGTGTCTGGCCACACCAAACATGTTATTGCACTGTACAGCACATAGGCTGTCAAAATGTCTGGACTGTCATAGTCAAGAATGTCTGAACCATATTGAATCAGGCTAGGTCTGCCAAAGTACCGTCCCCCAGACGACAGATAAAAGGGCACTGTCAGAACTTGTCCCATAGAATAGGCTAACAGATTAGTGGATGTTGTCACCAGCTTGAGACTTATCACATACCGAACCAGGTCTGCCAGCATTACGTAGGTCATGGCACAGATGGCAGTACAACAGTCCCTGACATGGGTCCATCCCATTTCAATGACAAAACATCTGTGGGTATGATGCAACCTTTGTCAGCGTTGTGGCACAGGCACTCTGGCCTGCAATGAGGACACACATCTACAGCTACAAACAGGTCATACAGGATGATTGTCAATACAAGGTGAGGAAAGAATGCATGGATTGCACTTGATTAGAACGTATCTCAAGGCTGTATGATCACACACATGACAACTGGACAACACACCATATCAAAACAGCGTATCTTGCACTTCAGATTTCCATCCACACACTGCCCAAGCTGCCTTGGTACAGGACTCAGATACCCTAAATCTGTGACCAACATTACCTGGATCAATCCATGTCCTCTTCCTATGTTAGAACAGCATCAGATATCAGTCAATGTCAAGGAGTTTATCTTGGGAAGTTATGCCTATGACTACAAGCTCATATCAAACATCAGTGGATACACTTACACTGCAATGAGAATAACACAAACCCTATAGATAATCAAGGCAGTGAAACATTTAAGTCTGACTTATCAAGCAAAGTGTGGATGTATATGTCGAAGCATCACATCCACAATCTGTAGGAAAAACGCCCTAGTTTACACATCCTGACAATTACAGTTCCTCATACATTACAGTGATAACATAACAATACTTACACTCAGGCAAAGTAATGATTGATCAGATCTGCTCGCAAGTCTTCACCTTCCTCCCACCTGGTGGCACTGCTGGCTCCCCCTCCACAGTGCAATGTTTTGGAGTATGCAGCAGGCCACAATGATCTTACACACTTTATTGGATGAGTAGAGGAGGACTCCACCTGTCTTGTCCAGACACCTAAAGCTGGCCTTCAGGAGCCCAAAAGCCGACTCCACAACCTGCTTTGTTCTTCTGTGGGCATCGTTGAAGCGGACTTCCCCTTGCGCAGTTGGGTTCCTCACCGGCATCAACAACCATGGAGAGTTTGGGTATACAGAGTCCCCTGTTATGGAATGGAATATGTGTGCACCTTGGATTTGTTGCAGCAGGCATTGCACATACACAAACAGGACAGATTTGACAAACCAACCAGCCAGGCCCACTCTAGGTACAGCTGTGACATCAGTTGGGGGATTGCACTGTTCCGCATAATGAGGACATTATGGACTGAACCTAGGAAACAGGCACAGACTTGTGAAATGTAGAGATCCCCCAAACAAACCAGTGGAACATTGATGGAAAGGTAGTGCACTCTGCTGCGGTACACTTGTTCATTGCCATGGGATGGGACTAAGGCAACATGTGTACCATCACTGGCTCCTACTACATGTGGGATATGTGCCAAACCATAAATGTCAGCCTTCACATGCGTCAAATCCTCATGTTGCAGAAAGCAGATATAGCTGTCTGGGTGTTTCAACACTGCTGAGAGTACATCCTTCGAAACCAGACTGAACAGAGGCTGGGACATCCTAGCAGATAGGGCCACTGTATTTTGGAAGGACCCTGTGTTCAGGAAGCACAAAACTGCCATAACATTTGCAATGGGTGGAATGCTATTTGGATGACAAATGCCAGGCATCAGATCTGCTTTAAGCAGACAACATAGTTCCACAATTGTAAGCCAATTCAGACGGTAGATCTGGATGATTTGGCATTTTACCATGGTCTAAAGGTCTAGCAGTGGACGATAGACAGGACGTTGCCTGATACTTCCTCTCCCTGGGTACCTAGTTATATCAAGACATGACTATTGCCATTATTCAATGTGTCCCTTGCAACATACAGGATGCATGTCAATATTAAAATGTGACAAGGCATGTATAGAGGTTTTGGGCATGATTCACAGTACCCATCACAACTGATGATCACACAGCAGTCACATGCCACCCACTTGCTTTGACATGTGTACTGATCATGTAAATGGTCATCAATAATTGTGCAACAAAACATGCCTCTCTGACTGTGACTTCATGTTCCCAAGCATTAAAATGACCTTTGTTGGAGGGGTGCCCCAATGCAAATCGCCATATATGCTTACTAATGTACAGCAATGGTGTCTGAGTAGTAGGAACTACATGACTGGAAAAGACAAGCAGTTGATGCAGAACCCAGCAATTTTGAGGTTGTGACACATTTGTCGGAGCCACATAACACATTTCGGGCATCTAAAATGGTGGATGCCTGACCGACTCCACAGGACATTGGGAACAGCCTGCGACTGCTTTTGGGATTCGTCACAGCAGTGGCCAGTTGGAGCCGCAATAGATACAGCTATAGCCTAAAGTTGGTGTCAGTGGTGGTAGAAGGCCAATGGCTATGTCTGCCGGTGTTGACGGCCACAGACGTGGCGGATGTGACCGCCATGTTCTGCAAAATCCCTCACTTGACTCCTGACACTGCTGTGTACTGCCTCTGGGAGCAATCATGCCATGTCCAGCTGGTGATAGGGCCCCAGCCTTCTCACCAGAGGAGCTCGAGAAGCTGGTGTCTGAGGTATTACCCCTGTATGAACTGCTCTATGGTGCACCAGAGGAGCAGGTAAGTGCCTCAAGTACACAGTTTTCTCTGTATTTTAAAATATATTCCCTCCTCACCGGCTAGAGTGTGACCATGTGTGACAGAATGTGAACTCTAAGCCCTGTTGGTGCAGACAGTGTGCATCAATGGGGGAATCAATGTGCATGTATTTGTGTTCAGTGCCATGTATTGAGTTCTGATGCATTGTGTGTGTGTATTGAGTGTAGCGTGATCCATCTTGTGTTTGAGGCATATAACTAGGTTAGGTGACATAACAGCCATCCCCAGACATCTCTTACCTCATGCATGTCATCAGTGTGAGGGCACATGTATTTGAATGATAACATCAGCATTGTTTTTATGTTGTGTGTATCAGTTGTGCGTAATGTGAGCTATGTGTATGGTGTCATAGACAATTCAAACCACATATGTCATTGCTAGCCTGTTGTTTGGAAGCCATATCCTGACTTATTCTGCCCCTTAAGTTGGCACAAAACACCACATGCCAACTGGCTGTTGGCTACATGATGTACTGTCAAGTATGGAAGTGTTGGGAATGAAGTTTCATGTAGGTCTGTCTCCTCAGCCTGCAGAGACATGGGCATGTCAAATGTATCTCACTGTATTTGTCCAAGTCTGGGATGGTGTTGAGTCATTTTTGTTGTGCAACTGTGGCACTGCACCTACACTCTGTATCCCAGCACTACAGGTTATGAGGCCAAATCTTGCCTCAGTCCTAGTATGCAGTGTATTTAGGATCTATCCTCTGAAAAGAATGTATGTTGTATGAGGGGAGAGCTGATGATCTGTGACTGATTTACATTTGTCATCTCTGTCAATGTGTGTTTCAGAGCCTTGGCAGGTTCCTTGATCTAACAGCCCTGGTGTCACCTTCATATGGGTCACATGTGTCCTGTGCAGGCTCATTGCATTTCTGATCTTGTATAACTGCAAACTGCGTGTTGTTTACTAATAACACATCATATGTGACTCAGTTGTCTGGTCACATTGCAGAGAATGTACAATGCATGTCTATGCTATCCTGAAGGTGATTTGTGCTGATGATGAGACACACAGACCTCCACCACCTGAAGCAGCATGAGTCTGTATCTGTATTTGCACATGCCCACCCATGGACAGGCTAGACTATTTCTGTGCCCATCATGACAATCCCTTCATTGTTACCCATGTGTGATTTCCAAGTTTGCATTCTGGCAGTAGCCTGTAGGGACAGTATACAGAGGATCATTCTCACAGATTGTGAGTGCTTGGATACATTCAGAGCTGGATGGGTGTTTGAGGGCAGCACAGCAGCCACAAAGGAGGAATCACATGGCAAATTCCTGCCTGTCCCATTGCCAGGTGATTGAGTGAGGTACTGACTACTCCCCCTGACAATGAGGGATGAGCCATGTGTCACATAGTAGATAAGAGATTATTTGTGTTGACATGTCATGTGTACCAAACTGGTGCGCCTTGCCTTTTGGACCTGGGACCTAGGACAACATCCTCAGACCTTTTGCTCAGCAGGGAGCACAAATGGCTGTGTACAGTGATCATTTGTTTGCTGATTGTTGTTCTAGTGGGTCTAATTTCTATCCAACAGATCATTCTACGTACATGTCACAGGCCAAAGGTAAGTAGGTCGTGGATCACTGTACTCTGCCATGTGTCTGGGTGTATGTGTATGTAGACGTCTGCCACCCAGAAGCTGGTTTTCTTCTGTGTATGGTGGGTGCTAGTGCTTCAATGCAGTCTGTGATGTGTATGTGTCCATCATAAATATGGCAAGGCTTACATAGCCATTTGTTTGCCTGTTTTAGCAAAGTACTTTCCCTTGGTAAGTGGGGAATGTCTATTGACATAAATGATGTGTCATTACTGTTGCCAACATTCCATGTGCCTACATGTCATCATGTGTCCCTTTCCTTTTAGAAAACATTTCTATGCTGCAGTTCCATGCATGTACTACCTGTGTTGATGGGATGATGTCTGTAATCCCTTACATATATGCACATAGGAAAGTGTTAGTGGTACACTAAATATACAATGGACATCCATTTCATGCCGTGCCACAGACAGGAGCCTGTCCCCTTTGTTCATTGTCCGACGTATACCTTCATGCATCATAGAATGTTGTTTGGCATGTAGAACTGTAGTAGGGAGATGACAGGTAGGCCCAGAGTGTGGAACCACTTTGTGTTTATCTATGCCCTTGTTAGAGAATCATGTGTAAAGTGCACTGCACATGTGTACTGATTGAGGAGTGTGCCCTGACTGTTGACATGCATCATGAAATGAGTTGCAGTGATGTTTACATCACATGTGTTTGGGTACAGGCATTCATCCACAGACAGACACAAGGATTGGGATGTTTAAGATGTGGTTAGTGATGTTAGTGCTCATTGGACAACAGGTTGAGGGCCTTCTAATGTTCTGTTAAGGTTCTGTCTCCCCCCAACATGCAAAGGACAGGTGTCTACTACAGAAACCCTCAGAGGTTGTAATTGTAATGGGTGTCAGACATTAGTGGTGATTATCGTGGGTTTTGCAAAATTGTTGTTTTGTTTATTCTGGGGGGACATCTCTCCCTGACATGTTGAATCTGACATACATCAACAGTGCTCCTTTCAATGCCACATGTTAGGCCCATCTGAGTTACATTGATATTGCCTCCTTGAAACTATTGTGACAGATGTCACTTGTTCAAATGTTTTCTCTGTGACATGGTTATTTTCATGTCACATAATCCAGGATTTAGAACTTTTGGGATCCACATAGCAGGACTTCATGGACTCATTTCTAATAGTAGGTTCTTTTGGCATGTGCCAAATATTTTTGTGCATGATCTTGTGTGGGATATGTGGGAATGCAATTTACAATGGGATTCTATTGTTTGCCATTAGTTGACTGATATCTGCAGCACGTGGGGCAACTTTAAGAAGAAGAGGAATCCTAGTTGTTGTATGGTTAGTGTGCTTCCAAGACTTCACCCATGCAATTGTAGTCACCTGAGGTCCTGATTTTACTGTGGGCCACTGCAGTAAATCCAGATTTCATGCATGCATATGTCATGGCACATATATGTACCATTTGGAACAGTAGTGTTGACGGGGCCTACTAGAATTGATAGTATTGTTAGTCAATCTGAGTTTTGGTTCAGGTGTTATCATGGACATGTGATTAGCATATTCCTCTTTGACTTTGCAGCATCAGCACAGGCAAGCGGGGGAGATGGAGCTTAGCCAAGTGGGGAGACATTTGGCGATGGGACCTTGGGTCTAGAGACTACTGACACGGAGGAACTCAGAGGCCTGAAGGGCGAGGCAAGTGCCATGGGGGAGACCGGATCTGCATCATCATCATCCTCAGATTCCTCCTACAGAGGACACTCCCTAGTGGTGCCGGACCCATCGGGGCATCAACCAGCACCATTTTTGTCCACCACCCCTGTTCTATCGCCACCCTCCCTGTTGGTCCACACCCATTTGGCCCTGCCTGCTCACCCAAGAGGTGGCCGTCTCCTTTGCCACAGTCACCTCCACCCCTGCCACTGTTACCCCTGCTGCCCTCAGTGAAGAGGCTATTGATCTCCTGAGAAATATATGGGTCAGTCAGCCATTAAAAAATGCCATGCAGGGACTTCTGACCCAACTGCAACAAACTAATGCATTCCTGGAAGGCATTCATGGTGCAATGGCTGGCCTACAGAGATCTTTTCAGACTCTGGCCTCCACACTGACAGCAGCCAGCACTCCCCACCTTCTGTCCTTCCTCCACCTCCCTCATCCCAGCCTCCAAATCTCAACTCCCTTCTGATGACCGTCCCCGTGTGTCAAAAAAACTGTTCATCTGTGACCTTGGCCTTACCCCTGTTCCGCCCCCTGGACCACAACCAGAAGGACCCCATCCAGCACCAAGGCTGTCCTTTCCACTTCCAAGGCCTCCCCTGCCCCTTATGCAAGCACCTATACCCCTCCCCTGCCAAGAAGAAGCTCACTCCTTTCAAGAAGAATCACATCCCTCTCAAGGAGATCATCCCTCCTAAACCCAACCCCCCCCCCCAAATCCAATACCCCACACCGCCCCCGACAATTCCTGTGGTGCTTGCGTGCCTCCTTGGTGCCTCTTCCTGTGGAGGTTCCCTCTTAGTTGGGAGTCAAGTTTATGTACAACACTGTGCTGTATATGAAAATGTTTGAACTGGCCAATGACCTTTGCACTTGAGGAACTTTATATGTTAATAAATCCAAACAGTTTTTTTGGGGGGGTTATACATTTGTCCTGCAATTCCTTTAACACAATTATGTTGTTCCTGATTAATTTGTGCTGTGTGCCTGCAGTTGTATGTGTTTGGGTCTCATTGCTGCTCCATATGCTGTTGTTTGCAGTATGTGAGTTTGTGGGCAGTGCTGGTGTCCCCCAAGAGAAGGGTATATGTTTTGTGTATAGGTATGTGTGTGTAAATGCAACGTTGGTGCCATGACATAGGCCCTCATTACAACCTTGGCGGTCTTTTAAAAAGACCGCAGAGGCTGCAGGAGACAGAATACTGCCAGTGTCGGCGGTATTTCTGGCTCCCTATTATGACTTTTCTGCTGGGCCAGCGAACGGTAACAGTGTACCCAGCGGAAAAGTCACATCAGCATTGCTACCTGCTCGTAATAGAGCTGGCGGCAAAGCTGATGTTCAGCGGGTGCAGTTGCACCCGTCGTGCATTCTTGAAATGAGCAACGGGGCTATGCCTGGGGGCCCCTGCACTGCTTATGCCAAGTGTATGGGCAGTGCACTGGCCACAGGGGCACCCCAAGTCCCCCTACTGCCAGCCTTTCCATGGCAGTGTTTACCGCTGTGGCCAGACTGGCTGTCAGGGACTCATAATACCCAGGGCAGCGGTGCTTGCACCACTGCTCTGGGGATTATGACCGCCAGGTGAAAGCCTGGCGGCATAGTGGAGGGGCTGGCGGTATGGCCGTGGCTATTGTGCCACGGTCATAATAGGTGTCGGAACACTGCCAGCCTGTTGGCGGTGTTACCGCCAGCTTACGTCCGGCCGCCTGGGTCGTAATGAGCGACATAGTGTAGTATTAGTTATGGTAAGTATTTATTTTATGGTTGCACAATGTGGGAATGTATGGTGTTCAACCTGTCCCCCTGATAAGACTTCTGTGTGTATCTGATGTGTATCATCTTGAGTTTTCTTTGTGGAGACATGGAGGGTGTTCAGTTGTGCTTGCTGTGTTTGAATTTTACTGTGCATGTGTCCATTTAGGTATGTGTCTCTTGCAGCTAGTTCCTGTAGGGGTATGTCCCATGCAGTATGAGTTCTATGTGCTTTGTTGACTTGACCTTCCCCATTGTGCATATGTGCATGACATTTGGGTTTAGTTCTGTTTAACAACGGGACCAATGTAGGGCCATTTCCTCTATAAATGTTGTTTGAGGGGCCTGTTTGAGGAAATCTATGACCAGTGCAGTCCCCTTCCCTGGGTGTCCCAGATGCCCCGTCCCCCATTTGTGCAGGTATAGTTGTCATGTTATCTTTGTCTGTTAGACCTGGCATCCTTGGCCTGGTCTCCCCTGTCTTTTTGTCTCTACTTCCGATGTTTTGACTGTGTGGTGGACTCTGTTTTTGCTGTTTTTTGGTACTCTGGGCACTTTACCAATGCTGACCAGTGCTCCCTGTATACAAATGTATGTGTAATTGGCTTTTCCATGATTGGCACATTTTGATTTAATAGTAAGTCCCTAGTAGAGTGCACTAGAGGTGACCAGGGCCTGTAAATCAAAAGCTATTAGTGAGCCTACAGTACTGATTGTGCCACCCACATGAGTAGCCCTGTAAACATGGCTCAGACCTGCCACTGCTGTGTCTGTGTGTGCAGTTTTAACCTGCCAATTAGAACTGGCAAGGTCTAAATGGCAGGTTAAAACCTTCCCTTTTTATACATGTAAGGCACCCCTAAGGTAGGCCCTATGTAGCTCCATGGGCAGGGTGCAGTGCATATTAAAGGTGGGAAATGTACTGATGTGATTTACATGTCCTAACAGGGAAATATTGCCAAATTCAGTTTTCACTGTTGCAAGGCCTATCTCTCTCATAGGTTAACACTGGGGCTGCCTTTAAATACATTTTATTCGCAGTTTGCATTTGGGAGCAGATAGAAATATGGAGTTTGGTGTCTCTGAACTCACAATTTAAAAATCCATCTTTTGGTAAAGGTGGTCTTTAAATTGTCAGTTTGAAAATGCCACTTTTGGAAAAAGGGCATTTTCTTGCTTAAACCATTCTGTGACTCTGCCTGCTTGTGTATTCCCTGTCTGGGTCAGACTGACAGTTGGGCTGTTTGTGAATCCCCTCAAGACAGTGACACAAAGGGAGCTGGGGAGTATCCTGCATATCCTGATTGGCCATCTGAGCTAGCATGTAGGGAGGAGTGGTCACTTACACCTGAATGGTCTGTGCCTGCCCTCACACAATGCAGTCTCCAACCCCCTGGTGTGAGTCTGGAGCCAGGCTTGGGCAAGGCAGGATCTTGTGAACAACAGATACTTTCCTTTGAAGCTTTCCTACTTCAAAGGCAGAAAAAGGTATAAGTAGTGGACCATTACTTCTGGAATCAAGAGGAACCTCTGCCAAGGAGAAGAGCTGAAGAGCTGGAGGAGGTGTACTGCCCCTTTGTCTGTGGCTGTGCTTTGCTGGGTTGGCCTGCAGTTGCTGCTTCTGCATGAAAGAGGACAAAGATTGGACTTTGTGGTATATTCCTGTTTGTGAAGAATCACCATGGGCTGAGATGGAACTTGCCTCTTGCTTTGAAGTCTCAGGGTCATCAAAGGCTTCCTTTGCTGGCATCTGGACTCTCTGCTGAGATTCCTGCCCTGCCAAGTGGCTTCCCATCCAGTCCCTGGGCTCTTGAAAGGTGAAGTTGGCAGAACAAGGAGTGAAATCCATGCACAGAACACCATAAGGGGAAATTTTTGATGCTCCACTTGCAACATGGCTAAAAAGTGTTGCGCCACCCACTTCATGGCTAAAACTGACACCACACCTGTATCACGGCTGGGAAATCAATGCATTCTGGCAGGAGAAACGATGCAACACCCGCTTGCGCCTACTGATAATGACACAAACCCCACTCAGCGTGGTCCTCTAACACAGTGCGACCAGATTTCTCATGCATCATCGCTGGGCGTCAAAAGTCAACACAAGCCGAGGTCCCCATCCTGAAATCGACTCATCGCTCTCTTGTGGGAGAGAAAAACTATGCATCCCCAATCCAACCGGAGAAGAAATGAGTAAGGAATTGGCACATCGCTGACTTTTCTGATGCAAGCTCGCCCTTGCGGCTTTATTTTTTACACAAACCAGGTACTTTGTGTAAAATCAATGTTTCCATTGTTTTCTATGGTGTAAGACTCTTATTCTTTTGAAAATTCATATCTTGACTAGTGTATGTTGATATTTGTTATTTTCATCTCATTTGATTTAGATAAATATTACATATTTTTCTAAACTGATGTGGTGTCCATTTTGTAGTGTTATCACTGTTTTACTGTGTGTGTTGGTACAAATACTTTACACATTGCCTTTGAGATAAGCCTGACTGCTTGTGATAAGCTACGATGGGGGTGAGCAGGAGTTGTCTTAGGAGTGTAACTCCCTTACCCTGACTATAGTGAGGGTTCCTGCTTGGACAGAGTGCAAACTGACTGCCAACCAGAGACCCCATTGGTGATCAGTGGTGAGGATTGGACTTGTATTTGTACTTGACATACAGTGATTTAGTGTACACTCCTGTTTTCAGTGAAGACCAGTACATGACCACACACCACTTGTCTTTGTGTTTTTGCTTTTTCTCTTTCCATATTTTTGTGATTTTTGAACTTCTCTTGGAACTCTCTGTTCTTTTTGGAACTTTACACTTTTTAGTGAACCTTACCAACATGACTCAATCTGGGGACGCACCAGCTGTGTCTACAAAAGCTGTTTTTGAGTTGGAGAAACTGGAGGAGTACACAGTGGCTCAACTTAAGGAATTTTGTAAGGATCTTGCCTGGCCAATCAAGAGCTCTGACAGGAAGGAGGAGCTGAAAAAGGTTTTGAGTGCTTGGGTGGCAGCCATGGACGCTGGGAGGCACACAGAGGAGGAAGATGAGGGTGAGGAGGTGCAGAGTAATCCACTGGTAGTAATGACCAGGTAGCAGTATGTCATTCAAGGGTCTGACTCCTTAGGAGTTGCAGGACAGACAGGCAGAGAGGTTGCACCAGTTGGAATTAGAGAAACTTAAAATGGAGATGGAAGACTGAAGGTTGGCCATAGAGGAGAAAAAGATGCTATTGGCTCATGAGTTCAGTTTAAGGGAGCTGGATCAGAGGAGCCAGTCTAGCTGCAGCCAGAGAAGAGGGTTCACATGCTTAAAGATCTGGTGAAGGATTACAAGAGGGAGGATGACATTTATCTGTGGTTCAAGGGGTATGAGGCTGCTTTCGACATGAACATGGTCCCTAAAGCACATTGGGGGGGCGGGTCTGTGGAAGCACTTTGAGGCAGAAGGAAGGGGTACTCTGACATTCTTAGGGGACCCTCAGGGGATGAAGAATGTCATACTCACAAGATATGGTCTCACCCGTAAGCAGTACAATGATAAGTTTAGGTCATACACAAAGAAGGAATCCCAAACCTGGGTGGAATGTGTTGAGTCTATTTGCAGGCCACTGGATGGTTGAGTGAAGAGCAGCAAGGTGACAACTTCTGAGGGGCTGTAAAATTTGATTGCTTGGGAGCATTTGTCCAATCTTTGTTTTCCAGAGCTGTGCCAACACCTGATTGACAGCAAACTGACTAACCCCAGAAAGCTTGGGCAGAAAGCAGACCAATGGGAGAGCACCAAGGTCCAGAGGAGGTATGGGGGAGACCATGCCAAGGTTGGGCAGGGTCCCCAGCAGAAGAAATTGGGGGGGTAAGGGTAAACAGGAGGAATTCTCTAAAGGGCTCCAACCTAGATCCCTGGGTAAGGATTCACAGACCCCAGCAAAAAAGAAACCATGGGTCTCTACAGGGAAACCTGCAGGGAAGGGTCCCGGCAAGTGCTTTACATGTGATCTAGTGAGTCACATGAAAGGGGGTCCCAAAGGTCCCAAGGGGACACAGGTACCCACTGGTGCTCAGTCACAGGGTTTGGCCAGTGTAGCGCTTGGGGAGGAGTTGGTTCCAGGTGGGTGGGAGCCAGCTGAGAGGACCTTTGTCTCACCAAGGGACAGTGGTATGGGCCACAGAACCCTGGGGCCTGAAAACACAAAAAGGTACAGGCAGTGGGTGACCATCAATGGACAGGGCGTGGAGGCTTGGAGGGACACAGGAGCCAGTGTGACTGCTGTGAGGAGTCACCTGGTGTCTGAAGAGCAAATAGACCCCATGTACTTCACCAAGTAGTTGCATTAGACAACTCAGAGCACCTTTGCAGAGTGGCACAGGTTCCCTTTGAATGGGGGAGGGTCTCGGGTTCCTTGGGGGTAGCTGTGAGTCCAACTATGCCTGTAGATTGTCTGCTTGGCAATGGACGATTCCCTGTGGAAGGAGGTGGAACACAGGTACAACTTGGAGATGTTGGGTTTGCCTGAGTGGGTGTGTGTGTTCACCTGGTCAATGGCAGTTCATGAGGGTGATCCGGAGAACCTGGAGCCTGAAAGAGTGGCCCAGGTGTCTGCCAGAAGAACGAAGGGCAAAGGGCGGGGAATCCGGCCCCAGAAGTTCCCACAGTCTGGGAGGAGGCTGAAGCTGAGGGGGATACCCCAGAGCTACAGGGGAACAGGTGGCTGAGCTGGGGGAGGTCCCTGAACTGACTCAGGGGCAGTAGAATGGAGGGCCCACCAGGGAAGCATTCTGTGAGGCACAGAAAACATGCCCTACTCTGGAGGGTTTGCAGCAGCAGGCTGCAGACGAGGCGTCTGGCAAGGAATCTGGTTCACACCTGATTTATTGGGAGGATGGCCTCCTATATAGTGAGCCTAAGGTTGTTGAGCCTGAGGCAGCCCATGTGCTGGTGGTACCTCAGTGCTTCAGAGCCTTCCTATTGGGTCTGAATCGTGATGTGCCTTTAGCTGGTCATATGGGGCAGGAAAAACCTTTGAGAGGCTTGTTATCCACTTTTACTGGCCCCAAATTGTCAAGCAAGTTGCAAGAGAAGGGGAAAATGGAAGGCTCCTCTCCATCCTTTTCCTGTGGTCAGTACCCCCTTTGACAGGATGGGTATTGACATTGTGGAGCCTCTGGATCCCATGACAGCCATGGGCAACAGGTTTATCCTGGTCTTGGTGGACCATGCCACCCAGTACATGGAAGCTATACCTCTGAGATCAACCTCAGCCCCGGTGGTGGGGCAGGCATTGAGGGGGTATTTTACGCACATGGAGTTCCCCAAGGAGATAGATGGTAACTGATATGGGTACCAACTTCATATCTACTTATATAAAGTCGCTGTGGAAGGAGTGTGGGGTGACATAAGTTTATCACTCCTTACCACCCCCAAGGAAATGGTCTGGTTGAGAGATTCAACCACATCTTGAAAGGCATGATTATAGGCCTGTCAGAGCCCTTAGGGTGTAACTGGGACTTCTCTTGCCATGCCTTCTGTTTGTTTACAGGAGGTGCCTCAAAGGTTACTTGGTTTTAGCTCCTTTGAATTGTTATATGGACACCCTATGAGAGGACCTCTGAGTCTGGTTAGGGAAGGCTTGGAGAAGGCCTCCAGTAAGCCCCCCCAGGATGTATTTAGCTACATGCTGGCTTTAAGAAACCAGACAACCCGCTTCCGGAAGCTTGCCCAGGAGAACCTGTAAGCAAGCCAGGAAGACATGAAACAGTGGTACGACTAGAATGCCACGCTGGTTGAGTTTCAGCATGGTCAGATAGTGTGGGTGATGTCCCCAGTGAAGACTAGGGCTCTCCAGAACAAGTGGATTGGGCCTTTTGAGATGGTGGAACGCAAGAGTGATGTCACCTACCTGGTGAACTTGTGGACTCCCAGGAGCCCTTTGAGGGTCCTGCATGTGAACCGCCTCAAACCTCACTTTGAGAGGTCTGAGTTGACAATGCTCCTAGCAACAGACAATGGATTGGAGGAAGAGAGTGAACCTCTTTCTCACCTCCTGTCTGCTGAGGAGAAAGATAGGTCTGCGGAGGATGTGAATCTCTCCCCCTCCCTGACCCCAGAGCAACAGAGGGACTGTCACCAGGTGTTGGGACAGTTTGCCTCACTGTTTCCTTGGTCCCAGCGGTCACTCATTTGTGTACACATGATGTGCACACTGGAGACAGTCCACCTGTAAAATACAAGATTTCCAGGGTGACTGACAAGGTCAGGACTAACATCAAGGAGGTGGTGTCCAAGATGTTAGCATTTGGAGTTATTGAGTTTTCCAGTAGCCCTTGGGCCAGCCCTGTGGTCTTGGTTGCAAAGGCTGCTGTTCCTGGTGCCTCTCCAGAACTCAGGCTCTGTGTGGATTACTGTGGACACAATGCGGTCATGAAGACTGATGCGCACCCTATTCCCCGACCTGATGAGCTCATTGATCGGTTAGGGGCTGCCAAATATCTCAGCACGTTTGACTTAACATCTAGATATTGGCAGATTGCTCTGACTGAGGGGGCAAAGGAGAGGTCTGCATTTTCTACCCCAGATGGGCACTACCAGTTTAGGGTGATGAAAAAGGCCCTGTCACCTTTCAGATGTTGGTTATCCAGGTTTTGACTGGGCTGGAGGACTTCAGTGCTACTTACCTGGATGACACTGCTGTGTTCAGCTCCACTTAAGAGGAACACTTGCAGCACCTCTGCAAAGTGTTAGAGGCCCTGCAGAAGGCAGACCTCACTATTAAGATAAGTAAGTGTCAAATAGGGCAGTGTTCTGTGGTGTACTTGGAACACCAGGTGGGGAGTGGGCAGGCAGCACCCCTACAGCCAAAGATTGATATCATTCTGGCTTGAGAACCTCCCTAGACCCAGACTGAGGTGAGAACCTTTTAAGGTCTTCACAAAATAAAATGATGGATGGAGTGTTGAAACTTTTCAAACGCTCACCCCCAGACACAGATCTGGGTTTAATCCATCATTATTTTGCTTGGCACATCACCCCAGTTTGGACCTAGCCATATGCAAATCAGTCTTGACCTTGATCCCTATGGGAGCACTCTAGCCCGAGCTGCCAAGCCAGGCCCTCCCTAGATAGGATTCAAGCATCCTGGGACTGGTTTCTGGGTATCACCCTTCATCAGCCAGGCTAGCTTGAATCCAGTGGTGCAGAAAGCAAGTGACCCATGTATGGGCATACCCTAGCCACTGAGGGCACACAAGGCAACATCACAAAATAAAATGATGGATGGAGTGTTGAAACTTTTCAAAGACTCATCCCCAGTCACAGATCAGGGTTTAATCGATTGTTATTTTGCTTGCCATGTCACCCCTGTTCGGACCCAGCTGTATGAAAATCATTCTTGACCCTGTTCCCTATGGAAGCAATCCAGACTGAACTGCCAAGGCCGGTTTTCCCTGGACAGGATTCAAGCATCCTGGGACAAGTTTCAGGGTAACATCCTTCACCAGCCGGGCTTGCTTAAATCCAGTGGTGCAGCAAGCCAGGGACCCACGTCTGGGCACACCCTAACCACTTAGGGACAGATTTATACTTTTTGACGAAAAACTGCGCTAACGCAGTTTTGCGTCAAAAATTTTAGCGCTGGCTAGCGCCATTTCTTAACACCACCCATGCATCAGATTTATACTATGACGCTGGGTGGCGCTAAGACTAGGTTAGAGTCTGTTTTCCTGACGCTAACCATTGTGCCTTGTCGTAAGGCAAAATGACGTTAACTCAGGAAAAATTACTCTAATCCGGTTTACGACGGAGAAACATCGCAAAACGGATATGCAGCATTTTTCCCCACAATAGCGTTCAAAAAGTGACACAAACGAAGCAAACAGTGTTAAGGACCCCCAAAATGGATCCCAGAAGCCAGGAGAGACCACAGGGAGACCCCAGACAACCAGGAACCAGCCAGGAGGACACAGACAAGACTCAGGGGAGAAACAAGAAGAAGAGGAAGTGTTGCTTTAGCGCAGAGGAGCATGAAATTCTGCTGAGAGATGTAATGGAGCACCAGCATCAACTCTTCATTACCTCTAAATTGCCAATTGGGAGAAGAGAGGGAATTTGGCACAGATTGTAGACAAGATTAACAGTGTGGCGGAGGTCAGGAGAACTGTCACTGAGTGAAAGAAACGCTGGCATGACTGCAAGCGCAGGCCAAAGGAAAAAATGTCAAGGAACAGGAAGGCAGCACTGCAGACCAGAGGTGGGAGTCCAGCACCGCAAGAGGACCTGGACGAGATGGAGGAGATGGTTGCAGCCATCATCCTGGAGGAAATCGTCACTGGTATCACAGGACAGGACAGCACAGACTACCAGCAAACAACACATATGCAGGGTAAGTTGCATGGGGCACCAAAATGCCTAAATGTCAAGTGCAAGAAGGGGGAGGCACATACCTACTACACAATGCATGTCAGCCCTGCAAATCAGGCAGTGGAAAGGGGCACGGCACGGGACTCCCTATACTGCCCATGCCAGGTGCATGGGCTCAGCAGGTGCATCTTGGGGCACAGCACAACACAACACCAACAACCTTTGCATGGGGGTACGCCGCCATGCCAAGGCTGCTGGAAATGCTGAAGCAGACCAGCAGGGCAGGGTAGAACGTAAAACTGGTCTGGTGTCATAGGACAGCTGGTATTGTCAGAATGAAAACTAGAGGACAATGCCCAGTCTCAGGCCATTGGCTCAAGCAGCATTTACCATTGACAACAGTTGCCACTACTACCTGTGCCGTGTGCGCTGGTCAATTAGGAAATGGCAGTTAAAGGCCCATGGCACAAACAAGCTTGAAATGAGGGTTCAGAATGACTATGTGATCAATCCTCATCAATCTCTATTCAAGAGCAACTCCTGTCAACTGCTCATGTCCATAGATTCAATAAACATGAGACACTGTCACATACATAATGATGTACAGAGCAGTAATCTCATACTCATGCTGCCCATTCCTGGGCTTACCCTGTGCCTGTGTCACAATAGCTGCAATGCCACCAAACAACATCTCAGGTGTCAAAGTGCTAAGACAACGGCATTGAGGGGGAGGACATATGTGTGTAGGAAGGCAAACACACCCGCACAGTCACAAGAGGAAATGGAACTCTGCCAGGCCCATCAGTGCAATCCAATGTAGCACACATACACAAACATCAACATGAGAAACTACAAATGGTAACACCTGTATTGTCTCATGGAAATGCCATACAGGGTGTGGTGCTAGGTCTCAGCTCTGCATAGGTGTAAGTGAAAAATGATAGACCGGGACAGGGCCATAGTGTTATGTGTGGTGCTGTGCCATCAGCACACAAACAATCATTGCAAGGCATCACCATGCTAATGGAAGCAGAGGGAGGGTTGATGAGAACAAGAAGGTGGCAAGCCACAATTTGGACAGAACCCACACCTAGAAGATGTGACGCAGATAATTGCCCAAATCCACACTACATGTGACATGCAGGTGGGGCATAGGGCTGAGAGACTGCAAACATTAATGATCGGAACAATGCATGGGAACCAACATGACATTGTACCACCATAGAGGAAGTCAGTGACATCACATTACAACTGCCACAACACCAACACACTAATTGTACAATATCTCATTGCAGAGGACGATGGCTCTCCTGTGGCTCTGCCTGTCCTGGACTGCCCTGATGACCTGGATGACCAGCTGACACTCATCAGCCAGGAAACCCTCCAAGGCATCCTGGGAACCCTCCAGACACCACCTCCAATGAGTTGCATGCATGTAGCAGCCATACCAGAGGACCCACCCACCACCCCAATAGTACGACCTACCAGCTCAAACACAGATGAGCACTCTGATGACACAGGGACCACCTTTGAGAGGACAGTAGTGGGAGTACAGCGGGAGCTGGTCAAGGAGGTGCGGGTGGGGATGCTAACTATGGCAGCCAGCCTTGAGGGGATGCCCATGTGCATGATGAAATCTGCAGACATAGAGAAGCCATATAAGTTGCACAATCCCTACTGCAAGGAGTCCAACAGTATGTGAGGGACCTAACCACTGCTGTGAGGGAGTTGCCACAACCTCTTCCCTCCCCATGTTGCTGCTGCATGCATGACAACAAGCTGGACTCCATACACCGGGAACTGGCCTCCCTTAGGGCAGGCATGGCTGCCTACGACAAGGATGTTGCTGGCATACTCAATAATCAGCAGCTCCTCCTTGCTGCAGTTATGCCATATGTAGTTCCACAGATGACAGCTGCCGGGATATTTGGTGTCCACTTCTCCAATCACTGAAGTGTGCGTTGCCCCCTCAAACCTACCAGCACCACCATCAAGGGCAGAGGAGACGACACACACATCAGAGGATGAAGATGTGGAACAGATCATCTCCACACATAGGAGTACCCGGTAGCACCCGCCCATGCCACAAGAGCACTGATATTCTTTTCTCCTGGGCCATGACAACACGCCGGTGTTGCTACAGTTAGTGACATGCACTCTTCACCGACACACTGTTAACCTTCCACCATGGACAGCAATTGTCTCTCACTATTCCATTGGCAATTCATGTTCCGCTGCAATGAACAACAATTCATCTCAGCATGTCCAATAACATGTCCCTCAACCTTGCACTTGTGTTGCGTCACAATATAATGCTTTACACTAATGGGGTGACAGACCTGGACTATGTAAATATTGCACTACAGCACTTTAAAGTAAACAGCACCACCTACACACCCACTTTGTCTCTGTATAATGTGACACATCTACTTTGCTGGACATTTGTGATGCATGTAACATGTCTATGGTCACAGAGTCTCAATACCAGAGTGCATAAATAATGTGGGCAGATATCTACGCACAAGGGCCCTGATTTATACTTATTTTGTGCTGCATTTTGCATTAAAAAATGACGCGAATGCAGCGCAAAATAAGTATAAATCAGGGCCAAGGTATCTACAGGATAAAAGTCAATGATGGCCACATCCCCCACAAGCAAGTCATTGTGTATGTGACATTTGCTTTAAAACATACATGCCAAACCCACAACATACAAATGGCTGTGTAAGAGTGTTTGGTCAATACCGTCAGCTGGGAGTACAGGTAAAACACATTGGCCCGAAATTTGTATACTTGACCTCTTCTGAAATTGCCACTACTCAGTTTAGCAGTGTTGACATGAACTTCAGGCTACAGGCAGACATCCCACAGTGCCCAACATCAGGACATGGGATCAAAACAATTACAGTTTAAAAAGCACACCTACCTGTCAAATACATGGGAACCATAGTCACATTGAGTGGTGGGTACAATGGATGGCAGATGCATTGAGATTTAGATTTGTTGTAGCTGCTAGTGTGACAGCTCAGTTGGAACTGGGAATTAACATGTCAAGAGAGGGATGTGGATACAGGATGGAATTCACAGGCCAACAGACATTTGGCCTTGTACACTCATGCAAAGATCCTGAGCCCCAAGCATATGACACATGCAGTAAGGGAGTACCTACATCTTTAATAACTATGTACAAAACAGAACTGAAAACTGTGTAACACACCTATACTAACCTAATCTATCCTAACTATACATTACCCACAACTGGCCCTAACGGCACTATGCTAAGCTTACTTACCACATTTAACAACACACTCAAAACATTCGCCCTCCGCCCCCCTTATATGACAAAACACATGTAGGACAACATATACTAACCTAAACATATACTACCTAATACTGAACAATTATGGACCTCATTATAACCTTGGCGGTCGGTGTTAAAGCGGCGGTAATACCGCCAACAGGCCAGAGGT
The DNA here is from genome assembly GCF_031143425.1 of Pleurodeles waltl. Lineage (NCBI taxonomy): Eukaryota > Metazoa > Chordata > Amphibia > Caudata > Salamandridae > Pleurodeles > Pleurodeles waltl. The sequence continues at coordinate 1,271,580,439 of NC_090444.1, forward strand.
AAAAAAAATGGGATCCCAACCACGGCCGAAACCGCCAACACAGACAGCCACTTTAACTCTCTGAGTGCCACGGCAGTAGCAACAAATACTGTAGCGGTAACAGCCAACAGGCAGGCGGAAGACAATTTACCTCCCACCACATCACAACCTGCCAATCCGCCAGCTTTTCCGGGGTGGTACCAATGCCATCAAAAGCACGGCGGAAACAGAACACTGAAGAGAAACCACTCACCTCTCGACACTCAACGAAGAACCAGGACGCCATGGCGCCCGAGTTACAGGTCCTGCCTATGCTGGTCTACCTCCTCATCTACCAGGAATGCGAAAGGTGGTGGCGACGACTACGGTGAGTACTGCACCTAGAACACAGGGGAGGTGGGGAGGAAAAAGAGAGTGACACACACACACGCAACACGGAACACCCCCACCCCACCCTCGCCCACAACACCATACAAACAAACACATGCAACAACGTTACATATACACCCCGTGACCCCCTGGAAGAACGCAAGGACACAAGGAATTGAGTGAAATCAGTGATATATTAGAAATAGGCAGATATAAGTAAGATTTTTAAAAACAGTATTTACGAAAATATACAATATGTTCATAAGGCCGTACATTGTCCCTTCCAAATGTCTGTGGGCCACTGGGCCTAAAATCATGGGCCAAGCCCATACTTGACTCCTGCCTCAATACGGAGAGAACACTGCAGGGTCATCAGGTAGAAAACCCACAGGCACCTCAGGGGGACGGGGAAATGGGGGGAACCTCCTCAGCTGAAAGATGGAATAACGCCACTGCTCCTCGAGGGGGGCCATGCCCACAGCGATGTCCTGGGGAGTACAGGGCAACAGTCTCTCAAGTGGGTGGTTTGCCCACTGCTTGGTCCTGGGGAGTTCAAGGCCACAGTCTCTCAAGTGGGTGCTTTGCCCACTGCTTGGTCTTGGGGAGTACAAAGCCACAGTCTCTCAAGTGGGTGGGTTGTCTACTGCTTGGTCCAGAGGAGTGCAAAGCCACAGTCTCTCAAGTGGGTGGTTTGCCACTGCTTGGTCCTGGGGAGTGCAAAGCCACAGTCTCTCAAGTGGGTGGTTTGCCTACTGCTTGGTCCGGGGTAGTGCAAAGCCACAGTCCCTCAAGTGGGTGATTTGCCCATTGTTTGGTCCTGGGGAGTGCAAGGCCACAGTCTCTCAAGTGGATGGCTTCTTCCACTGGTGCTGGAGGGGGCCTTGTGCCCAGTATGCTTCATCCTGCCAAGGAGGGGGGTGAGTGGATGCATATCTCCACTGGTTCTGGAGGGGACCTTGTGCCCAGTGTGCTTCATCCTGCCAAAGAGGGGCTGAGTGGATGCATATCTCCACAAGTTCTGGAGGGGGCCTTGTGCCCAGTGTGCTTCATTCTGCCAAGGAGGGGCTGAGTAGATGCATATCTCCACTGGTTCTGGAGGGGGCCTTGTGCCCAGTGATGCAGCACTTGGGGTATGGCAGTTTACATTCCCTCACCTGGGTGTCTGAAGCACGAGATTTGCAGGGACCAGGTTGCATGATAGTCCATGGAGGCCGGGCTAGACTCCATCCTGCGGCGGCTAAGGCTTCAAACTGGTGGTAGTGCCGGTGCTGGTGGAAGTGCTGCCAGTGGTGGTGGGAGGCTCCAGCCCATCTCTTGCAGCCTTGGAAGGCTGCCCACTAGGGCTGCTGCCTCTGGTAGTGGCCCTACTGTCAGCGGTGCAGGTGGCGGTGTTTGCGGCGGTGCTTGCGGCAGGGCTGGCCGTGGTGCAGGTGCCAGTGCTGCTAGCCCTTCTCCTGCAGCTTTGGACAGCTGCCCACTGGGGATGCTGCTGCTGACAGTAGTGGTGCTAGCGGTGGTGCAGGTTGCGGTGCAGGTGGCAATGCTTGCGGCACAGCTTGCGGCGGGGCTGCTGCCGGTTCTGCCTGCAGTGCAGTGGCGGGCTGGCGTTTTGCTGGTGGGCACCAGGCCTTCACCTGCAGCCTCCGACTAATGAAGTGCCTTGCCTGGTGTTTTCTGCCCCTTCCTCACCTTGGCAGATGCTGTTGTGACCTTGGCTCTGGCAGCTGGAGTTTTGGAGGAGGAGGCCTTGCTGGATGGATCGTGCTCCTTGCCCTTGCTGCATGCTGTCCCCTTCTTCACCTTAGCAGGTGGCAGAATGGTTTTGTCCTTTGCAGGGGCAGGTGGCACACTGGCTGGGCTGACGGTTGCCCCCTTGGAGCATCTGTGAGTTGCAGGTACCAGAGCGGACGCAGACTTGGTGGCTGAGGGGCTGGCCTGGGTTCTTGACACCCTGGCCCAGGGGGAAGGATGGGGGAGGGGTAGGGAAGAGATCAATGTTTGCCAGGAAAATCTTTTTAGACACACTGCGGCGGGAAGAGGGAGAGGGTTTGGGAGTGGAGGAAGAGGGAGTGGTTGTAGGCGGTGTCTGTCTGCTAAGTTTGGGTGAAGGTGCATGGGCTGAATGCTGTTGTAAGGTGGATGGCTGTTGGGTGGGTGGGTGCTTGCGTTTGTGTACTTTGGGAGGAAGGGTCACAGACACACTGGGAGAGGACACAGGGGACGTGTGCATGGATGTGGGGGGGGTGACTGCCAGTGAGGAGTGAGCAGTGATGGGCGTGCTGGTGATGGAGGTAGTGGATGAGAATGTAGTGCATGCAGGTGTGAGTGGAGACGCTACTGGGAGGGTGGTGGACGTGGAGGAGGAGGGGGACACAATGGAGGCAGTGGATGTTGGTGTGTCTGCATGGAGATGGTGTTTGTATGAGTGCCTGTGGGAGGATTTGTGGTGTGTGTGTTTGCCTGAGCCACTTCTGTTTGTTGATTTGGGTGAATGCTGGTCTCATGGTGTGCTTGGGATAGGCTGGGGTTGAAGGGTTTGGGACTGGGTAGAGGAAGTTGGAGGGGGAGGCTAGAGACAAGGACAAGGGCTGCCATCAGTGTTGAGGCTAGAGCCTGAAATACTCTCTTTTGGGCAGCCACGTCAGGTATGCATTTGTTTGTTGCAAATGCCTCTCGACACCCCGGATGGCATTCAGAATGGTTGACTGCCTAACAGTGAGGGATCTCAGGAGGTCAATAGCCTCCTCACTGAGGGCAGCAGGGCTGACTGGGGCAGGGCCTGAGGTGCCTGGGGTGAAGGAGATGCCCACCCTCCTGGGTGAGCGGGCACGGGAAAAACGCTGAGGGGCTGCTGGGAGGGAGGTACTGGTAGGGGGGTAGCAGCTGTACCTATCATTGGGGTGGGCACAGAGGTGTCTGCCACTGCCAGGGAGCTTCCATCGGAGAAGGAGTCGCTGTCTGTGGTGTTCCCTCCTATCCCCGTCGTGGTGCTCCCCACCCCTCCGTCCCACTGGTGCCCTCACCCTCAGTGGATTCGGCCTCCAGGCCCATGTGGGAGGCAGCTCCCTCCGTGGCTGGTGCCTCTGCTCCTCTGCCAGATGCTAATGCACACAAGGACAGGATGACAAAACAAAAAGGGGGGGGAGAGACAGAGGATACACTTGGTCAATGCCAGCAACAACACTACCGTTGGCGTACACAACTCACAGGGAGCAGCCCTATGCACTAGGCCGTGCACTACCAGTTACTAAGATAGTCACCAGCCCATGGGCTACAATGCCTAACGCCATTAGCTGCACACCTGAAACCCACAGGACCCTGCCCAGTAGTAGATGCCCACCAACACTATTAAGGTTGGAGTGCTTCAGAGCCTGCCCAAAAAGGGACCTACCCTGCCATCTTCGCCCTGGCCTAGGGGCACACATAGCCCACATCACCCACCCAGATACCTCTTAACGCGTGAAAGTCATGATTCAGAATCTGTACTCACCCCCTTGTGGCTGCTGTGATGCCTTCCAGCACCCATCCAACTCTGGATAGGCCACCGCCAGGATGCGGAACATCAGGGGGGCCATGGTGCGACGGGCACCCCTTTCTCATTGGGAGGCCAGCCCCAGCTGAGCCTTCGCCGTCTTCTTTGCCAAGCGAGGCAGGTCTTCCCACCATTTGCGGCAGTGGGTGCTCTGCCTTTCAAAGACCCCCAGGGTCCCCACCTCCTTAGAGATGGCAAGCCAAATACCCTTTTTCTCTTTTTCTGGTGGGCACTGACCTGCAAGGAAAGGACAGCAGAAAAGGGAATTAGTCAACCGTCCGGACCGTCACATTCATGGCCCACCATATCCTTCCCATCCCCTGATGCACATACATTGACCACCTTACATGCAGCACTCTGGCAAGGACACCTCTGCCCCCCTACATGTGGCTTACACACAGAGCAATCTAAACATCCATGGCCCACGCATCATGCTCACAGTGTACTCACCTGTTTGCCTGGAGGACCGTAGAGTAACGTGTACTAAGGTAGGACCCCATCCACCAGTTTCTCCAACTCCTCCGCAGTGAAGGCAGGGGCCCTTTCCTCAGACACATGAGCCATTGTTGCTTCCAGACACAGGTTACAGCAGCACTTGCAGTGTAGGCCCACTCCTGTTGAAGGTCAGGTAGCAAGTGAGTGAACAGTTAGAAAATGGTCGTGACGTCCGCGGCGGTGCCGTACATCGCCATTGGCTCCTGGAACCCATACGGCCCAATGTTATCCAATGCGAAGTTGTGCGGCGGTCTTTGACCGCCCACCGCAAGGACGCACAACGCCAGCGGAATTACCTCATTACCACTTGTCCCTCCTCACAGGTCAGGCAGCCACCATTTCAGGGGTGCACAGGGCATGGCACCTAACTGCGTCACAGCAGACATTGGCACAACAACTGATTGTCAGATTCACATCTTGTTTCTGTAAAGTTAACAAATCATCATTAGTGCAAGAGATGTATGAATATGACCCTCTGCTCACCGTTTTCTTCCATAGGCTTCAACCGCTGAGGCTGAATATGAGATGGCAGCATCCTCCAGTGTACAGACCCCTGGTGGACCAAGCGACAAAGGAGGACAGACACATTATCATAACCTACAGACTTCATTGTGCCACAATCCTAGAACTGTGTGCCCAATTGGAGCCAGACCTGATGTCAGCTATCCTCCAGCCCACAGGTATCCCCCCTCTAGTGCAGGTCCTGTCAGTGCTCCATTTCCTGGCAAGTGGTTCCTTCCAAACAACAGTGGCCATGCCTTCAGGGATGTCCCAGCCAATGTTCTCCAACGTGTTGACCAGAGTGTTGTCAGCCCTGGTGAAACACAGGCGCAGCTACATCGTGTTCCCCCAGGTGGAGGATTTGGCCACAGTGAAAGCTGACTTTTATGCCCTGGGACATAGCCCCAACATCATTGGTGCCATTGATGGTACACATGTGGCATTTGTCCCCCCCCAGAGAAATGAACAGGTTTTCAGGAATAGAAAAAGCTATCACTCTTTGAATGTGCAGATGGTGTGTTTGGCGAACCAGTACATCTCCCATGTAAATGCCAAATATCCTGGCTCTGTGCATGACGCATGTATCTTGATGAATAGCAGCATCCCATATGTGATGGGCCAACTCCAGAGGCACTGGGTTTGGCTAATAGGTGAGCCCAAGGTCCCCACACATTATGAGTAGGTGTCTGGGTATGGGGTTGTCCTTAAGGGTGAGTGTGTGTCTAACAGTTGTCCCTCAATATTCGCAGGTGACTCTGGTTACCCCAACCTTGCGTGGCTACTGACCCCAGTGAGGAATGAGAGAACAAGGGCAGAGGAACGTTGCAATGAGGCACATGGGTGTTCAAGGAGGATTATGGAATGACCTTCGGCCTCCTGAAGGCAAAGTTCCGGTGCCTCCATCTGAAAGGTGGTTCCCTGTACTACTCACCCAAGAAGGTGTGCCAGATCATTGTTGGCATGTTGCATGTTACACAACCTGGCCTTGAGACGCCAGGTGCCTTTTCTGCAGGAGGATGTGCCTGGAGATGGTCTTGCGGCAGCGGTGGAGCCTGTGGACAGTGAGGAAAAGGAGGCAGAGGAAGAAGATGATGACAACAGAAGCAATATAATTCAACAGTACCTCCAGTTACACACAGGTAAGAGCCTGTAACTTCACTTAACTTTTCAGTTTTCTGTTGGACATTGTAAATGGCAGCCTGTTTCCCTATGTCTATGGTCACTGACTGTACCCTTCGGCATCTCTATTTTCAGATCTCTGTGCCCCACTCTGGCTCCAGCCATGTGTACTACTGCCCTCCAAAGGTCATTCCAAAGTATATTTCACTGTATATTTGACATGCAATGCTTTGATAATGTTGAAATAATACATATGTGAATCATTTGACAGAGTCCAGATTAGTATTTGTTCCAAGGGTGTTTATTTAAATGCTCATAAGTAGAGGGGGATGTGCAATGGGCTGGGCTGATGGTAGAGGAAAGTCCATGGTAGAGTCCAGTCTCTTGGTATCACAGGTGCATTGTCCAGTGGATCATAGGAAGGGGAGTAATGGCAGTTCAAGGTGGACAGGGTGACAGAGTGGGACAGATGGGTGACAATCAGGACAGTCTTATTTTCTGGCATGGGTCTTGGCAATGTTCTCTGGCTTCTGCCTGTTTGCGGGGTGGTTCTCCTTCCGCAGTGGGTGGGGTGGTGATGGCCTGTTGTTCCTGTGGTGAGGCCTACTGTCCACTAGCGCTGGTGGAGGTGTAAGGCTGTTCATCGGTTTGGCTAGTGTCAGGGGCCTGTTGTTGTGCCACTGCCTCCCTCATGGTCTTGCCCATGTCAGCCAGCACCCCTGCAATGGTGACCAGGATGGTGTAGATTATTTTTTAGGTCATCCCTGATCCCCAGGTACTGTCCCTCCTGCAGCTGCTGGGTCTCCTGCAACTTGGCCAGTATCTGGCCCATCATCTCCTGGGAATGGTGGTATGCTCCCAGGATGTTGGAGAGTGCCCTGTGGAGAGTGGGTTCCCTGGGCCTGTCCTCCCCCTGTCACACAGCAGTCCTCCCAGCATCCCTGTTGTCCTGTGCCTCTGTCCCCTGAACTGTGTGCTCACTGCCACTGACCCCAGGTCCCTGATCGTCCTGTGTTTATGTGGTTGCCTGGGGTCCCTGTAGTGGTGGACACACTGCTGATTGACATGTCCTGGGGACAGTGGCATGGGCCCGCTGGGTGGGTGCTTTGCTGGTGTTTCCTGAGGGGGAGGCTCTGTGGTGGGTTGGGACTGTGGCAGGGGAACCGACTGTCCAGAGGTCCCGGATGGGCCAGGTTGGTCATCCTGATCCAGGCATGCAGAGCTGCTGTTGTCGCTGTGGGCCTCTTCAGGGGGGGACTGGATGCAGCTGGCACCTCCTCTCCGGTGACGTTGAGTATGGGTCCTGTGGGGATGAAAATGCAGTGTTAGTGTATCTGCATGTGCCATCTTGTGCATGGGTGTGTTTCCCTGTATGATTGTGATTTCCCTGTCAGCTTGGCCTTGTGTGAGTGATGATTTTGTGGGCTGGGTGAGCCTCTCTACTAGGAATGCTGTGGTGATGGGAGTCCATGCAGGTCTGTGTTGGGGGTCCATGCATTGGTGTTACATGCAGGGCTTGGTATTGGGATGGGTGGGTTGTGATGGTGGGGTATGTGTGAGGTGGTGGAGTGATGGGGTGATGGGGTGAGGGTAGGGGTAGGAGTTTGTGAAGGCATGCAGGTAGGGTGGGGGATATAGTAGTAAACATTTGACTTACCAGAGTCCAGTCCTCCTGCTACTCCTGCGAGGCCCTCAGGATGCATTGTTGCCAAGACTTGCTCCTCCCATGTTGTTAGTTGTGGGGGAGGAGGTGGGGATCCACCACCAGTCCTCTGTACGGCTACCTGGTGTCTTGCAACTACGGAACGCACCTTCACCTGTAGGTCGTTCCTCCTCTTCCTGATGTCATCCCTTGTTCTGGGGTGCTGTCCCACGGTGTTGACCCACGATCCTCCGCCACAGCTCCATCTTCCTTGCAATGGATGTCTACTTCACCTGTGATCCGAATAGCTGTGGCTCTACCCGGATGATTTCCTCCACCATGACCCTTTGCTCCTCCTCTGAAAACCTGGGGTGTCTTTGGGGTGCCATGGATGTGGTGTGAGTGATATGTGTGAGGATGTGTGGGGTGATGTGTGGGGTGATGTGTTGGGGTGTATGCTGTGATGTGCGTGGATGGTGTATGTGTGATGGTGTTGTGGCTCAGATTGAGTGGGTGCTCCTGGCTTGTGTCTCCTGGTGTTGCCATTCTTGTTTTTCATTGAAAGGGTTGTGGGTAATGTGTGTGTGTGTTTTATAGTGGTGTGAGTGTGTGGGTGTGGTGTGTGTATATGTGTCAGGTGTGTGTAGTTTGAATTGTCCAATGTGGTGGTGTTTTGTAAATGTGTGTGTATTTTGAGTGCAGCGGTGTGTACTGCCAATGGTTTACTGCGTTTGAAAGACCACTGCGGTGATTAGTGGGGCATGATACTGTGGGCATATTCCTGCTGGCGTAACGGTGTGGGTTTTGCTATCGCCAGTTTATCACTGACCTTTGGTCTGGCGGACTTGTGTGGGTGTCTGTATAGTGGCGGATTTCTCTGTGTGGGTCATAATACCTCTAGCGGTATACCACCAGGGTCACGGTATGTTGGCGGCTGTCAGCACGGCGGTAGGCGGCATTTATCACCAAGGTTTTTTATATTTTTTACATTTTTTTGTACCACAGCAAATCACAACAAGAGTTGGACCAAATAAAGTGATCTGTGCATTGATGTAGTGCAATGTGTCACAATGCAAAGGCAGCAACTACTTCACATGGGCAAGGCTGACTAATCTTCATCATCTGCGTCAACTTCAAGGAACCCAAGACCAGTGATTTGTAGATGTAATTGGCAGGATGGTATGCATTTGCTAATCATAAGGGGTCAGTGTTGTTTGGGACACATGCATGCTTGAATGAGATGACTGTCGTCTACACTGTGACCATTACCTCTACCTACATATAGGTTGTTCCCCTGTGCCTCGGGGGGATGGGCATGCAATACATCATCACAACTGTTGAGGACAACTACAAAGGCATGTCCACTTGTACATGGATTTAGTGAGTGGAACACATGTGAGGAGGGCTCCCACCTAGGAATAAGGTATCCATAGGTAATTCACATCTATATTCATGTGTCCAGTTGTGGACAACCATCAACACCTGATCTGCCAACACAATTCCCAAAACACCCACTTTGATGCCAGCACATGTCCGACCTTGATCTGCATGCACGCCTATTGCATACCACACAAGTGTCACATAAATGGAGTACAACTTATGGGGCTACATGCTGGGGGACTGTTACCCATACAGTCCTACATGTACATTACAATACAGGGATGCACAATTTTGTGTGGAAAACTGATGCATCACTGTGTTGTGAGGATGAGGGTATGACCCAGTGACAATATGCTGACACTGGAGAACTTCTAAGTCACAAGTGGGCCTACATGTGGCTAATAATCACCTTGTTCACACGCTGCTTCCTATTGCACAGCACAAGACTCCCAAGATATGACTCTCTACCTATGAACGTCTAACTCTTGCACGGAACACAATGTTAACCTCCAGTTAAGTAATATATAAGATCACGTGCCAGCTCATCATATCTTCCAATGAGTGCAACACACAAGAGTCACTCACACAACAGCTGCAATCACTACACAGGACAGACATTATCACACTTACTGGATGCGTCTGGGTCCTGAAACCGAGCCACTTCCTGGATGGTATTGGGGGCAGGCCACCTGTAAGACATGGAAAGGAAATATATGCTCAATGTCAGATCACTGTACAAACGTGTGGACAACATATGACAGTGTGTAACATTTTACATAAGTGAGCTGGTGATCCTGCATGTAGACACTCCAATAGATATACTACTTCAAACTCACATTGACACTGACACTCCAGTGAGTGATAGCCACACATCTGCACACATGCACTGGGCCTAACAATCATGTGGTGCTAAACCAGACTACAAACATTTGTGGATAATTCATTTCAGATGGTATTCCATGTCATGATTTGTATTTGGGTGACAATTTCACTGGCACTTCCCTGGTGCACTGCAATACTAGTGACTCAGGTATTGTGACTTGTGCATCAAGGGACATTGAGTTACTGTGTGATGGGCATGTGGCTCAATTTTCAGTCTGCAATTATCATGCATTCAGTGGTTCATGACAGATGTGGCACAGTTGTATGTATGTAACAAATGCCCCATTGTCAGTGTCCCCTAAGCTGTGTATGCCTCCATTGCCAACATAATGGCAGGAGTCATGTGTGTGTAATGATGACAATCTAGAGCTAAACATGGATAGGCAACTTTTCTGTCTTGGTACAGTGAAATGTGGTATGCTGACAGTGTCTTACCTGATCATCATTGACAGAATGCATGAGCACAGGTGTTGTCATTGCTCCTGAAATATGTGACTAAGGGCCACATGTATGAAGATCAGGTTTTGTCAGTCGCACATTGCGAGACTTAGCAACTCGCAATTTGAGAGTAGGATAATCTGAGGTATAACACTGTCAATGACATTGTTTGCAGATCACAAATGGGGTGGCAACTGACCTACCTCATGAATTTTACTGAGGTAGATCTCATTTTGCAAACCCCTTGGGAATGGCAGCACTCACCGGTATGGTGACCTGCTGGGCTCATCAGACCACATTGTTTATGACTGCTTTCAAATAGAAATGTAATTTTTTTTTAAATGCTGCCTTATTTCATCAAGGGTAAAGAGAAAGCAAATACCAATATTATAACTTAAATATTTTTTTCAAAGCAGACAGGGGTTCTTGGAAGCACTGCCTGCTCTGAAACAATTTTTGGGCATGCATTCACAAAGGGGAAGGGATCCCATGGGGACCCCTCCCCTTTTGCAAATGGGTTAGCACCAATTTGAAACTGGTGGTAACTGCAATTGTTTTTTGACAGCATTCGCGGTCAGCAAACAATCAATCAGAGGACTGGACTCACTAATAGGAAGGGAACGCCCCTTCCTAGATGCCACTAGCAAACCCTGTTTTGTTATTCGGCAATGTGATTGCAGAATGCCAAAATTGGGTATGTGCAGTGGAATAAACATTTTTTCTTGACATAAACACACTAAGGTGGTCATTCTGACCCTGGCGGTCTTTGACCGCCAGGGCGGAGGACCGCGGGAGCACCGCCGACAGGCCGGCGGTGCTCCAATGGGGATTCCGACCGCGGCGGTAAAGCCGCGGTCGGACCGGCACCACTGGCGGGGTCCCGCCAGTGTACCGCGGCCCCATTGAATCCTCCGCGGCGGCGCAGCTTGCTGCACCGCCGCGGGGATTCCGACCCCCCCTACCGCCATCCAGATCCCGGCGGTCGGACCGCCGAGATCCGGATGGCGGTAGGGGGGGTCGCGGGGCCCCTGGGGGCCCCTGCAGTGCCCATGCCACTGGCATGGGCATTGCAGGGGCCCCCGTAAGAGGGCCCCTACATGTATTTCACTGTCTGCTGCGCAGACAGTGAAATACGCGACGGGTGCAACTGCACCCGTCGCACAGCTTCCACTCCGCCGGCTCGATTCCGAGCCGGCTTCATCGTGGAAGCCTCTTTCCCGCTGGGCTGGCTGGCGGTCTGAAGGCGACCGCCCGCCAGCCCAGCGGGAAAGTCAGAATTACCGCCGCGGTCTTTCGACCGCGGAACGGTAACCTGACGGCGGGACTTTGGCGGGCGGCCTCCGCCGCCCGCCAAGGTCAGAATGAGGGCCTAAATCTGAAAACTAGGCAGTTTGTGGCAATTTAAAATAGCTTGCTACATGTGGCCCTAAGTGACAGCTGTACATGACTCAACAAACCTCAGGACTGCATTAATAACATGTATAGACATGTGGACTAAATCTCAGTACTGGAACACTAACAGTTTGTTCTGCTTGCATTCAACATGGCCACAAACATTTTATGCAGCCCGTCAAGACATCTGCTACTGTCACTCAGGAGCGTTCTACTGTACACTTTTGTCAATGTGATACTCACCAACAGGGCTACCGATCACCATACCCAGGTTGTTCAGCAGATCCTGCTCTCTGGCCACCAGGTCAGCCCAGCGATGCTTCAGCTGGTGCTCATTCCTGCTCGTGTGGTATACTCTTTTGAGGTGGTAGAGCACCTTGCCCCACCACAACCGCCTGGCCTCTGTGTGATACCCCTGTATCACATTCCCACCCATCTCCAGCATCAGTGGAAGGAAGTGGCACACCAGCCACACAAAGCCCCCAAGCACCTCCTCCCCCATGTGGGTCAGCCTCGCCCTTGCACAACACAACAAAGCAAAACAGAAAAAGTGTAAAAAAGAAAGAAAAAAATGAAAAAAATAAAAACTTACAGCCCAAACCGAAGAACCCCAACTAATCTAACCCCCAGACAGACACCCAACAGTACAAATACAATCTGAAAGACACTAAACTACACAAAAGCACATACACAGGTATAATAAACAAACAGAATACACAAAAGACACAATAGAGACACCACAAGATACAAGAAACACAATCCAGACACCAGTAACAATGAGACACAGCCACACAGTAAAAAGAAAGCACAGACTGTAAAGTGAAAGTACACCCACTGTACCATGCCTGTAAACAGGATTTCCTATTACATCACTTCCTGTCCCCTTTGCGGCCCATTTTCCATCATGCATGTATTATTGGGATGCATAAAATGTTTGCGTGAATATTTCCGACGCATAACCTACATGTGCGACAAAATACCACGCATTACCTGTATACTTTCAATGGATATCCGCATGCATGTGGTGAGCATGTGGGATTAACACTAAGGGCTCATGCATGGTTAGTTAGCTTTTGCAAGATTTTTTGACTCAATCTGTGATTGCATGATTTTTGAATATTTAATATCCATGCACTCTGCATCAACATGAAGATAGGATGGTATGGCCTGCAGTTTGTGGTTGGCCACATGTGGTAGAGCATGCAACTGTGTGTTTTGTGTGTGAATGATCTGTAACAACATGTGTGTTTCTGAAGGAACGGCATGAAATACATTGGATGTAATACTCATGCATGAATGTCATGGAAATCAGTGGTCTACAACAGTCATGATATGTGTTTGTAATATGTGTTGACTCGTGATGTGTGTAGTTGTTTGACTTTAGGGACATTACATTTCACACGACAAACACAACTCAGGGATGATTGAGGATGGCTGATGAGTGCTAGGTCAGATATGTTACACCTCATATGTCATTAATTGTTGGTTACGACTTCATGGTGACTTGTGTGTGAACTACCCATATGCCAGCCATGTGTACATGTTTGGTACATACTGTGTTTGAGACACTGTGTCTTAATTCCACCCATAAAATGTTTGGTACACGTCAGTTTGACTCCCAAGACTTACCTATGTTACTTGTTTTGCTGTGGTGGACATATTTTCAGATGTGCATTCCACAGAAGTGTCCAGTTCAAGTGTGTGGGCATGTGTACCCTGTGTCAGGATTGGGCTCCATGGTATTACGGTTTCAGGTGGGTCTAGTCAGGACTCTGTTAGGGGCACGCCTTGAGTTCACAGAGTATCTCACAAGGAAGTGGTGTACAAAAGCAGAAGAGCAGCTAAAGGCATACAAGGGGAAAGGCCAGCTATGGTATGGCAGAGAAAACAGAAATGTGAAGGCAGAGCAACCTTAGTGTGAACAATTGTGGAAGGGGTCTCTAACTGACATACACACTGGGGTTATCACTAAGATTGTACACAGGGTAGGGCTCAGAAATTTCCACAGCAACAGGGAACGCCAGTGCCTCTGTGCAGATTAATCTTACAGATAGTCACCACGCAAGCCCCAGAGAAAAGAGACAGCAGAAGTGATTCTGTGTCTGGACCCTTAGGGCACAAACAAGGATTGTACTTACATATATAAGACTAGCCCTTGTGGGTCCGGCTGGAGACACAGTGACAATTCCTGGAATACAGCCATAGCGCACTGTCACTGATAGGCACTAATGACTACATGCAACACTAGACAAATGATGGGGGCTGGATTTGCCTCCTGGAAACCAGGTGCCAACACAAATACAAAGGAAAACACTTCTAGACAGGTGGGGACTGATAGGACACTTACCAGATATGATAACCCAAGAGAAAACAGAAAGCAAGGGAACCAACTAGGAGGCAAAGCCAGGCACAGGGAACAGGCTCAGGTTGCCTCAAAGGCTGGAACAGGTCTGGGGAACAGAAAGCAGGCTCTGGCAGAAACAAAGATGAGCAAGGCTGAGAAACAGAGAGCAGACTCTCACCGGAACAAGCAGGAACAGGACTGGGTAAATAGAGAGCAGGTTCAGGCTGAATCAGGACTGTAACACAATCCAACAAGGGGTCTGGAACACTAAGGAATCATACTCCAATGTACGATGAGGAGCTTCAGGGAATGGCAGCTTATAAGCAGTTTAAGGCAGCAGCAAAGCCAGGGCAGAGTCACATGGATGGGCTGCACAAGAGAGGTCACAGGTGTGTGCAGCTTCAGTCTCTCACAAGTCCTGAAGGAGAGAATCCAGTATAAAGGGACAATCAGACTTTTCCCATAGGAAGCAATGGACAGAAGATTACAGGTCTTACCGACCACCAGGCAGTGCATTATGGGACCTGAAGTCCATGCAAACTAATGTAGTTCTTCTATAGTATGCCATATGGAAAAGGGACGCATACAGGAGTCAGACAGTGACTCTGGGTGAGTGATAATGATGATTCCCAAGGGACAGATAGTCCATTTACAGTGCCCTCTAGGAATGGGAGGGCAGGACTTATTTCCAGGGATGGACTGCGCAGGGCATGAGTTGTGAACATTGCTTGTCATACCTGGGATACTCATGCTATCCATTTTCAGAAATAATGCCCCACATGTCACACAAGCTCCTTGCAGAGATTGCAAATGTCACACTTACTAATGTCAGGGGTCTGTTCATACATTCCTTTTTCCACTGATATTTCACACCCACTGTTTCATGTATGGGGCGCTTATTTACCTTATGATTGGAGATGTCATAGTTGTGTGTCATGTGCTACAGTAGACCATGTTGGCAATGTGGATGTGTGTCATATACTGTGGTCCATTGATTTTGTCCTTCATATGTGAAATTAAAAAGATGAGTATTTTTTGTATATGTGTGTAATGTTTGCTGTACAATCATACGCATCACAAGTGATGTTGCATCAGAAGTAGTCAGATTTGTCTTTGTAACATGCTCCCTGAGGCAATACTCACATTCCTAAAGAACATGTGATGGAGAAAGAAGAAACCAGAGCAGGATTGTGTGATCAAGTAAGGTGTTTATTTACACATCCTAACAAGGTGAGTAGAGTGACTATTGGTTGAAAACAGTTTGAGCAATTAGCTGTTTGCGGCGCATTCCTGCAGCTGTGTGTTGCTGTTCCCCCTCATTTTTCCTGGCACCATCCTCCTCCTCCTCAGGCAGTTCTTGCTCTGGCTCATATAGAGGGATGTTCCTCCTCACACAAATGTTGTGCAGGTTAGCACATGTAAGTATGATTTTGCAAACAATGTGGGGCATATAGGAGGCTGCCTCCTGTGATGTCCAGGCATCTGAATCTGGACTTCAGGATGCCAAAGGTCCTTTGTACAATGGTGTGTGTCCTCCGATGTGCCTCATTATAGGCACCCTCTGCTGCTGTGCTTGGGTTGGGGAATGGGGTCATGATCCATTGCTGGATCCCGTAACCCTGATCCACTGCAAAAGATAATAGGAGTGAGTATTCTGTTAGTGCTTGCAACAGGCATGTCATGTAGCATGGCAGTTGATATCTTGTGTCATCTGTGACTCATATGTGTTTGTGGTATTGTATGAGATCCTGGGCTTCTCTGAGGTTTTTTCTGCAGTGGGTTGTTTGACTTGACAACTTGTGTTTGGGTCATTGACCGGGGATCTATGATTTTGTGTCCAAACTGCTGATCAGTATGTATGTACCATGCGTTGTGTAGTGTCCAACATGTTTTAGTGTGCTTTTACTGGAGGGGACATGATACTTCCACACACACAATTGATTCCAATGTGGTGGTAACATGGTTGCACTACATGGCCCTGACATCCTATCCAATTAGACATATGTTATTGCAGATGAAATGCAACAGTGAGGCCCTTTGATTTGGCGTGGTGACAATGCACAACACATCTCCATAAGTTGGCAGCACTGAGGTGTTCAGTATTGGAAATGCACAATCCCATGTGTGACTTGGTTCTAGGCAAACCTTTGTTGTTCCCTCTGCCAGTAGCTCATGTGCAACCATGCACCTACACTACCAAACATGCTCCAGGTATCCTGGCTAACTGCCTTGTGGAGGTGGATGTATATGCGCAGGAAGGGCCATCTCCCCATACATATGTTATTTCGATGGACAATTGGCTCTTTCAGTGTGAGCAGCAGTGTGCAGTTTGCATTAGTGGCACATCAATATGTGTTCATAGCACAGTCCACTTCCTTATTGACACCTGGCAACGGCACCCCAGGAGTGATGTATCATGTTGGGACTGCCTCAGTATTTGTTTCTCACCTACATGTGAGTCAGCATCATCATGCTATGTGTCTCATGGTGTTAGACCTGCAGCAACACACATTGCACTACCCTTCCACGCTATATACGGCTTGGAAGGGTGTTGGATTGACGATGTGGCCTAATGTAATTGTAAATGGTTCATCTTCCAAGTTGTACTTCCAGTGCAGGCCATGTCAGTGTCACTGTGTGCTTTGACATTGGTCCCTTGTAGCTCTAGAGTGGCAGCTAATGTTTGTGTCAGCCATCATGTATCCAAAGGCGTGTATCCCATTGTGTCAGGGTCTACACCATAACTACCTGTGTCACACCTCAGTGTCATCCTGCCCAAGTCCAAATATAGTGGAGTATGTTTTGTGTGTTCTGCAGGGTTACTGTCTTGTGTCTATATTACTAGTTTTATGGACTTACCAACAAGAGGGCCATTGCAATATTGCCTGTCCTGGAAGTGCTGATTGATCGTGCTGTGGCGTAATATGAAGGAATCATGGACACTCCCAGGATACTGGAGTGCATGTGCTTTCTGTTCTAGAATAGATGCTCTGTTGCTGCAGGTGGTACGATCCATACATGGGGGGAGTCAATTCCACTGAGCACATGCGGTTAGTCATGTATTTGGTAGAAGCCCTGTTTTATCTCCTGCTGCTTCTGCTGCGTGTTGGGAAAGCTGATGTGGCAGGGTGTGAGGGAGATTATGGCATCTAAGACCTTGGGCAGGAAGGCGAAGAAGGAGCGGTGTGATACCCCAGCGTCCAAGGCACCCGTTGTTTGGAAGGAGCCACTTGCCATCTGTTAGAAATGGGGTCTTTGGTTGACAGTCAGGTTACCCCCTGTTCAAGCAAGGACCCTCAACCTAGTCAGGGTAAAAGAGAATCACCCTCAGCTAACCCCTGCTTACCGCCTTGGTAGCTTGGCAGAGCAGTAGGCTTAACCTCAGAGTGCTAGGTGTAAAGTATTTGTACCAACACACACAGTAACTCGATGAAATCACTACAAAATGACACAACACCAGTTTAGAAAAATAAGAAATATTTATCTAAACAAAACAAGACCAAAACGACAAAAATCCAACATACACAAGTCAAGTTATGAATTTTTACAGATTAAACTCAGAAAATAGCGCTTAGAAACAAAAATGCTTTGATGAGATGTTAACACGGCGTTGTGACGGAGTCGTTCCCAACAAGCCGACACCAGCGGCGCCGGACACGGAGTCGTGTAGACCCCCAAGTACAGTACCTTTGGTGAAGAGTGAAAACAAGCCGATGCGCAAAGTCAGGGATCGCGGCATCTGTGCGAAACATTGAATCCGTGCACTTCGAGCGGCGTCGGTCACGACGTGGTGCGGCGACTTCCACGGAGTCGCGGACTTCAGCGGGGCTGCAGCGGCGTCGGGCCTGCGAAGAGCGTCGCGTTCCAGCGAAGGTCACGCTGTTGGGTGCAGGCGGCGTTACCGGATTCAGCAGCGGTGTCGGTCCGGAGTCGTCCGAAGTCGATTTCCTTGGATTCCACCAGCTTTCCTTTCAAGGGCCCAGGGACTGGATAGGGCACCACTTGTCGGGGCAGGAGTCTCTCCAGAGACTCCAGGTGCTGGCAGAGAGAAGTCTTTGCTGTCCCTGAGACTTCAAACAACAGGAGGCAAGCTCTAACTCAAGCCCTTGGAGATTTCTTCACAAGATGGAAGGCACACAAAGTCCAGTCTTTGCCCTCTTACACTGGCAGAAGCAGCACTGCAGGAAAGCTCCACAAAGCACAGTCACAGGCAGGGCAGCACTTCTTCCTCAGCTATCAGCTCTTCTCCAGGCAGAGGTTCCTCTTGGTTCCAGAAGTGTTTCTCAAGTCTGTAGATTTGGGTGCCCTTCTTATACCCATTTTAGGGGCATATTTATACTCTGTTTGCGCCGGATTTGCGTCGTTTTTTTTTACGCAAATCCGACGCAAAACTAACTCCATATCTATACTTTGGCGTTAGACCCGTCTAGCGCCAAAGATCTTGGAGTTTGCGTCATTTTTTAGCGTGGACACCTTCCTTGCGTTAATGATATGCAAGGTAGGCGTTCCCTTCTAAAAAATGACTCCGAGGCATGTGCGCCGTATTTACACTCCCGGGCAAAAATGACGCCCAGGAGTGGGCGGGTCCAAAAAAATGACGTCCAGCCGCTTTAGCGTAATTTTTTTAACGCCTGGTCAGGGCAGGCGTTAAGGGACCTGTGGGCTCAGAAGGAGCCCAGAGGTGCCCTCCCATGCCCCCAGGGACACCCCCTGCCACCCTTGCCCACCCCAGGAGGACGCCCAAGGATGGAGGGACCCATCCCAGGGAACTTAAGGTAAGTTCAGGTAAGTATTTTTTTATTTTTTTTGGGTGGCATAGGGGGGCCTGATTTGTGCCCCCCTACATACCACTATGCCCAATGACCATGCCCAGGGGACATAAGTCCCCTGGGCATGGCCATTGGGCAAGGGGGCATGACTCCTGTCTTTGCTAAGACAGGAGTCATTTAAATGGGGGTTGGGAGTCCAAAAAAATGGCGCAAATCGGGTTGAGGCGAAATTTTTGCCTCAGCCTGACTTGCCCCATTTTTTGACACCCAAGCTCCATTTTCCCCTACGCCGGCGCTGCCTGGTGTAAGTCATTTTTTTTTACGCACACCAGGCAGCTCCGCCGGCTAACGTCATTCCATAAATAAGGCGCCCGCATGGCGCTTTGGAATGGCGTTAGATTTTTGGACGCACAACTGCTTTGGCGCAGTTGTGCGCCAAAAAGTATAAATACGGCCCTTAGTCTTTGAAGTCACCTTTCTTCAAAGGGGACTCACACCTACTTGTGAAATCCTGCCTTGCCCAGGCAAGGCCTCAGACACACACCAGGGGGTTGGAGCCGGCATTGTCAGAGGCAGGCACAGTCCTTTCAGATGAGAGTGACCACTCCACCCCCCCTCCTAGCAGAGATGGCTAATCAGGAAATGCAGGTTACACCCCAGCCCCCTTTGTGTCACTGTCTAGTGCGAGGTGAAAAACAACCCAACTGTCAAACTGACCCAGACAGGGAATCCACAAACAAGGCAGAGTCACAGAATGGTTTAAGCAAGAAAATGCTCACTTTCTAAAAGTGGCATTTTCAAACGCACAATCTTAGAAATCAACTTTACCAAAAGATGTATTTTTAAATTGTGAGTTCAGGGACCCCAAACTCCACATGTCCATCTACTCTCTAGGGGAATCTACACTTTAATCATATTTAAAGGTAGCCCCCATGTTATCCTATGAGAGAGACAGGCCTTGCAACAGTGAAAAACGAAATTGGCGTTATTTCACTGTCAGGACATATAAACCACATTACTATATGTCCCACCTTATCCATACACTGCACCCTGCCCTTGGGGCTACCTAGGGCCTACCTTAGGGGTGCCTTACATGTAAGAAAAGGGAAGGTTTAGGCCTGGCAAGTGGGTACACTTGCCAAGTCGAATTTACAGTGTAAAAATACACTTACAGACACTGCAGTGGCAGGTCTGAGACATGATTACAGGGTTACTTGTGTGGGTGGCACAACCAGTTCTGCAGGCCCACTAGTAACATTTGATTTACAGGCCCTGGGCACCTCTAGTGCACTTCACTAGGGACTTAACAGTAAAACAAATATGCCAATCATGGAGAACCAATTACGTACACATTTTACATGGAGAGCATAGGCACTTTAGCACTGGTTAGCAGTGGTAAAGTGCTCAGAGTTGAAAAGCCAACAGCAAACAGGTCAGAAAAAAATAGGAGGCAGGAGGCAAAAAGACAGGGGATGACCCTGCATAAGCAAAAGTCCAACACCATCATATGCAGGACAGCTAGCAGCTTTGTCACTGGTGGTATATTTTGTGGTGTCTGCAGACTAGCTGTTATTTGTGGCTCAATTTGGCGCAGCAGCTGCTGTATGGCTTCCCAGTTCAGTCTATACCTCCGGATGATGTCCTGTTCCCTGAGGCTGTGGAGGGTTCTCCTGTTCCTGAAGACCCTCTCCTTCCTTCTGCGTTGCCTTTGGGGGCCACGTTGGGGTGATGGTGGCTGCTGCTGTTGATCCTGTGCTCAGCGTCGTCTTGCAAGCTGCATCAGTAGCACCTCCATGTTGTCTTGTTGGGCTGTGATGTTGCTTGTGTATGTTTTCCTTAAGTAGTGGTGCGTTTGCCTCATTTTAACACCTGCCCTGACCCATGCATTAAATTTTGACAAAAATCAGGTTTAGCGTAATTTTTCGGGTCAGCCTCCCACCAGTACGTCATTTTTTTCCTGTTGGATAAATATGGTGCTAAGGTGTTTGAGTAATTTTCTGGACGGGAATGCCTACCTTGCATTGACACAAGGCAGTTTCACACATCCTTAAAATGACGCTGACTCCATATTTTTGATGGTAGATGGTCTAGCGTCAAAATATAAATATGGAGTTAAGTTTGCACTGGATTTGCATTAAAAAAATGACGCATATTCGGAACAAACAGAGTATTAATATGGGCCTTAGAGCGCACAAAGCAACATCACAAAATAAAATGATAGACAAAGTGTTGAAACTTTTCAAACACTTACCTCCCAGTCACAGATGTGGGTTTAATCCATCACTATTTTGCTTGCAATGTCACCGCATTTCGGACACAGCCATATGCAAATCAGTCTTGACCCTGCTCCCTATGGGAGCAGTCCTGTCCGAACTGGTCCCTTCCTTGCTGCACCACTGGATTCAACCTAGCCTGGCTGAAGAAGGGTGATACCCTGGAACCAGTCCCCGGATGCTTGAGTCCTGTCCAGAGAGGACCTGGCTTGGCAGTTCAGGCTGGACTGTTCCCATAGGAAGCAGGGTCAAGACTGATTTACATATAGCCGGATTCTAACTGGGCTGACGTGGCAAGCAAAATAACAATGGATTAAACCCAGATCTGTGACTGGGGGTGAGTGTTTAAAAAGGTTCAAAACTCTGTCCGTCATTTTATTTTGTGATATTGCCTTATGTGCCCTAAGTGGTTAGGGTATGCGCAGACGTGTGTTCCTTGCTTGCTGCGCCACTGGATTCAAGCTACTTTGGCTGATGAAGAGTAAAATCCTGAAACCTGTCCCAGGATGCTTGAGTCCTGTACAGGGAGGCCCTGGTTTGGCAGTTTAGGCTGGACTCCTCCCATAAGGAGCAGGGTCAAGACTGATTTTCATATAGCTGAGTCCAAACTAGGGTGATGTGGCAAGCAAAATAACAATGGATTAAACCCAGATCTGTGACTGGCTTTGAGTGTTTGAAAAGTTTCAACACTCCATCCAACATTTTATTTTGTGATCTTGGATTGTGCGCCCTAAATGACTAGGGTATGCCCAGATGTGGGTTCCTTGCTTGCTGCATCACTGGATTCAAGCTAGCCTGGCTAATGAAGGGTGATACCCTGAAACCGGTTCTAGGATGCTTGAGTCCTGTCCAGGTAGGACCTTACTTGGTAGTTCAGGCTGGACTGTTCCCATCGGGAGAAGGGCCATGACTGATTTGCATATGGCTGGGTCCTAACTGGGGTGATGTGGCAACCAGAATAACGATGGATTGAACCCAGATTTGTGACTTGAGGTGAGTGTTTGAAAAGTTTCAACACTCCATCCATCATTTTATTTTGTGATATTGCCTTGTGTGCCTTAAGAGGCGAGGGTGTGCCCAGATGTGGGTCCTTTGCATACTGCGCTACTGGATTCAAGCTAGCATGGTTGATGAAGGTAGATACCCTGAAACTGTTCCCAGGATTCTTGAGTCTTGTCCAGGGAGGACCTGGCTTGGCAATTCAGACTGGACTGTTCCCATAGGGAGCACGGTCAAGACTGATTTGCATATATCTAGATCCAAACTGGGGTGATGTGGCAAGCAAAATACAGATGTATTAACCCCAGATCTGTGACATGGGGGTGAGTGTTTGACAAGTTTCAATACTCCAGCCATCATTTTACATTGTGATATAGCCTTTTTAGGTCTCACAAAATACTGTAGGAGGTTTGTCAAGGCGTATGGTACTACTGTTGCTCCCTTAACTGAGTTAACCTCCAAAAATCAACCCAGAAAAGTGATCTAGACTAAGGCTTGCCAGGCAAATTTTGATGCCCTGAAGTCAGCCATGTGCATGGCACCCATGCTAAAGGCACCTGACTTTTCTAAAGAATGTGTCATGCAGACTGATGCTTCAGTGCATGGTGTGGGATCAGTGTTGTCACAGCTAAATTAAGAGGCCCTAGACCAGCCTGTAGCCTTCATTAGTAGGAGGTTACTCCCCTGGGAATGTAGGTGGAGTGCAATTGAGCGTGAGGCTTTTTCTGTGGTCTGGGCACTGAAGAAGCTAAGATCCTACTTGTTTAGGACTCACTTCCGAGTTCAGACAGACCACAGGCCCCTCAGATCATTGATGCAGATGAGGGGTGAGAGCCCACAACTGTTGAGGTGGTCTATCTCCCTAATGGAATGGACTTTACGGTGGAACACCGCCCTTGAACAGAACTCGCCAATGCCAATGGTCTGTCCAGATTCTTCCGCCTTAGCGATGAGAACTCCCATGAGGTTGGGTAGTTCTTCCCAATTTCAGCTGAGGGGGACACATGTTAGACCTGGCATCTTTGGCATGGTCTTTCCTGTCTTTTTGCTTCTACTTCCCATGTTTTGACTGTGTATTGTACTCTGTTTTTGCTGTTTTTGGTACCCTGGGCTAATTACCACTGCTAACCAGTGTTTACGTGCAAATGCTCCCTGTATAAAATGTATGTGGAATTGGCTTTTCCGTGATTGGCACATTTTGAATTACTAGCAAGTCCCTAGTAGAGTGCACTAGAGGTGCCTACGACCTGTAAATGAAATGCTATTAGTGGGCCTGCCGCACTGGTTGTGCCACCCACATGATTAGCCCTGTAAACATGGCTCTGTCCTGCCACTGCAGTGTCTCTGTGTGCAGTTTTAACCTGCCAATTTGACCTGGCAAGTGTACCCACTTGCCAGGCCCAAACCTTCTCTTTTTATACATGTAAGGCACCCCTAAGGTAGGCCCTATGTAGCTACATGGGCGGGATGCAGTGCATATTAAAGGTGGGAAATGTACTGATGTGTTTTACATGTCCTAACAGGGAAATGCTGCCAAATTTGTTTTTCACTTTTGCAAAGCATATCTCTCTCATAGGTTCATATGGGGGCTGCCTTTAAATATCTCTTAAGTGCAGGTTCCATTTGGGAGCAGATAGAAATTTGGATTTTAGTGTCTCTGAACTCACGATTCAAAAATACATCTTTTGGTAAAAGTGTTTTTTAAATTGTCAGTTTTAAAATGCCTCTTTTAGAAAGTGGTCATTTTCTTGCTTAAACCATTCTGTGACTCTGCCTGCTTGTGTATTCCCTGTCTGTGTCAGACTGACAGTTGAACTGTTTGTGAATCTCCACTAGACAGTGACTCAAAGGGACCTGAGGTGTAGCCTACATATCCTGGTAGGCCATCTGAGCTAGAGTGGAGGGAGGAGTGGTCACTTACACCTGAATGGGCCGTGCCTGCCCTCACACAATGCAGCCTCCAACCCTATGGTATGAGTCTGGAGCCAGGCCTGGGCAAGGCAAGATCTTGTGAACAACAGGATTCAAAGTTTGAAAGAGGTATAAGTAGTGGACCCAAAACCTCAGATTTTTAGATTACTTCTGGAATCAAGAGGAACCTCTGCCAAGGAGAAGAGCTGAAGAGCTGGAGGAGGAGCGCTGCCCCTTTTCCTATTACTGTGTTTTGCTGGGTTGGCCTTCAGTTACTGCTTCTGCCTGAATGAGGGCAAAGCCTGGACTTTGTGGTATATTCCTGCTCGTGAAGCATCTCCAAGGGCATGGATGGAGCTTGCCTCCTGTTTTGAAGTCTCAGGGCCATCAAAGACTTCCTCTGCCAGCACCTGGACTTTCTGCTGAGGCTTCTGCTCTGCCAAGTGGTGCCCCATCTAGTCGCTTTCCCCTTGAAACGTGAAGTTGGCAGAACAAGGACTGAAATCCACACACAGAACACCATGCAGGGAAATTTTCGATGCACCAGCTGGTACGGGTCTGAAAAACCATGCGCCGACCACTTTGCAGCTAAAACTGACACCCCAACTGCTTTGCGACTCGGAAATCGACGCATCACGGCTTGAGAAATGACTCTTGCGGCTGCCAATAATGATTCAAACCCCACACAGCGTGGTCTTCTAACACCGTGCGGCCTGATTTCTCACGCATCATTGCTAGGTATTAAAAGTCAACGCAAGGCTGTGCGGATCTGAGGTGCTCATCTGGAAATCAATGCATCGCTCTCTTGTGGGAGCAAAAAATGATGCATTGTTGACCCGAGCAGAGAAGAAACAAAGCACAGCCTCACTTGTGAGTAAGGAATTGACACATCGCTGACTTTTCTGATGCACGCTCCCCCATGCAGCATTATTTTTTACACAAACCAGTACTTGTGTAAAATCAATGTTTCCATTGTTTCTTATGGAGTAAGACTCTTATTCATTTGAAAATTCACATCTTGACTTGTGCATGTTGTATTTTTGTCATTGTGGTCTTGTTTGATTAAGATAAATTTTACTAATTGTTCTAAACGGGTGGTGTCCATTTTGTAGTGTTATCGCTGTATTACTATGTGTGTTGGTACAAATACTTTACACATTGCCTTTGAAATAAGCCTGACTGCTTGTGCCAAGCTACCAAGGGGATGAGCAGGTGTTGTCTTAGGAGTGTGACTCCCTTACCCTGACTAGAGTGGTTGTCCCTGCTTGAACAGAGTGCAAACTGACTGCCAACCAGAGACCCCATTTCTAACATTGTCTATTTGTGTTTCTGTGTTCAGTTTATGCCATTGTGCTTCCATTGTGCTGTGATGTGTGTGTCCATTCCAGGGTTATTTCATGGTGGTGTTGTTGTGTTCCATGCCACTTCCACACATATATGTATTGTATGTGTAAACAGCCCTAGGACAGTGGTGTGAGACTGCTGTGTAGCCTTCACTGTCCCTGTGCCTGAGCTGTCTGGCTGTGTGTATTTGTACTATGTTGAGGTGCAGTTTGTGTTTGCTGCCCAAAGGGGGCATTAAGTGACTGTGTACTTGTCCGTGTTGATGTATGTTTGTGGGTGTGGGTGGTTTGAGACATGTACCTGCTTCCCGTGGTGTGCCCCTCTCCAGATGTAAGCAGGCACTACACGCTGTTTTGAAGGTTAATGATACAGGTAGGTGTGTGCACCTATGGTAGTTGGTGTCCACGGAGGTGTGGATTTCATTGTCTTTGGATGAGCAGGAGCAGCATGACGTTTGGGAATGGCTCCATGGCGGCACTAGACGTGTACGTCAGCCTGCAAGTGAGTGTCTTCCTTTATACTGTCCAATTCCACCTTCTGATACGTGATGATTGGACTGCCACAGTCATAATGGCAGTGTGCAACCTCGTAATGAGTCCGGCGGCAACACAGACTCTGCAGGTCTGTTTGTGCTTCCTTGTGTCTGTGGTGGTCTGTCCTACCTGGCGGTGCCGGCGGACCACTGGTGGTCATCTGTTAGTGCGACCGGGATACTCGTAATATGGCAGTCCGACCGCCATATCAACGGTGGTCAGACTGGCACTGCTGCCATGCCAGTCCGTGGTCCGCCAAACTCTTAATCAGGCCCAATGTCTTTAAAGAAGGGATACAACAGCAGCCACATACAAAACACATGCATAATAACAGACATATGTATACATACGCACAAAGAAACATCTAAGGAAATACACCTACATGCGTGCACACACCAGTTCCACTGTTTGCAACAAGCACAACCATAACCTATCTCCACTCTCAATACAGCCTCTGCTTTCCTCCACGGGGCTTCTAAATCATGGTTATCACATACTTCCACTCTGTCTCCAGCAGAACCACACTCTAGGGGCTTTACTCTGGTAATTGTTGGCACTTTGTTTTCTACCCTGATATCCCAGGTACTGTATTATTGATAGAGTGGAGCATCAAAAGTTACCAATCTCCATGTTATTTTTCTGGATTGAGAGTGGAGACAGTGGAGTCATATTGTATGTACTGTAAACTCTCACTGTGTGTTTTTGTAGGTAAGCATGTGGCCCTGCCAATGATTTGGCTGGCACCCACTCCAAGGATTTGGAAATATGCATCACTGCCATCTTCAAACTGACTAGACCTTTATGATTTATACACTGTGCTGTGCTGCACTTCAGAAAACTACTTCCACAATAACAGCGAGCTACCAGTAGCTCCTTAGCTACATGATGGAGACATGTAATTTACACACCACTCCCACCATCTGACACAAACAACATGATTACCCGTCTCCATTCTTAATACAGTCTGTGCTTTCTTTGGCTACAGGGATGCTAATGCATGGTTAAAACATACTTTCACCCTGTCTCCAGCAATCCCACAATTGAAAGATTTCACTCTGGATATAGCTGACACTTATTTTCTGGCCTAGATTTCACAGGCACTGTATGATTGTTAAAATGGAGCTTGTAAGGTAACCAATCTAAATTAAGAGTGGTGACAGGTGGTCATGTTGCAGGTACTGCAGGATGTCACAGAGTGTTTTTGTTTTAAGCATGTGGATCTGCTATTGGTTTGTCTGGTGACCACTCCAAGGATGTAGATATGTCTAGCATTGCCATCTTCAAAATGGCTAGGCCCTCTGAATTATATGTTGTGTTGCATTTTAATGTGCTACTTCCAAGCTACTAGCAAGCTATCAGAAGCTCCTGAGCTACCCTTTGTAGACATTGCTGCCCATATTTACTAAGGGCTTGTGTTCACCGTCGCATCACTCATGGTGATGCAAGGCAACACAAGCCCTTAAGTCAGTTTAAGCATGACACACAAAGCCACTTTTCCTGGCACTGCTTGGCATAGTAAAAACGTAGGTAACTCAATGCAGCACAAGCTGCTACCTTGTATTACCCTGTGTTAGGAAAGCATTCCATGGGGAAAGCTTGGGCTTTCCTATCCTTCCACAACATTCATGCACCCATGTTATTGGTGCATTCCCAAATTTACTTGCAATAGTAAACCTGGGAATGCATCAAAATGCTATGTGTTCCCAGGTGAGGCATAACAAGAAAAAATATGTTTATTTCTCATAGTTGTTTCCTCTTTCTACATGTGCTGAATTCTGTCCCTTCCTGCACAAAAACTGCCTGTAATGCAAGCACCTTGCACCATGTGGTAGGGGTGCCAGCGAGATGATTGGCTGCAACAAGTGCACTAGAGCAGAGAAAGAGTGCAAGAATGTGCCATATGTAAGTAAATATAGCCATTCTTGCCCTCTCCATTTGACTCAGCGCAGCTCAGCATGTTGTCTTGTTTTGTTGCACCAAATATTAATAAATCTGGCACCTAATTTAGAGGTCTCTGACAGCTAGGTGGAGATATCTGCGCCTCTAGCAGAGTCACCACCACTGTGGCTCCATTGAAGGCTCAGAAGATTCACCGGTGTTGGCATCATGCACACGGCACCCACACAGAAACGTTTTTGTTTTTCAAAAATAAAGTCATAAAGCAGGCTAGTGGTAGAAAAATAAAAAAAGAATAGCTCTGAAGTGCTAGTGTTTTTTTCTGAGAGTTTAGAAGCCATTTATCCAATTTTCGGTTCAAGCTTGCCAGACTATACCTGACATTCCTGAACAGGAAAAAATGATGCTGGAACATCCACCATCAACAGGATGGGCAATCATAAGTCCATTGACCACTAGCCCAAAGTGAGTCAAGGCGTTGGTCAAAGATCTGTGCCACCAGAGCAAGAGTGGCAGAGACGTGTTTGTGGCAGAGTATCCTGAGAGAGATCACATTTTATTAATAAATTAGTGGCATAGACGTAGAATATGGCAGCTAATAAATTTGCAATTTGAAAGGCCTAACAGACGGAATAATGTAGAAACTAAAACGTGCACAGTTTAAAATGTGGTGGACATGTTGTGTCTACCTTTCGTATTATTGATATCACGTTTAACATGAAAACATTCTGCATTTATATTTGAGTGGATTATTAATAAATAGTAACCTGAAAGTATTATTTTCAAGTAGAAACAGTAGAAATGAAATGTATTTTTGAGTATTAAATGAATTCAAACTAAACACACATGATGTTTAGAAAAATAAATACATGTTTAAAAATTGCTTTGACAACATAAATAATGCTTAACAAAATAGTTTGTTTGCATATTTGATTTGAATTTATGGGTGGGGTGCGCAATAGGTCTTATTAATGTATTAATTGTAATAACATGCATTAGGCTTTCTTAACATGACTAAGCCTGGAAGGTTCATTTTCAAGCAGCAATAGAAAATTCTGGTTTGTTTATTTTTCCCTCTGACCTGAATTCTTTTCTTTAGGCAGCAAATGTAATGTTGAATATTCTATTGTATTGCAGGAGAAGTTCATATTTCAAGTTTAGTAATGTAACAATATTTGTTCTAGCTGTTGAATGGAGCAGGAAACTACTGCGCTCTTTTAAAAGAATATTAGCTTAGTTTATTGTGTGAAATGGGAAAGGAACTGCATGTTTCAAATTTGGCAGAACCCTGTGACAGAGGACGCTGACAACGTACTTTTTGCTGAGAAGATTTCTGAATGTAACAGAACTTGGTGGTGCCATCTGCAATGATTAGATGCTGAAACTGATGCTCAGAGTGTGCCCGCCTAATGGACCAATCAAATGGATTTTGGTTATTTTAATTAGTGAGGAACTTTTAAATGAAAGTTAGTTCTTCTGAAGGTTCTATGTCTGCTTAATCTGCTGTCCCAATCACTTCAAGTCCCCCTGATGAGTTTTTTCATCATAGTCTTAACTGCCCTATTCTGTATGTGGTTCATAATTATAAGGCTAACTATTTATGACCTGCTAATTAACCTTAAGTGCAGGTCCTGTTCTGCTCTTTTCTGATGATGCTGTCAACTGACGCTGGAAGATGGTGATTGCTCTGTTCGACGAATCCACACTGTCTGCTGTCCCATGAGGAGAAGTATAACTAAATGTGGTTTCTTGTTTCTTTTTCAGTTAACTCACAGCAGCATATTTTTGTAATGAGTTATTTTAGTTAGATGTTTTCCAAATTATTTTTGTCTTTTTTTATTTTTGCTTTTGCCTGCATGTGTTAGACCATTCCCACACATGCAAGTCTCAATTCTGGTTTGTATTAGGAATGACCCAGCTCTGAAATTAACAGTTAAAACTGCATTTTGATGATTTACTGATGTCAGCATCATCTGCTTTGAAATCTGATAATAATGTTCATATTGTGTTGTTGCTAATCTATATAATTCTTCTGGAGTGTCTAACAGTATTGATGTTTAGCAGGTTGAATCTTTTCAGATGTTTTGGTGAGCCTATGGGTTTCATGTATGTTTATAAGTTGGTTTTGCACATCATTTAAGTGACATGCTTTTGGAATTGTAATAAAGCTTTGAAAATGTATTCAGTTTGGTGTTTGATTTGGAGTTAAATTGTTTATGGTGTTTAATATTAGTTTATGATATAATGTAATTGATTTGTGATTGAGTGTTTCTGACTACTACCTCCTTCACCAAGTCCAAAGATCTAGTCGACTTCGAGGGGTGAGATGTTAGGGTTGAAGGTGTCTCACCTGCACGCCTGTGGTTTGAGAACCCGATGCGGGAAGAAGACTTCTGCAGGAGAGCCAGCAACCCTGTCCACCAGACTCAAAATAAGGCCCTGACTGAAGTGTATGATGAGTAGCCATCCAAGAAGTTTTTTAATGTTTCTGGTGCCACAGGTACTGGTTTGTTTTCTCTGCACATTGGACCTATTTTTTCAGAATAATACTAAAACTGTGCTATCTGTAAAGGAAATGATGTTCATTATTTGCAGTTAGATGGAGATGTATTCTCCGTCTCCAGTTAATAGATGCTGTTATAAAGTGCTTAAATGTCATTATGTCATTGTGGCTACCTGCAATTTGGTTGGGGGTAATTTAAACTTGCTTTTTTTCACAAATACTAATAATAAAATTCATAGCACAACTGCATGCCATGTTATTTATAAACGTCAAGAGTAATATGGCCACATCAGTTATATTTCTATTTATTTTTTATTACAAACATGTGGGGACCACATCTAATACATGGTCACACCATCACCTTTCCTACTAACCAGTTAAAAACCTTGGTGAGTAGCTCTTTCATATGAAAGAGCGACCATTGATGCAAACATGAAGAATGAAAAATGAAACGTCTAGTGCAATATTAAGCACATCAAAATCTTTGTAGATATTTGTTGCAAACAGATATTAAAAAAAGCTAAATACAAGTCAATTTTGGAAAAATCTGCAGTAGCTTTGAATGTTTAGAAGCATGCAGGAGAATTCTAGTTTTTATATATCTAACAAGTGCAAAAATATAGAATTATAGATGGGTAACAATGAACTACTGGGATGTTTTTTACCAAGGGGCTCTGAGTGACATCAAATAGATAACAAAAGTGAATTTCAAGTTATCTATGATGCCATTCAGAACAGCAACATACAGGTGAAGACTAAGGAACTATTCAACCCTACTAACACATCCCTAAACCCACACTGACAAGATCTGATGATATTCTCTTCTTCAGACCAGGATCTAATCCGATTAAAAATCACTCTTGCCCAGAATTTTGCAGAAGAATCGATCTGTGAGATTGAGCGATAGCACATAGGTTATATCCCCTCTCTTCAAAAACTAGAACAATCACTGAGATATCCTAGGAAATAGGTAATACATCCACTGATGAAGAATTAAACAGATTTGTAAGCAGTGGGGCCCACAAAAAACATTACACATATAGAGATTGATAGGAGCTTCGTTTGGGCCCAAAGCTTTATTAGAAGGGCATTCTAAAACTGCAGTAATTACTTCCTCCAGATGGACTCTAATGCAAACCTGCTGTCGACAGCCACTAAAACAGCTGGAACTTGTACTGCGTAAGGAGTAGACTGCAGAAAAAGGTTGTACCAATCATTCAGTAGCCACATGTAACTCAAAGGAGTCTTGCTGCGGAAAGAGCTTCTAATTCGGGGTATGGTAGACCAAAAAAGTCTGGCATATTTTAGTTCCTTATCATCCGAAAGAGTTCTTAGGTTATTAACCCTAATCTCCTTCTTCCTAGTGAGAAGAATACGATTATGAAGACGCCTACATGTTCTGATCCAGTCATAATCCTGGGTCTGGAACGCAATGTGCAGTGCAACCTGCTGACACAGTTCTCAAACTTTCAATTTTGTAACAAGGATCACTGGACATGAAATCATTAGCCACGATTAAATACTTTTTAAAAATGCATTATATTACATGTTTGTTTCTCCTGTCTCAAGCAGTCTCAAGATTATTTTTTACTCAAATTCGGGAATAAATGGAAGTCGAACCCTCCAGATGGTGCCCATCAGAGATTGTGAGACTAGGGAAGTAATGGACGTTTTAAATTATACAAGCAAAACTCAAGAAAGGTAATTAAGTAATTTCCGTTTGGTACACCTTCCAGAGATGAGGGTTCCCTGTTTAGTTTTACATGAATATTTTGGACACTGGCAGCAGAGGTAGTGATGGTATTGAACAAAGGGCCATATTTATACTTTTTGACGCAAAACTGCGCTAACGCAGTTTTGCGTCAAAAAAATTAGCGCCGGATAACGCCATTCTGAAGCGCCATGCGGGCGCCGTATTTATTCAATGACGTTAGCCGGCGTTAGCCGCCGGCGCTGCCTGGTGTGCGTGGAAAAAAATGACGTACACCAGGCAGCGCCGGCGTGGGGGAATATGGAGCTTGGGCACCAAAAAATGGGGCAAGTCAGGCTGAGGCAAAATTATCGCCTCAACCCGATTTGCGCCATTTATTTCGACTCCCAACCCCCATTAAAATGACTCCTGTCTTAGCAAAGACAAGAGTCATGCCCCCTTGCCCAATGGCCATGCCCAGGGGACTTCTGTCCCCTGGGCATGGTCATTGGGCATAGTGGCATGTAGGGGGGCACAAATCAGCCCCCCCATGCCACAAAAAAATAAAAAAAAAATACTTACCTGAACTTACCTTAATGTCCCTGGGATGGGTCCCTCCATCCTTGGGTGTCCTCCTGGGGTGGGCAAGGGTGACAGGGGGGATCCCTGGGGGCATGGGAGGGCACCTCTGGGCTCCTTCCGAGCCCACAGGTCCCTTAACGCCTGCCTTGTCCAGGCGCTAAAAAACGTCGCAAAAGCGGCTGGATGTCATTTTTTTTGACCCGCCCACTCCCGGGCCTGAATTTTGCCCGGGAGTGTAAATACGGCGCACATGCCTCGGAGTCACTTTTTTAGACGGGAACGCCTACCTTGCATATCATTAACGCAAAGTAGGTGTCCACGCAAAAAAATGACGCAAACTCCATGGACTTTGGCGCTAGACGCGTCTAACGCCAAAGTATAAATATGGAGTTAGTTTTGCGTCGGAATTGCGTAAAAAAAAAACGACGCAATTCCGGCGCAAACAGAGTATAAATATGCCCCAAAGTGCTTCCTTGTGGTAGATTTGCATGTTCAATGTTGATGTCCTGATAACAATTATCCCACAAAGGTGGAAAGATCATATGATATGTCTTTCATATAGACCAGTCTTGATACTCAAAAGAGATAGCTGAAAGAATTGCTAAAATCCTGGCACTCAAAATATAGAGTTACTTCCATGGTTAGTTTATAGCAATTGGATTATCTGTTCTGGAATAATTATGGAAACCACTGGACTTAATGTTTCAGGCCCAAAGAAATACAGCAGTCCACTCATTGCTTTACCCTTAGATCGAGAGTAATATGGCCCATATTAATACATTTTGATGCAAAACTGCGCCA
This sequence comes from Pleurodeles waltl, assembly GCF_031143425.1. Lineage (NCBI taxonomy): Eukaryota > Metazoa > Chordata > Amphibia > Caudata > Salamandridae > Pleurodeles > Pleurodeles waltl. The sequence continues at coordinate 1,271,613,813 of NC_090444.1, forward strand.
ACGCAGTTTTGCGTCAAAGATTTTAACACCGGCTAATGCCATTTCTTAGCTCTGCTCGAGTGTCAAATTTATACTTTGACGCACAGCGGCGCAAACCACTGGTGTGAGTCTTTTTTTTTAACTCAAACCAATGCGTCACGTCGTAAAGAAAAACAACGTTACCGCGGCGAAAATGACTTTGATCCGATTTACGATGTCGCAAACCGGATAGGCGCCATTTTTTGACACAATTGCGTCAAAAAGCAGTGCAAACACAGCAAAATGTGAAGAGGAGAGCCAAAATGTATCTCAGAAGCTTTGAGAGACCCCAGGAAGATGGCAACCGACCAGGAACCAGCCAGGAGGACCCACACCAGACCCAGGAGAGGAAGAAGAAGAAAAGGAAGTGTTGGTTCAGTGCAGAGGAGCAGGAAATACTAGTGAAAGAGGTGACGGAACACCAGCACCAACTTTTTGTCACCTCTAAATTGGCAATTAGTAGGAGAGAGGCAATTTGGCAACAAATTGTTGACAAAATAAACAGTGTGGCAGAAGTACAGAGAACAGTCATTGAGTGCAAGAAACGCTGGCATGACTGCAAGTGCAGGACCAAGGAAAAGATGGCCAGGAACATGAAGGCAGCACTGCAGACTGGAGGTGGGAGTCCAGCACCGCAGGAGGCCCTGGACCACATGGAGGAGATGGCGGCAGCCATCATCCCTGAGGAAATCGTTACAAGGATTCAAGGACAGCGCAGACTACCAGGAGACAACACAGATGCAGGGTAAGTGGCATGGGGAACTAAAATGCCTATTTGTAAACTGTAAGCAGGTGAGGGGGGCATACCTACTACACAATGCAGGGAAGTCATGATATTAAGGGAGTGGAATGGGCAAAGGGGCACAGCACGGGGGCATGTGCTGTACAGGGCAAACCTGGGGCACATTCCTACACTACACCAACAACCTTTGCATTGGGGTATGCTGCCATGCCAAGGATGATGGAAAGGTAAAGCCAGTCCAGGAGGGTAGGGTACAACGTAAAACTGGCCTGCTGTCACACGACAGCTGGTATTCTCCCTACATGAACTAGGGCTCAATTAACAGTCTCAGGCCATATCCATAAGTGGAAATTAACATTAACAACAGTTGCCACTATCACCTCTGCTGTGTGTGCAGGTCAAGTAGCTAATGGCAGTTGCGTGCCCATGGACAAACACACCCAAATTAGAGGGTTCAGGGTGACAACGTTATCAATCCCCTGTAATCAATAAAAATTTGCTAAACCTGTCAAATGTGAATGTCCATAGTGCCACAAACATCAGCCATTGTCATAAACATTATAAGATGCACAGCAGTAATGTCATACCCATGCTGCATATGTAAGGGTCCACCCTGTGCCTGGGTCACAATAGCTGCAATGACACCATGCAACTTCCCAACTGTTTTACTGCTCAGACAACAGCATTGAGGGGGAGGACATATGTTACCGGCTAGTGAAATACACCCGCACAGTCAGACGAGGAAATGGAACACTGCTAGGACCATCAGTGCAATCCAATGTAGCACACATTCCCCGACATCAACATTACACACTACCAATGCTGACATCTGTGGTGTGCCATGCCAATGCTATACGTAGTATATGCTAGGTCTCAGCAACATATAGCTGGTTGTGAAATATCAGAGACTGGGGCAGTTCCACATTGGTAAGTGTGGTGCAAGTGCCATCAGAACACCCACAGCCAGTGCAAGGCCACAACATGAGAATGGAAGTAGACAGAGGGTTGAGTAGGACAAGAAGATGGCAACATACAATTTGGGCAGAACCTACACCTAGAGGATGTGACGCAGACAATTCCCCAAACTGCCCACACTACATATGTCATGCAGGTGGGGCATAGACCTGGGAGAATGCTAGTATTAAAGACAGGAACAATGAACAGGAACCAATATCACAATGTGCAACTAATATGAAGTCAGGCACGTCACATTACAAATACCACAACACAGACACACTAATTGTACTATATCTCATTGCAGAGGACGATGGCTCTCCTGGGGATATTCCTGTCCTGGACTTCCCAGATGACATGGATGATGAGCTGACAAACATCAGCCAGCAGAACCTCTAAGATGTCCTTGGAACCCTCCAGACCCCATATTCAGTTGCAAGGAGAAGCACAGATACAGCAGCCATCACAAAGGAGCCACCCACCACCCCAATTGTACGACCTGCCAGCTTCAACCCAGCTGAAGACTCTGACGGCACTGGCACCAGCTTTGAGAGGACTGTAGTTGGAGTACAGCGGGAGCTGGCCAAGGAGGTGTGGGTGGGGATGCAAAATATGGCAGCCAGCCTAGAGGAGGTGTGTTTGTGCATGATGTCAACTGCAGAACAGGCAGCAGCTATGCAAGGGCGAACATCAATCTTGCAAGAACTTCAACAAAGTGTAAAGGAAATCAGCACAGCAGTAAGAGAGTTGACACAACACTCCAACAACAAGCCTTTCAACGTGTGCTTTAATGCAATATTGACCCCCTCAGGGCTGACCTGGCTGCCTACCACAGTGATGTAGCTGCCATCCTTAAGAACCAGCAGCTCCTCCTTGCTGCAGTACTGCCCTTAATAGCCCCACAGTTGGCAGCTACCGGGATTTCTGACTCCACGTCTTCAAACACTGTTGCCCCTTCAAACCCACCACCACCAAAGGCAGAGGAGACAACACACACATCAGAAGATGAAGACGTGGAACAGATCACCTTCACCCATAAGAGTACCCGGTAGCACTAGTCCCTGCCACATGGGCACTTATAACCAAGGTCCTGTGCTTTGTAACATGCCAGTCTTGCAACAGCTGCTCACAAGCACTGTTCTCCAGCCCACTGTTTACCTTGTCACTGTGCCTTGTGATTGTCTCTCACTAACTCATTGGCAATACATGTCCCTCTGCACTGTATGACATTTCACCCCAGAATGTCCAATGACATGTCCTTTTGCACTTGTGTAGGATCACAATGGAAGGTGTCACACTAATGGACTCACAATCCTGGACTATGTAAATATAGCACTACAGCACTTTAAAATAAATAGCACTTACACAACCACTTTGTCTCTGTGTAATGTGACACATCAACCGTGAGGGAGATTCGTGATGTTTGCCTCATGTCAGTGGCCATAGAATATCAATACAACTGCCCTGAAAGATTGTAGGCTGAGAACTATGCACTGTGGTCTGGATTGTACCATCATCTGCCCTTCCTGATGGTTAATTCAGACGTAAATAGAAACATTACAATATAATGCTGTGTTGGACAGAATAAGTCTTCTTCAAGGGATGTCTAAGCAGAAAATCATTGTCTTCAAATTTTTCTTCCAGACAATCTTTACGTATGTGACATTTGACTCAAATTTTTCATCACACACACCATACAGCAGGAATGGATGTGTATGAGTGTACGTTCAAATAAGTAACTTAGCTGTACACTGTAACAAATGATAGGTGTGTGTTATGTATACTATACTACATGAGATTATACCATCACTCACCTTATCAGGGTTCACATGAACATCAGGCTGCAGGCAGACGTAACACAGTGTCCTCAATACCAAATCTGGTCTCAAAGTATGACAGATTGAAAACATAAATCCAAACTTAACAACACTTTGGGAACCATAGTAACCTTGAGTGGTGGGTGCAATGGATGGCAGATTCCTAGCGAAGTAGCTTTGGTGTAGCTGCCAATGTGACAGCTCAATTGGGATTTGGATGCAGGATGGAACACAAATGCAAATGCTAAATTGACACTGTTCACCCATGCCAAGGCCCTGATCCCCAAGCATATGACACATACTGTAAAGGAGTACCTATGTATTTATTAAAATGTAAAAATAGGATGCTAAAACTAGCGGAATCACCTTAACTAACCTAACCTATCCTAACTACACATTACCCACAGCTGGCCCTATCTACCCTAAGCTAAACTTACTTATCACATTTAACTAAACACTCTAAACATCAACCCCTCACCCCCCTCATATGACGGGACACATGGAGGACAACATATACTAACCTAAACACATTCTATCTTATACTAAACAAATATATATTATTATTATTTTTTTTTATATATATTTTTTAATTTATTTTTTTAATTTAATACACAAAAACCCCAACATCATCCCCCACCCACATAAAAACATGTAAAAATATCATACCCTCCACCCCAACCCACTAATACTAACTAAACTAACAGTATATTCTAACCTGACAATAAGCCCCCTAAACTCACTAATTAAAAGAACCAGGAAAGAGGAGGGAGGGGAGGGAATCATGGGTGAGGGTATCAAATTCACAAGTATGCCCTCCGCAGGGTCTTCTTAATAGCACGCACTCTCTTATTTATCTGCGATACCTCCTGCTGCAGCCTGTCCAGTCTGCGCAACATCCGTTGCATGTCACGTTACATACCACGAAAATCACCAGTGTCAATGACTGCAGTAGGGGTGGTCTGAGTGCCAGTTGTCAAGGGTTATCCAGTTGGTGGTGCAATGCTTGGAGGGGGAGGAGCAGGGGCTGCTGTCAGTGGCCCAGGAGCTGAGGAAGTTGATGGACCTGCAGTGGTGGCTGTCATCCTTGGTGCCACCTGGGTCGTAGTGGTAGTGCTGGTGGTGGTGGCTGTTGTGGACACAGAAGGGCCCCCTTGTGCAAATGCCCTCTACACCCCTGAGGCTTTTTCATGGCGATAACGCTGTGCCATGTGGAGGAACCCAGACTCTACATCCAGAATGTGGCGGTAACGCATCACCCTCCGCTGAAATTCACAGATCTGGTTGGCATCCATATTGGCTGCTGTTAAAAAAAGATAAAGCCAAACTTTAGGTACATCATTGTGTGATACAGCTACTGATGAGAATCAGACAATACATCTATTGTAGCTGAAACAGGTCATATCACCATACAGATCACAGATTCTCCCTGAGGAAGTACATGCCAACGCAGCCTACACATGTCCTATCTAACAGCACAGCAATGCTCTAAAAGATGTGTATCAACTTAAATGATCTAAGCATTATTGTTCTGCCATTAGTCACGTAACAAATGCTGCAAGTCCTCCACATGTGACAGGCCAACTAATGACTATCTTCTGGATGACAATCAAGGGCCAGAAGATGTGTGATTTGTAAATTGAATTGCCAGGATGGTATGCAGTTGCTAATCAAGAGTGGGTATCCTAGGTTGGGACAAATGATTTACAGATTTACATGTCTATGTACTACACTTGGATCATCACACCTAGGTACACATATTTCATAACCCTAAGCCTGTGCCTCAGGGGGGATGGACAAGCAACACATACTTTCAAACATCAAGGACAGCCAGGAAGCTTTGGACTGCTGTACATGGGTTTAGTCAGTCCACCACAGGTAAGGAGGGTGTGTTACACTGCAGCGCTCGCTGCGGCCGCGGGCTCAGGTTGCCGCGGCGCGGCACGTTAATTTTGCCGCGGCCGACGCCCGGGCCGCGGTAGACGCCGAGGCAGACACCCAGGTCGCGGGGGTCGCCGCGGCTCCGGCAAGGGCCATAAAGGCTCCAGGGAGCCGGTCTGGGGGTCACAGCGCTCGCCGCTCCCCCTTTTGCAAGTTCTGCCTTAAAGGCAGACGCGGCAGAGCCTGAAACCCCGAGGGGGTTTCAGGCATGGCCGCACACAGCGCATTATGCGCTTAACATTTATTTCCCTTGCATGTATTCACCTGCCCACCACCACTTACCGATGTTCCTAGGACAAACCGAACCCTTACACTGGGGGTTCTTTATACTTGCCTTTTTTCTCTTCCCAGCATGCTTACCACTTCCTCTCTACCCAGCATGCATTGTCTAACACACATACCTAATTCATTACTGTTTTCTTTTCCCCAATCCAAGATGGCGGTGTTCTACTTCCTGTTTCCTGTTTCCTGTCCAGGGGTATTTAAGGGGATTCCAACTGCCTGTTCATTGCGTTGCAACACTCCTTGGTGATAGTCACGCTCCTATTTGATATCCTTCTGCGAATCCTGTCTGTTCCTGATTTGCTTTGTTTTCCTGCCTTCCTGAACTGCGGTCCTAATACCCTGGTGTCCTCCTTTTCGTTTCAGGGAGTTCCTGTGGAGGTTTTTTACCCTACTGGGGTTTTTCCTCTGGGACTCCTTCTGGAGGGCACGGACTGTAGTGGTTCGCTCATACCAAACAGCACCGTGGCTACCGGAAGGGGTCGCCCCTACCTCGGCCAGAGCAGAACCCGTCGGAACAAGGACCGTTCCCCTACGCCTCTCCGCTGCGAGGGTAAGACCGTTGAGAACCGCGACAGATTGCAACGCCCACAATTCCTGTTGCAGTCCGGAACTATGGATAACCCAGTGGTAAACACGGAACCTACTAACCAGGACCTACTGGCGACGATACAACAACAGGCTCAAGAACTCCAGCAATTACGTACTGAGAATACTGTTTATCGACAAACCTTTGCCTCCAGGACCACAGATGTTCCTGCAGTAGCCGCCTCTACACCTCGATTTTCCGGGGATCCCACCACATTAAAAGAATTCCTGGATGCCTTAACGGTGTACTTTGCCTTTCGCCCCTCGCAATTTGTACAAGATAAGACCAAGGTGGGGTATTTGATTAGTGCCTTATCAGGACCAGCCTTGGCCTGGGCCACACCTCTAGTAACCAGAAACGATCCCTGTCTATCTAATTATTCCACCTTTATCACTACTTTTAAACAGATGTTTGAACGCCCTGGACTCGAGGCGTCAGCAGAAGAGGCTCTTTGCGAAGTCCAACAAGGGAGTCAGGATGTATTACAATACATCACCCGTTTCAGACAATTAGCTGCAGAAACAACCTGGGTGGAACGTACCTTGGTGACACTCTTCCGTAGAGGTCTAAGAGAGGACATCAAAGATGAACTAGTGCATTCTGCCAAGATAGAAAACCTCAAAGGGTTGATGGACCAAGCACTAACTATAGAGTATCGGTTAAATGAACGACGAATGGAGAAAAAGAAGAGTCGTTTGCCTTTTCACTCAGTACCATCTCGTCCCTTCGCCCATCGTTCCGAGGAAGCCCGCCCTGAATCCAAAGGGAATACCGAGGAAGAGCCCATGCAGATTGACACAGCTCGCGGACCTCTATCCGCCAGCGAAAGGGAACATAGACGAAGGAAGGGGCTTTGCCTATATTGTGGTGCAGCTGGTCACCTAATTCGCGCCTGCCCCATTCGTCCAACCAAGCCCTTGGGAAACGCCAACTCCCGTCCCCAGTAAGAAGGGTGAGGACGGGATATCGTGATATACCTTCTATTTGCTCTTCCAGGGAGGAAGGAACTGCTCTTTTTCTCTTACCAGTTATCCTCCATTTAACTGATGGCCGTGAAGCAAGAACTTTGGCTTTATTGGATTGCGGAGCCAGTGGCCTATATTTAGATGAAACCTGGGCCAAAGAACAACAAATAACACAAATACCCAAAGAAATACCAGAACAGGTACATACTGTTGATGGGTCACTCTTGGCCTCTGGACCGGTACAATACACCACCCCTACTTTCTGTTTACAGTTCGGTAAACATCAGGAAATTCTCTCGTTTGACTTAATCTCATCACCACACCATGTCATGATCCTGGGAATTCCATGGCTTACACGGCACAATCCTTACATCAACTGGGAAACAAAAACCATTTCGTTATCCTCCCATTTTTGTCAACACCATTGCTATCCGGCCGGGGATTATTGGTCCCCAAAAAGTCTCTCAACAGCACCTGCCCAGGTGGGAAGATCCATTAATGTTCTACAGGGAGTTCCCAGACAGTATCAGGACTATATCAATGTATTCCAGAAGCCAGAAAGACCTGAATTGCCACCCCACAGAGAATACGACTGTGCCATTTCTTTAGAGCCAGACACTGTAGTTCCTTTTGGGCGGATGTACTCCCTCACCGAACCAGAGAAACAAATTCTGAAGGAGTACCTAGATGAGAATCTACAAAGTGGGTTAATAACTCCCTCCTCTTCACCCGCCGGGGCTCCTCTTTTCTTTGTACCAAAGAAAACCAAAGACCTGCGTCCCTGTATCGACTTCAGAGGGTTAAACAGGATCACTATCAAAGACCGGTATCCGCTACCCCTCATCAAAGACATCTTAGAAGCAGTCAGAGGAGCCAAGAGGTTCACTAAGCTGGATCTCCGAGGAGCCTATCATCTGCTAAGAGTCAGAGAAGGTGATGAGTGGAAGACCGCCTTTAGAACACCTTTTGGTCACTACGAATATAGAGTAATGCCCTTCGGACTCACTAATGCCCCGTCCATCTTTCAAAGATTCATGGATTCTATCTTTTCTGATCTTTTGCAACAAACAGTGGTAGTGTATCTTGACGATATCCTAATTTATTCGGTTCATCCAGAGGAACATTCCAAACACGTCCGCCAAGTCTTAGAAAGACTCCGACAACATCATTTGTTCTGTAAGCCTGAAAAATGCGAATTTGATCAGATAGAAGTGAAATATTTGGGATACTGTATAGACCAAACCGGAATTGCCATGGACTCAGACAAAGTACAGGCTATATTGAACTGGCCATCTCCTTCTTCCATCAAGGAGACTCAATGTTTTCTGGGACTAGCCAACTTCTACCGGCAGTTCATAGCAGACTTTGCCCAGAGAACCAGCTTCATTACTCAAACCCTCAAAAAGGAACACCTAAAGAAAGGTTTTTGTTGGACACCAGGTGCTGAGTCAGCTTTTCAGGACTTAAAGAAAGCCTTTAGTCAAGCCCCTATTCTTCGACACCCAGACACTAGCAAACAATTCATTGTTGTCACAGACGCCTCAGAAAGAGCCATTGGGGCTGCCTTGTTACAAAGACAAGACGATGATGACCTAGAACACCCTGTATTCTATCTATCCCACATTCTATCTGATTCTGAGCGAAACTATTCCGTGCTAGAACGCGAATTATTCGCCTTAAAGGTCGCGTGCACTGAATGGAGACACTTTTTGATGGGATCAAAGGAGCCCTTCGAAGCCCGGACCGATCATAGAAATCTACAGTGTTTAAGAAATTTCCAGTGCCAAAATAGCCGGCAAGCTCGATGGGCCTTCTTCTTCAGCCAGTATGATTTCTATATCACCTACATCCCTGGTTCTCAGAACATCCTGGCGGATGCCCTGTCCCGACGTTATCCTGGGTGTGGTGATTCCGCGGTTCAAAACTTATTCGACAACAATAAAATCATAGGGGTAGCACAGACCTTTTTAGATCAAGTTAAGTCTGAATATGCCCGTCTACACGAAACAGAACTAAAGAGGTTACGTCCACAGCTGCACATAGATCATGACTACTATTATCATGATAAGGCCCTGTTTTTACCCACTAAAACAGTGCAAATCGAAGCCTTACACATGTGCCATGATTCTCCTATTGCGGGTCATCGAGGAGTGAAAGCGACTCAAGATCTCTTGCTTCGCTCTTTCTGGTGGCCAACTCTCAAGGCTGACACTGAGGCATATGTGTTATCCTGTCCTACATGTGCTCAAGCCAAGACACCCCGAACCAGACCTGTGGGCTTACTCCGCCCATTACCTGTTCCCCCAGGCCCATGGCTTACCATATCCACCGATTTTATGTGCGCCTTACCTTCCTCAATGGGAAACCACGTCATAATGGTAACTGTGGACTCCTTCACCAAGATGGCCCACTTCACGGCCTTGAGAAAGTTACCCACGGCAAAGGAGTTAAGTCAGGTCTTTACTCAAGAAATTTTCAGGCTACATGGGCTACCCCAAGTTATTATATCAGACAGAGGTCCCCAATATATCTCCCGTTTCTGGAACCAATTCTGCAAGATCTTGGGGATCCAGGTGGCCTTGTCATCCGGGTTCCACCCTCAAACCAATGGACAAACAGAACGACTCAATCAGGGTCTCGAGCAGTACTTACGTAGCTTCTGTAACGCTACACAAAGTAATTGGGCTCCCTACTTACCGCTTGCCGAATTCTCCTATAATAACTCTCTACACAGTGCCTCTAAAGTCTCTCCTTTCTATGGCTCCTATGGTTTCCATCCCAGGGCCTTCCCAACTCCCCTGAGAGACAACTCCAACCTTCCCGCCATCTCCTCTTTCGTTCGACAGCTACGGGGTATACAGCGAATTATCCATTCTAACCTTGTGTCCACCAAGTCCCGCATGAAGACAATAGCAGATAGGAGACGCTGTGCGGCTCCTCTATATCAAGTCCATGATAAGGTCTGGCTCTCCTCTAGATTCCTACCTCTCCGACTCACCCAAAACAAATTCAAGCCCCGCTTTTATGGTCCCTTTCTCATTCTCAAGAAGATCAACCCAGTGTCCATGCGTCTTCGCCTACCTCGGACATGGAAGATCCACCCAGTATTCCATGTCTCGCAACTGAAACCTTACCGTCCTGATCTCTTTCATAGGCAGTTGCCCTGTCCCCCTCCTTTGTTGGTTGACAATGTGCCTGAATACGAAGTGCAGGAGGTCTGTGACTCTCGATTTTTCCATGGGCGCCTCCAATACCTTATTCATTGGAAGGGGTACCCTTTGAGTGAGTGTTCCTGGGAGGATGCCTCTTCGGTCCATGCTCCTCTTTTAATCCGCCGCTTTTTTCGGCTCTTCCCTCACAAACCCGGGGCCTCGGGGAGGGGGCATACTGTTACACCGCAGCGCTCGCTGCGGCCGCGGGCTCAGGTTGCCGCGGCGCGGCACGTTAATTTTGCCGCGGCCGACGCCCGGGCCGCGGTAGACGCCGAGGCAGACACCCAGGTCGCGGGGGTCGCCGCGGCTCCGGCAAGGGCCATAAAGGCTCCAGGGAGCCGGTCTGGGGGTCACGGCGCTCGCCGCTCCCCCTTTTTCAAGTTCTGCCTTAAAGGCAGACGCGGCAGAGCCTGAAACCCCGAGGGGGTTTCAGGCATGGCCGCACACAGCGCATTATGCGCTTAACATTTATTTCCCTTGCATGTATTCACCTGCCCACCACCACTTACCGATGTTCCTAGGACAAACCGAACCCTTACACTGGGGGTTCTTTATACTTGCCTTTTTTCTCTTCCCAGCATGCTTACCACTTCCTCTCTACCCAGCATGCATTGTCTAACACACATACCTAATTCATTACTGTTTTCTTTTCCCCAATCCAAGATGGCGGTGTTCTACTTCCTGTTTCCTGTTTCCTGTCCAGGGGTATTTAAGGGGATTCCAACTGCCTGTTCATTGCGTTGCAACACTCCTTGGTGATAGTCACGCTCCTATTTGATATCCTTCTGCGAATCCTGTCTGTTCCTGATTTGCTTTGTTTTCCTGCCTTCCTGAACTGCGGTCCTAATACCCTGGTGTCCTCCTTTTCGTTTCAGGGAGTTCCTGTGGAGGTTTTTTACCCTACTGGGGTTTTTCCTCTGGGACTCCTTCTGGAGGGCACGGACTGTAGTGGTTCGCTCATACCAAACAGCACCGTGGCTACCGGAAGGGGTCGCCCCTACCTCGGCCAGAGCAGAACCCGTCGGAACAAGGACCGTTCCCCTACGCCTCTCCGCTGCGAGGGTAAGACCGTTGAGAACCGCGACAGGGTGTCCAACTAGTATAGACACAAACCTTGGACAACCCCATCCACATTTATGTTTGTAATTGCAGACACTTGTCAACATCATTTGATACCACCAATACCTGTCCTACAACAAGCAGATAGATGCAGGCACTCATCTGGGCATGAGCTGCATGCACACCTATGACATTGTACTCAAGTGCCACATACACGTAGCACAACGTGGAGCTAGATGCTGCTAGGAAGTCAAACATACAGTGGAACATGTTCATTAGGGAACAGGGAGGCTCAAGTCTGTGGGTAATACTTTGGCATTATGTGAGATTCAGGGTATGACTTGCTGACTAAATCATGAAAATGGCCCTCTGCAAAGTTTATTTAACAACAAATGTCACCCTATTCACATGGCCATGCCTACAGGGCTGCACTGCAATCCCAAAATATGACTCTACGCTACTGATTGTCCAACTCAAATATGGAAAAAAAATGTTAAACTCCAGTCAAGTTACATATCAGGTCATGTGCCAGCACATCATACCTTGCTATGTGTCAAACACACAGGAGTCAATCACACAACAGCTGCAAACACAACACAGAACATTAATATCAACACTTACTGGATATCGCTGGGTCCGCAAATCAAGCCACTTCACCAATTGTGTAAGGGGCAGGTCCACCTGTAAAGCATGGAAGGGTGAAATGTGCTCAATGTCTGTGCACTGTACAACACTTTCAAATAAAATTACTGTGTGTGACATTTTATCTGAAAGTCCAGCCCCTCAGCCATGATGATACTCCAAAATACATAGCACTGCAAACATGTATAGACCCTGCCACTCCAGTGAGTGATGCACACACATCTGCACACATGCAGTGGCCCTAACTATCATGTGGTGACAAACATGATCCCTCGATTGGTTGCAGACTCTTTTATAGAGTGTACTCCTTTCATCATTTGTTGTAATGAGAGACATGCAAAGCCACATTCCTGGAGCACTGCAATACCAGTCACTCAGGTATTGTGGCTTGTGCATCAAGGGACAATCAGTTACTGTGTGATTCTCATGTGGGTTGAGTGAAGCTCATGATTTATTATGTTTTCTGTGGTCCCTTACATGTAGGGCCTGTGTTGTGTGTAGGTTACATATGCTACATTTACAGTGTACCCTGAGCCACATATGCCCCCTATGACACCATAATGGCAGGGATCCTGTGTGTTACTTGGTGACAATCTGACGCAAAACATGGATTGGCCATTTATCAAAATTTAATGCAACAAAGAAATATATGCTGACAGTGTATATTGTGGTCATCCATGACAGAATGCATGGGCACAGGGGTAGTCATTGCACCTGAAATGTGTCACTCATTGCCCTGTGTACCCATATTGGGTTTTGGAATTCACAGTTAGCCACATTCATCATATTACATTTTCCAAGTTAGGAGATCAGCGCTTATACAGCAAACTGACACTGTCCCATTATTGAAACATGTTTTAGCAAATGTCCTACTGTGTCAATCATGATGATGTAGGTTTCAATTTGTATGTACCTTCGGAATGGCAGCAGTCACAGGAACGCTGGTCATCTGATCTTAGCATACACCCATGTCTGTGATAGCCTCCATACTGAGAAGTTAGCTATTGTACATATGCTGCACTAGATCAGCAGGAGTGTACCAAATGTAAACTAGCAAAGTATTAGGGAACTTTATATGTATGATGGAATTGGTCAGGTGTCCCTTGCCCAACATCATGTGACCATGCATTCTCCAACGTCAGGTATCCCATGATGACCCAATAACTTATGAGAAGTGCATGGCTATAGAGTAACACTGAGGGGAAATGCATCAGTTCTGTTCCAGCTATTGTGCCCAAGACCAATTTAAAACACACCAGTACAATGAACAGAGGGCCAGGGATAGTTGTTATCCCTCAATTCGTACCATTTGCTTCATGTTTTACGTTATAGCTATGGAAAGTAGCACCAAACATTTAGATATGAACGTGTGTGCATTACTTTGGCATCCATTCCTAATTTAATTGGGGCGCAACCAAGTCAAACTATCAGCCTAAGATATTACCGGAGGTTAGAAGGAAATTGGTACGTATAGGCCAGAATACAGTTCAGACATGTATTCAAAATAATTGGGGAACACATTAATTCTTTCCTTTAGCTTGTGAAAAACATCTTTTCCTGGAACACTCACAGACCATGGATAAAACATATGTTTGAGCCACATTACCATTGTATATTGACGTGAAGGCAGCACTAGTTTACAAGATCAAGTTGTGTTTTGTAAGTTAGTGCAGCTGTTGCGTCAACAAATGACGGTAATGTGTAGCCATTATTGTATAACTCAGGGCCACTGTATGCTTAACTTGCATTCCACATGTCCAAAAACATTGCCTGCAGCATATCAACAAATATGCTACTGTCACTACAGAGCATTTAAATGTGCACATTACTCTGAATTGTACACACCAACAGGGCCACCAGTCACAATACCCAGGTGGTCCAGCAGGTCTTGCTCTCTGGCATCAAGGTCAGCCCAGCAGTGCTTCAGTTGGTGGTCGCTGCGTGGTGTATTGAAGATGCGACGCAGATGGTATAACACCTTGGACCACCTGAGCATCCTCGCCTATGTGTGATACCCCTGTATCACTCTGCAACCTGCTTCAATCATCAAGGGGAGGAAGTGGCACACCAGCCAAATGAATGCCCCCAGCTCCTCCTCACCCATTCTCCCCAGACGTGGCCTACCCAACATGACAGAAATAATAGGAAAAATAAAGGGTACAGAGGGAAATAAAGGGGAAGGATGGAGATAAATGAAAGAAAAGTAACCCTCAAACAGCCTAAACATCCCCAAACTAACAATACCCACAACAGACTCCCAACAGTACAAAGACAAAATTAGACACCAAATATGACAAATAAATACTTACAATGAACAACTGAGACAATTACAAATAAAACAGATGACAAATAGGATGGCAGACAGGAGACAAAAGCACAATTGCGACAGACAAAACTCTAAGCACAGCCACACAGTCTAGAAAAATCACAGACTGCAAAGTGAAAGTACACCCACTGTACCAATTCTGTAAACAGGATATCCTATTACATCACTTCCTGCGTCAAATGCAGTGTGTTTTTATTATGATGCTTCAAAATTTTATAAAGCTTACAGTCTGTGCGTCAATTTTTTTTAATGCAAATGCTTAAAAATTACCCCGCTTCCATAGTTCAAAATATTTAGCACTGGTAACCAATTTCACGGGGTACAGTGTAGGAATTACCGCTGGGGCCAATTCATGTATAATGGCTATGAGCATCATCTTTCTTCGCATATGCAGCGATTTTTTACGCATATGCGTCTTTTTGATGCGTTTGCGTCAAAACGTATGTCTTTTACTGGGTTTGTGTAATTTCTCACATTTTTAAAGTAAATTACAGCTGTAACTGTACGGAGATAGGCAATTTGCACCTGCATTATGTATTCCAGTGTTTTGGCACATGTGGCAGATCACACTACTGCGGACCATGATACTCCAGTTGTGGTACCGGATGAGCACTCTTCACTGACGCAATAGATACCCAAACCTTTTGAATACAAATTAGTATTACCCAGTTTGAGCAGATTGTGCATCAATAGAGGATAGCAAGGCAACGCAACCTAATACATTAACTCATTGCCTGTGTGTCAATGTCTGTGAATTGGCTATTTCAATTTTAGTTGGGCCTCTGTGTGAACGTCACAAGATGTGCTTTCATTAATGTGCTTGTATGCATGTGTTGTAATGCGGATTACCATCAGATGCTATTCAGTGTGGAAATGAGTCAGGATATGTGTTTGTCATACACATAGCAACTAATGCTGTGTGAACTTCCCTGACTTTTGGGACAAAACATCTCCCATGATAAACTATGCACAGGATAGATAGAGGACGGTTGATAATGGTAATATTACATGAGTAAGCCATCACATGTACTGGAATGTTGGGTACCACTTCCTGGTCACTTGTTTGGATACTACCTATGGTTCAGGCATTTGTACAGTGTTTGTGACACAGAGTCCCAAAACCAATCCAAAAATGTAATGTCACTCCACAGTTTGAGTCATATAAATGACCTATGTTTCTCTTGTGGCAGTGGAGGACCAGCAGACCAAGCTGCATGTGTTCACATATTTCCAGTGGTGAATTACACAAAGGTGTCCAGTTCAAGTGTGTGGCCATATGTACTCTGTGTCATTATTGACGTCCATGTTGTCACAGTTACGTGCAGGTCTAGTCATGAGTATGTGGAGCTATTCCCTGCATCAAAAGAGTATCCTTCAAAGCAGAATTGTCCGAAAGCCAAAGAGGAATTGACAACACACATGGGGATAGTCCAGCTATGGCACTTCAGAAGTTTTATGAGACGGACAACAGGGCAACCTTGGTGTGCTCACGAAGTTAATGGATCAGTAATTAGAAACCGGCAGGTTTTATCACAACCTTTGTACACAGGGTGGCCTCTAAAATTCCCACTGCAACCGGGAGCATCAGTGCCTCTGTGCTGATTAAACTCACAGCTAGTCACCACGCAAGCACCATCATTGGGTTGCAGCCAATGTGAATCTGTGTGTGGACCATCAGGGCACAAACATGTTTTGTCCTTTCATGCACATTAGCAAACATTGTTTGTTGTGCTGGTGGCTCCATACCCAATCCATGCATACAGCCATGGTACACTGTCACTGTTTGTCACTCATGCATACATGAAACCCAGACAAGGGATAGGGCCGGGATTAGGCTATTTGAATACATGTCCCAGACCATGATACAATAAGTAAACTGATTAAACTATACAATCTATTTGAGGATTCATCGTAGACCTACCAGACATAATACCCCAGGGGGAAAGTGAGGACATAGAAAGTAACTATGAGACAAATGTAGCCACAGGGAACCTTTATGGTAACACAAAGACAGGAACCAATCAGGCTAACAGGATGGAGGCTCTATCAGGAATTAACATGAACAAGGCAAATACACAGTGAGCAGACTCTGACTGGGAAAAGCTGGAACAACACTGTGGAAAATAAAAACTGTATTTGTGCTGTGGGCTGCAACTTTACACAATAACCCAAGGCCTGTGTTACACAAGTGATTTATACAGCAATGCACAACAAGGATATACATAAAATGGCAGCTTCTAAGCAGTTCCAGGCAGCAGCAAGGGCAGTGCAGGTTCATATGGCTGGTCTGCATGGAAGTGCTCACAGGTGTGTGCAGCTTCAGTCTCTCACAAGTCATGTAGGTGAGAATCAAGTTCTGGGGGCCAACAGTACCTTTCACATGGGAAGCAATGGACAGGTGATTACAGGTCCTACAGACTACCAGGTGGTGCATTATCGGACCTGAAGTCCATGCAGACAGATGAACTAGGACTATGGCATGCAATACTAAAGAGGGAAGCACAATGGAGTCAGAATGTGAGTCTGGGTGTGTGTAGATGAAGGATTGATTATCAGGGTACAAATAGTCCAGTTACAGGGCCCCCTAGAAAAGGGTGGGGAGAGACTAAAAAAAATGCCTGTGGCAGGACTGATAACCTGGGATGGCATGTGCAGGGCATGTCTTGTGAGCAATGCTTGTCATACCTGAGGCACTTGTGCTATCCATTTGCAGCTTACATGGACTTCTTGTCACACATGCTCCTTGCAGAGATAGCTGATGTCACACTTACTGCTGTCAAGGGTCTGGGCATACATTCCTGTTACCAATGCAACAGCACATCCACTGCCTCATGTATGAAGCAGTTTTTTACCTTATGATTGATGGTCTCTTAGTTGTGTGCCATATGCTGCAATGAACCATGTTGCCAACATGGATGTGTGCCATAGCTTTGCTACTCTGATATTGCCCTTCAAATGTGAAATGGACAGGATATATGTCATTTACAGTGTGTGTGAAGTTGGGTGTACATTCATACCCATCAAATGTGATGTGGCTTTTTCAAAATCCTAATCTGTATATCTGCAATGCTCCATGAGGCTAAACTCTGATTATGATTCCTAGGGATCATGTGATGCATAAATAATTACCCAGACCATGATTTAGTGATGAAGTGAGGTGTTTAATGTCATATGGTAAGACAGTGGTGATGGTGACTAGAGTTAAAAGACGTTTTGTACAATGTGTTGTCTCCAACGCAATCCTGCTGCAGTGTTTGGATAGTCCCCCTCATGTTGATGGACAACATCCTCCTCTTCCTCCTCTTCAGGCATTTGTGGGTCTGGTTCATAGAGGGGAATGTTCCTCCTTACACAAATGTTGTGCAGGATGGCACAGGTCTAAATGATCTTGCACACCATTTCAGGTGAGTATAGGAGGCTGCCACCGGTGATGTCGAGCCACCTAAATCTTGACTTCAGGATGCCAAAGGTCCTCTCTACTATGGTGCGTGTCCTCCAATGTGCCTCATTATAGGCACGCTCTGCTGCAGTGCTTGGGTTTGCAAATGGGGTCATGATCCATGGCTGGATCCTATACCCCTGATCAGCTGAAAGAGAAAATGAGAGAAAAATGTTGATGGAGCTTGCACCATGATTATCACTTTGCATGGCAGTTGTTATCTTGTGCTGTCTGTGACTCATCTGTGTTTGTGTTATTGTGTGGAATCCTAGGCTTCTAGGCTGTACCATCAGCATTGGGATGTTTCATTATCTGAACTGGTGTTTGCCTGATTGACTGGATGTCAGCAGTATTTTTGTAGACTTGCAGTACATTGTGTACTCCCATGCATTATGTCATGTGAAAGAGGTGTCCATTTGTCTTAACTCGGGGTGACATTATACTTCCATATACAGAATCAATTCCACAGTGGTGGTAACACGGTTGCATCTATATGGCCTGGACATCCCATCCAACTTAACATATGCAATAGAATTTGTTCAACATCAGTGAGGCCCTTTAATTTGGCTAGGTCACAATGTACAACACATCTCCATAAGTTGGCAGCACTGAAGTGTTGACAATGCACAAATATCCCATGTGTGACAAGTTCTATGCAAACCTATTTATCTGCCCTCAGCGAGTTGGCTCAAGTTCAAACGTGTATCTACACTACTGAATCTGGTCCAGGTAAGCTGGCTAACTTAGTTGAGGGGAAAGGTTTAAGGGGCATATTTATACTCTGTTTGCGCCGAATGTGCGTCAAAAATTTTGACGCACAATCGGCGCAAACCCTGCCCCATATTTATACTTTGACGTCCGACCCCGCGGGCGTCAAAATTCCACCATGTGCGTCATTTTTTGGAAGGGGGAACCAGCCTTGCGTTAATTATATGCAAGGTAGGCGTTCCCTTCCAAAAAATGACTTTAAGGCCTGTGCCCCATATTTATACTCTGACGTCATTTTGACGCACAGGAGGGGGTGGGCATTAAAAAACGACGCACAGCCTGATGGGCGCCGTTTTTTAACGCCTGGGTCAGGGCAGGCGTTAAGGGACCTGTGGGCTCGGAAGGAGCCCAGAGGTGCCCTCCCCTGCCCCCCAGGGACACCCCCTGCCACCCTTGCCCACCCCAGGAGGACACCCAAGGATGGAGGGACCCATCCCAGGGAAGTTGAGGTAAGTTGGGGTAAGTATTATTTTCGGTTTTTTTAAGTGTCATAGGGGGGCCAGATTTGGGCCCCCCTACATGCCACTATGCCCAATGACCATGCCCAGGGGACATAAGTCCCCTGGGCATGGCCATTGGGCAAGGGGGCATGACTCCTGTCTTTGCTAAGACAGGAGTCATGTCAATGGAGGTTGGGCGTCAAAAGAAATGGCGCAAATCCGGTTTGAGGCCTGAATTTTGCCTCAGACCTAACCTGCCCCATTTTTTGACGCACAACCCCCATTTTCCCATACGCCGGCGCTGCCTGGTGTGAGTCATTTTTTTTTACGCACACCAGTCCGCAGCGCCGGCTAACGTCATTTCATAAATAAGGCGCCCGCATGACGCGTTGGAATGGCGTTAGCCGGCGGTAAAATTTTTGACGCACAACTGCGTTGGCACAGTTGTGCGTCAAAAAGTATAAATATGGGCCTAAGTGTCAGAAGGTCCATATGCCTGTACATCTGTTGTGTATATGTGTAATTGTCTCAATCCGTATGTGTAGCAATGTGCACTTTGCAATATTGTCACATCAATATGTGTTCTTAGCACAGTCCACTTGCTTATTGGTAGTGGGCAATGTCAGACCAGGAGTGATGTGAGATGTTGGTACAGCCTCAATAATTCCATGTCCCATTCATTGGAGTCATCATCATCATGCTATGTGTGTCATGGTATTAGACCTGCAGCGAAACACATTGCATACCCCTTACACAGTACATATTGTTTGGAAGGGTGTGTGATTGATTGTTATTGATGTGATGTTGGAAGATTCATCTTCCATGTTGTACTGTAAGTTAAGGCCATGTCATTGTCACTGTGTGGTTTTAAATTGTTCCCTTGTGTCTCTGGAGTGGCATCTGTTGTTATTTGCATCTGTCATTTGTCCATAGGTGTATATCCCATTGGGTCAGGATACCAAACATGACTAGCAGTGTCAAACCCTCAGTGTCTTCCTGGCCACATGTCAATGTAGTGGTGTATGTGTTGTGTGTCCTACAGGGTTGCTGTGCTGTGTGTATATAAATAGGTTTCTGTACTTACCAACAAGTAGGCCGTTTCCACATCGTCCATCCAGGAAGTGTTGATTGATGGTGCAGTGGCGGAAGATGAATGAATCATGTACACTCCAAGGATACTTTGCCACGATGTTGGTGATCAAACCCCGGTGATCCACAATGTCCTGCACATTGATGTAGTGTGTGTGCTTCCTGTTGCGGTATAGATGCTCGGTTGCAGCAGGTGGCACAATCCGTACATGTGTGCAGTCAATGGCACCAAGCACGTGTGATTTGATAGAAGCCCTGTTTGGTCTCCTGCTGCTTCTGCTGTGTGTTGGGGAAGCTGATGTGGCGGGGTGTGAGGGAGATGATGGCATCCAATACCTTGGGTAGGAAGGCAGAGAATGAGGGCTGTGAGATCCCGGCAACCAGGGCACCAGTGGTTTGAAACGAGCCACTTGCCAACATGTGGAGAACAGCTAGCAGCTTGGACTCTGGTGGAATGTTGTGGGGTGTCTGCAAGCTTGGTGCCAACTGTGGCTCAATGTGGTGCAGCAGGTGCTGAATGGCTTGCCAGTTTAGTCTGTACCTCTGGATTATATCATGTTCCCTGAAGCCCTGAGGGGTTGTCCTGGTCCTGAATATCCTTTCCTGCCTTCTGCGTTGGATTTCGGGTCACTGCTGGTGTGGTGGAAGCGGCTGCTGTTGATCCTGTGCTCTGCGTCTTTGTGCATGCTGGATGATTAGCACCTCCAGGTCTTCCTTTTTGAGCTCTGATGTTGCTTCTGTGTGTTTTCCTTAAGTAGTGGTGTGTTTGCCCCATTTTAACGCCTGCCCTGACCTAGGTGTTATTTTTTTACACAA
This sequence comes from Pleurodeles waltl, assembly GCF_031143425.1. Classification (NCBI taxonomy): domain Eukaryota; kingdom Metazoa; phylum Chordata; class Amphibia; order Caudata; family Salamandridae; genus Pleurodeles; species Pleurodeles waltl. Next base: position 1,271,634,909 of record NC_090444.1, read on the forward strand.
ATCGGGCTGTGCGTCATTTTCCGACTCATATCCGTGTGGCATTTTTGCACGGTAGGATAACTATGGCGCACGGGTGTTTATGTCATTTTTTGGACTGGAGCGCCTACCTTGTATGTCATTAATGCAAGGCGGTTTCACGCATCCAGAAAATGATGCACACGGCAGAATTTGGACGTTCGTGGGCTAGGGGGTCAAAGTATAAATATGGTGTTAGGTTTGCGCCAAAAAAGTTTACGCAAATTCAGCGCAGGCAGAGTATAAATATGCTCCGTTATGTTTACATAACACTTGACCTATCATACTGATTGGGAGATGCAATCTTCATAAGGTCTTATTTTTCCCCTCAATGCAAAGAAAGTAAAATATATTTATTAAATTTAAGTAGGGCTCCCGGTTTTATGATATTTATTTTTATGAAATTTCCGTATGTATTTATCCATATTTATTTTTTATCTGTGTTAATGCACATTTTGTTGTGGGGAAAAGGAGGCACTGCTGTGTTTTTCCACAGTTATTTAAAGAGTCAAAGTACACTTGCACTTGATTGACAGAGAGTTAAATATATTTATATAGGAGCGTAACATGAAGAAACACCATACTTATCTGAAAACTTTAAAATAGTAGTAGACACATTTCAAGAGACTTTTCAGACATTGAGGCGCTTTCTGATTTGTTCATGGAATGAAGGCAATTGAAAACCTGCCTTTGCAATGCTGGTGCGATCATACTATTCAAGCACAGTTATACAGTGTCGGCCTTTCCTACTTTTGAGGAAGTCAGTATGTACTGATCTTTCTTTGCGGAATATTGCACATTGTGAATTTGTCGAGCTCTTATTCAACAACAATCGTGATGTATGTATTTTAGCTTGCAAAAAAGCTCCACATTCTTTGAGGCATACATATCAGCACTGAACAAAATCACACCAGATAACTTTATATAAACGTACACCCTACCAAGGCATTCCATTTGAAAGCAAATTTGACTGCTCACTTTGAAAAACCCTTTAATTTACATTCCTTATAAACACACACTAACCAAAGAAAAACTTTCTATGAAGTGGTTGAATTAATTGTTCTTTTCCATACCATTGGAAATATCATTTTCTGGAGGCCTGTAGGAGTAAAGTTCTGTCACAGGTGGAATTTGAACAGTGGTGCGTGTTTAAAGAGTAACACGGAGGCCCGTATTTATACTCCGTTTGCGCCGAATTAGCGTCGTTTTTTTCGACGCAAATTCGGCGCAAAACTAACGCCATATTTATACTTTGGCGTTAGACGCGTCTAGCGCCAAAGTATTGGCAAATAGCGTCATTTTTTTGCGTGAACGCCTTCCTTGCGTTAATGAGATGCAAGGAAGGCGTTCCCGTCTAAAAAAATGACGGCGACGCAAATGCGTCGTATTTATACTCCCGGGCAAAAATCACGCCCGGGAGTTGGCGGGTCAAAAAACCCCGCATTTGCGCCACTATTTAACGCCTGGGTCAGGGTAGGCGTTAAGGGGCCTGTGGGCTCAAAATGAGCCCACAGGTGCCCTCCCCTGCCCCCAGGGACCCCCCCTGCCACCCCTGCCCACCCCAGGAGGACACCCAAGGATGGAGGGACCCACCCCAGGGACATTCAGGTAAGTTCAGGTAAGTATAATTTTTTATATTTTTTAATTTTTTTGGGGTGGCATAGGGGGGCCTTATTTGTGCCCCCCTACATGCCACTATGCCCAATGACCATGCCCAGGGGACACAAGTCCCCTGGGCATGGCCATTGGGCAAGGGGGCATGACTCCTGTCTTTACTAAGACAGGAGTCATGAAATGGCGTCTGGGCGTCGTAAAAAAATGGCGCAAATCGGGTTTAGGCGATTTTTTTGCCTCAACCTGACTTGCCCCATTTTAAGACGCCCTAACGTCATTTTTGCCCAACGCCGGCGCTGCCTGGTCTACGTGGTTTTTTTCCACGCACACCAGGCAGCGCCGGTCTGCTTGCGCCGGCTAACGCCATTCAATAAATACGGCGCCCGCATGGCGCTTCAGAATGGCGTTAGCCGGCGCAAAAAATTTTGACGCTAAACTGCGTTAGCGCAGTTTAGCGTCAAAAAGTATAAATACGGGCCGGAGTGACCAAAACTCCACCAATTTCACCGGCAGAATAAAACATTCTGCCCACTCTTGGTTCTAATTATCTGAAAAAGGCACAACTAAATAAAAATGAATTGATTGACCAAAATACAATTGTTAAAAGAACAAGTGATGGACGGAATGCTGAACAATGTCAAACATTCACCCCCAGTACAGAGATCTGGGCCTAAATCCCTCGTTTTTTTGCTGCCCATGCCATTCCAGTTTGGACCCAGCCATATGCAAATCAGTCTTGACCCTGTTCCCCATGGGAACAGTCCAGCCCTAACTGCCAGGCCAGGTCTTCCTTGGACTGGAAACAAACATCCTGTGACCGGTTTTGGGACGTCTGGGCATACCCTTCCCACTTAGGGTGACAAAAGCAAAAAGAACAAGTGATGAACAGAATGCTGAACAATGTCAAACATTCACCCCCAGTACAGAGATTTGGGCCTAAATCCATCGTTTTTTTGCTGCCCATGCCATTCCAGTTCGGACCCAGCCATATACAAATCAGTCTTGACTCTGTTCCCCATGGGCACAGTCCAGCCCGATCTGCCAGGCCAGGTCTTCCCTGGACTGGAAACAAGCATCCTGGGACCAGTTTGGGGATTTCACCCCACATCAGCCAGGTTAGCTTTGAATCCAGTGGCATGGGAAGCACGGGACCCACGTCTGGGCATACCCTTCTCACTTAGGGTGGCAAATGCAAAAAGAACAAGTGATGGACAGAATGCTGAACAATGTCAAACATTCACCCCCAGTACAGAGATCTGGGCCTAAATCCATTGTTTTTTTGCTGCTCATGCCATTCCAGTTTGGACCCATCCATATGCAAATCAATCTTGACCCTGTTCCCCATGGGAACAGTCCAGCCCGAACTGCCAGACCAGGACTGAAAACAAGCATCCTGGGACTGGATTTGGGGTTTCACCCCTCATCAGCCAGGCTAGCTTTGAATCCAGTGGCATGGGAAGCACGGGACCCACGTCTGGGCATACCCATGCAAAAAGAACAAGTGATGGACGGAATGCTGAACAATGTCAAACATTCATCCCCAGTACAGAGATCAGGGCCTAAATCCATCATCTATTTGCTGCCCATGCCATTCCAGTTTGGACCCAACCATATGCAAATCAGTTTTGACCCTGATCCCCATGGGAACAGTCCATCCCGAACTGCCAGGCCAGGTATTCCCTGGACTGGAAACAAGCATCCTGAGAGCAGTTTCGGGGTTTCACCCCTCATCAACCAGGCTAGCTTTGACTCCAGTGGCATGGGAAGCACGGGACCCACATCTGGGCATACCCTTCCCACTTAGGACGACAAATGCAAAAAGAACAAGTGATGAACAGAATGCTGAACAATGTCAAACATTCACCCCCAGTACAGAGATTTGGGCCTAAATCCATCGTTTTTTTGCTGCCCATGCCATTCCAGTTCGGACCCAGCCATATACAAATCAGTCTTGACCCTGTTCCCCATGGGAACAGTCCAGCCCGATCTGCCAGGCCAGGTCTTCCCTGGACTGGAAACAAGCATCCTGGGACCAGTTTGGGGATTTCACCCCACATCAGCCAGGTTAGCTTTGAATCCAGTGGCATGGGAAGCACGGGACCCACGTCTGGGCATACCCTTCTCACTTAGGGTGGCAAATGCAAAAAGAACAAGTGATGGACAGAATGCTGAACAATGTCAAACATTCACCCCCAGTACAGAGATCTGGGCCTAAATCCATTGTTTTTTTGCTGCTCATGCCATTCCAGTTTGGACCCATCCATATGCAAATCAATCTTGACCCTGTTCCCCATGGGAACAGTCCAGCCCGAACTGCCAGACCAGGACTGAAAACAAGCATCCTGGGACTGGATTTGGGGTTTCACCCCTCATCAGCCAGGCTAGCTTTGAATCCAGTGGCATGGGAAGCACGGGACCCACGTCTGGGCATACCCATGCAAAAAGAACAAGTGATGGACGGAATGCTGAACAATGTCAAACATTCACCCCCAGTACAGAGATCTGTGCCTAAATCCATCGTTTTTTTGCTGCCCATGTCATTCCAGTTTGGACCCAGACATATGCAAATCAATCTTGACCCTGTTCCCCCTAGGAACAGTCCAGCCCGAACTGCCAGGACTGAAAACAAGCATCCTGGGACCGGTTTTGGGGCTTCACCCCTCATCAGCCAGGCTAGCTAGCACGGGACCCACATCTGGGCATACCCTTCCCACTTAGGGTGACAAATGCAAAAAGAACAAGTGATGGACGGAATGCTGAACAATGTCAAACGTTCACCCCCAGTACAGAGATCTGGGCCTAAATCAATCGTTTTTTTGCTGCCCATGTTATTCCAGTTTGGACCCAGCCATATGCAAATCAGTCTTGACCCTGTTCCCCATGGGAACAGTCCAGCCTGAACTGCCAAGCCAGGTCTTCCCTGGACTAGAAACAAGCATCCTGGGACCAGTTTCAGGGTTTCACCCCTCATCAGCCAAGCTAGCTTTGAATCTGGTGGCATGGGAAACATAGGACCTACGTCTGGGCATACCCTTCCCACTTAGGGTGACAAACGCAAAAAGAACAAGTGATGGACAGAATGCTGAACAATGTCAAACATTCATCCCCAGTACAGAGATCAGGGCCTAAATCCATCATCTATTTGCTGCCCATGCCATTCCAGTTTGGACCCAACCATATGCAAATCAGTTTTGACCCTGATCCCCATGGGAACAGTCCATCCCGAACTGCCAGGCCAGGTATTCCCTGGACTGGAAACAAGCATCCTGAGAGCAGTTTCGGGGTTTCACCCCTCATCAACCAGGCTAGCTTTGACTCCAGTGGCATGGGAAGCACGGGACCCACATCTGGGCATACCCTTCCCACTTAGGACGACAAATGCAAAAAGAACAAGTGATGGATGGAATGCTGAACAATGTCAAACATTCACCCCCAGTACAGAGATCTGGGCCTAAATCCCTCATTTTTTTGCTGCCCATGCCATTCCAGTTTGGACCCAGCCATATGCAAATCAGTCTTGACCCTGTTCCCCATGGGAACAGTCCAACCCGAACTGCCAGGCCAGGTCTTCACTGGACTGGAAACAAGCATCCTGGGATTGGTTTCGGGGTTTCACCCCTCATCAGCCAGGCTAGCTTTGAGTCCAGTGGCATGGGATGCACGGGACGCACGTCTGGGCATACCCTTCCCACTGAGGGTGACAAATGTAAAAAGAACAAGTGATGAACGGAATGCTGAACAATGTAAAACATTCACCCCCAGTACAGAGATCTGGGCCTAAATCCATCCTTTTTTTGCTGCCCTTGCCATTCCAGTTTGGACCCAGCCATGCGCATATCAGTCTTGACCCTGTTCCCCATGGGAACAGTCCAGCCTGAACTGCCAGGCCAGGTCTACCCTGGACTGTAAACAAGCATTTTGGGACCGGTTTCGGGGTTTCACCCCTCATCAGCCAGGCTTTTGTGTTGCTAAAGTTGCCCTAAGTGGGAAGGTTATTCCCAGACGTGGGTCCCTTGCTCACTGTGCCACTGGATTCAAGCTAGCCTGGCTGATGAAAGGTGAAACCCTGAAACTGGTCCCAGGATGCTTGTTTATGGTCCAGTGAGAACCTGGCTTGGAAGTTTGGGCTGGACTGTTACCATGAGGAACAGGGTCAAGACTGATTTACATATGGCTGGGTCCAAACTGGGGGGACATGGTGAGCAAAAGAATGATGGATTAAACCCAGATCTGTGACTGGGGGTGAGTGTTTGCATTGTTCAGCACTCCGTCCATCATCCTTTTGTGTTGCTAAATTTGCCCTAAGTGGGAAGGGTATGCCCAGACGTGGGTCCCTTGGTCACTGTGCCACTGGATTCAAGCTAGCCTGGCTGATGAAGGGTGAAACCCTGAAACTGGTCCAAGGATACTTGTTTCTGGTCCAGTGAGGACCTGGCTTGGCAGTTTGGGCTGGACTGTTACCATGAGGAACAGGGTCAAGACTGATTTGCATATGCCTGGGTCCAAACGGGGGTGGCATGGTGAGCAAAAGAACAATGGATTAAACCCAGATCTGTGACTTGGGGTGAGTGTTTGCATTATTCAGCACTCCGTCCATCATCCTTTTGTGTTGCCAAAATACAATTGTTGACTCGTCTACATGCTTAGCATGGTTACATAGAAGCTCTGTGAACAGACTGAGTGGTATTCATTTGCACTTATATGCACTGCTCCTATTACTGATTGACAAATATCTCAGAAATGTCCTTTTCTTGAGTTAAAGACATTGCTTTATTCATCCTGTTCACCTGTCTTGGACATCTAGCACTCTCCAACCTAGAAAGTTGTTAATCTCGTGACTACTTTTTTTTTTTTTTAGATTTAGGGTTGAGCCCCATCGACAGGTTTCAATGGCTGCATTCTAGTCTGCCTGTGCTGATAGCAGCCCTGCCAAGTATCACGCATCTGGTGTTAGGCTAACACATTTTAATGTGGTGGTTCGCATCACTGCATTGGTCATGCATTTTTAGCACTTTGACCACCGGTGCACTGTAAAGGAAAAAAAGGGAGTGACTGTCACCGTGAGAGCTGCATATACAGCAGCGCGGTGTCAGTGCTGGAAGAGTGGTACAGGCCCTTCAGGTCTGTGTGTTAATATATGTTGATTAAGGAATGTTAATATTATTAATTAGCAGCCTGGAGCTCAGAACTGCCCACCTCGGGCTCATGCCACGGTGGACTGGGCTCAGCTGACTGTATTGATTAGCAGCTGGGAACTCAACACGGCTGCCTCAGTCTATCACATGGTTTGTTGTTTTTTCCCTGCTAGTAGTCAGTAGACTAAGTGAATTATCTGGGGTGGCATTTGCGACCCCAGTGTCACTGAATGCTGAAAAATGATGAATGAGTGCATGCACGAGCATGATCGCCACTTTATGTATAGTTTTTTTATCTTCACCACCAGGAGGGGGCCACAGGCACCTCTCAGGTCGGTTCAGGTTGTCAGGACAGACTCTGGGCCTCATTACGACTTTGGCGGTCCTTTCACAGGACCGCCGAAGCAGCTGCAGGCAAAAGACTGCCACTAATGTAGGTCTTTTGCCCCCCACTATTTGGATTTTTCCACTTGTCCAGTGGGTGAAAAACAGTGTTTCCGCCCGCTGGCCCAGCGGAAAACTCACCACAACATTTATGCCAGCTTGTAATCGAGCCGGAGGCAATGTTGTGGTGCGTCGGGAGTGACAGAGCCCATCGCGCATTTCACTGCCCGTAATTTGGGCACTGAAATGTGCGACGGGGCTGTCCTTGGGGGCCTCTGCACTGCACATGCCAGGCACATGGGCAGTGCTGGGGCCCCTATGGGGCCCCCTATGCCCCCTTTCCACCAGCCTTTTCATGGCACTGGGACCACCATGCAAAGGCTGGTGGAAAGGGGACTCGTAATCCAAAGGGCAGCACTGCAAGCACTGGCAGATTGAGACCGCCGAGACCTCCAGGCTGTTGACAGGCAGCTACCTGGCAGTGCCGGCGGTCGGACCATGGCACATCTGCCATGGTCATAATAGGGCGGTTGGACCGCCCTGTCTGTGGCGGTCTGACCGCCATCGCGACTGTGGCGGTCTTGAGACCGCCACACTCGTAATGAGGGCTCGGTCTTTTATCATGATGCCATGGAAGAGGGTCGGTGCAGGCTGTGGCAGGATGTTTTTAATTTAAATTTCCTGCAGGCCCGGCTGTGACCCCAGGAACTGCTGCTGCTGCACCGTGCCTGAGTTAAATTATAGGGCAAGACGTGTCAACCTCGAAACATGCTGGGGTGACCCAGGGATTGTGTCTGGTCACTATGTGTATGATAGCCGGTGCTCAGTGACTTTAAAAGGCACTTGGCAGGGCTCTCAAGACAGCAGTGCCACTACTCGACTCCATAAACTCTGATCACTATTGTAACAGACTTATCTTCTACAGCAGCTGTATGCAGCCGGCAGTGAGTGTGACTCACAGAGACAGTTCGGCAGCCCGAGGCAGCAGGTTTTATTTTCCCAACAGCAGCACTGTTGTCACTCAGAGAGAGACTTAGGGAAGTCAAAAATGAAGTATGGTCATTATAAATGCTCCTGCTGAAAGATCTTGTCTAGCGACTCACCATGTACTAGCGTAGCGGGTAAATATCCCTGATGCAAAGAACATGAACCACACACATAACTTTACTTTATGAGGATAGATGTGAGTTACTGTTTTTTCTCACAGAGATCCCTTTGTTTACTTCTGGAACTTCTGTTGCATGGGCACCTGGCGCTGATCTGAGTGGTCGAGGTTTTTTTGTATAAATAACATGTGTTTAAAACCAAATGGAAGTGTGGCTGAATTTCTTGTGTGTCCAGTTCAGTCATTTTCAGCAATAATAAAAATGTCAATATAACTCTGGTGAATAATAAAGTGCTGGAGCAAGATCAGCAGTAGTGCAGATGGTTAATATGCCTGTTGTAACGAACATGAATCATGCATAGTCGCAAAACTGTATTTTATGAGGATATCTGTGACTTACTGCTTTTCTCAGGTTAATGTCCTTTAATTTCTGGTGCTTTGCAGCAGTTTTAGGATCTTCTTAGAGTTTCTTGTTGCTCAAATGGGAGAAATTTCTGATATTTATACTTTTCCTCTTCTTCATTGCTTGATTTTGCTTGCAAGAAAGAATCACTCATGGTCGTTGAAATATCACTCATAATTACACTGAAAATTTGAACATAATATTTAGCAATCTGAAACCTTGGCAGCTATGTGCTAGACCTATTCCAGCCCCTCTTCTGCTGGATGCTCCAGAAAAGTATGAACCTATATTGGTCTTTCAATGAGATTGTACAGAGTTAGGGCCATATTTCTGGCCAAGTGACACAGCACAGTGCCCTTCTCTGTCCAGGGAAAAGGCAGGAATGCGCCATAGTTATTCCAGACAGCGCATTTCTGTTCTGTTCTTTTCCCAGCTACTGGCACACTTGTGACTGCCTAGCCTCATTGCAGGCAACCTTGCACCATTGTATCTCTGTTGTAAGCTGGATTGTTTTGTGCTGGAAGAGACACCTTCCTGCACAAAACAATACCTTTATTCTCAAATTGAAAGAGGAAAAAATGAGGAGAAATAAAGACCTTGTTATGCCTCACCAGGGGAAGCATAGGTTTTTGGGGTAGTTCCAGGTCTATCACTTCTGGGAATGCATCAAAATCCATGGATGTTGCGTTGTAACACCAATGTAACACCCATGGAAATGCCTCCCTGCGCACACAATTTGCAATGTGTTGCATTACTCAAGAGTTATGAAGCCACTCAGTGCCATGCAAGGTGCCCTAGTGTGGCTTCACAAATCTTATGTTTCAGTTGTGTCGCTCTTGCACCACGCTGTATGGTGAAACAGCAATGCAAAGGGGCTTGTGAAAATGCCCCTAAACGTACTGAAAGATGTTGTCTTCTAGCAAACCTCCTACATAGGGTGACTTTGATTGTCTTTTGCATTGAGAGGCTCAACTATTTGCATATTCTGAAAATAAGTATTGCTGACTTCTAATTTATGTCTTTTTTTTCTATCTCTTTTGTTATCACTCTTAAATGTGTGCAGAAAGAGAAATTTATTTTTTGTAATACATGCTGTTTTTTTTTTTCCTTTTGTGTTTGGACTAGTGTTTGCGTGTAAATCTGTTTGTGTTCTGGGAATACAAAAAAAGAGCCAATAATTTTCTATTCGTTATACATATACACAAATGTGTTCAGGTGAAGAGTCCTTATTAACAGGTTCCACCTTCCCAGTGCACATTAGGTAGGCCCATAATATTGACATCACAATGAACATTTGGCTTATTGACTGTCATTATATCTGCCAATGAGTTCTTCTTCATCGTCCACTCACTACTAACCATAACCTATTGTAACATGTCAGTTATATATCACAAAAAGTAGTAAAGCGGTTGATGTATGATGGAACAAACAGCTAATTTAAAGCTATTTCAAGAAAATTACTGTGCTCCAACAGTTTGTCCTGAGTCTTATGTCAGTGTCATGTTTTAACTGAAGATATACTATAAAGAAGACTTCTCCCATTAATGAAAGGGACACCTTTGTTGGTTATCAGGAGAATTATGAACCTTTGACAGCTAATGAAGGAGGGATTTGAAATCCAGGATATGTAATGTTCTCACATGTTAATAGGGTGTCCTTCTCTCAAAAATGAATTGTCTTGAAGAATTAATTATGACTGAAATGGGGGAAGCAGAGCGAGACTCTGATGACCCTCTATGCCCCTCTATAAGGAATTATGGAAGGGGAAGAGTTGAGGCAGGAAAATTAGCCTATGGTACTACAATATTTTTCTATCCTGCTTCACGACCAGCATGGCTAATTAGCATACGGAATTCAACAACTGCTCTTTTCTTCACACTCTACCGGGGCATCTTAATCTTAGTAGTGAAAGTAGTGGCAGCATCAGAGCACTTGGGCCCATATTTATACTATGTTTGCGCTGAATTTGTGTCATTTTATTTTACACAAATCCAGTGAAAACTTAACTCACTGGCAAGCCATACAGCAGCTGCTGCACCATATTGAGCCACAACTAACAGCAAGCCTGCAGACACCACACAACATACCACCAGTGACCAAGCTGCTAAAATAGCTGCTGCTAGCTGCTATGTTGGCAAGTGGCTCCTTCCAGACAAAGGATGCCCTGGTCGCTGGGGTATTACAGCCCTCATTCTCAGCTTTCCTGCCCAAGGTGTTAGTTGCCATAATCTCCCTCATACCCTGCCACATCAGCTTTCCCAACACCCAGCAGACTCAGCAGGAGATAAAACAGGGGTTTTATCAAATCCATGGCTTCACGCATGTGCTCGGTGCAACTGACTGCACCCATGTCTGGATCGTCCCACCTGCAGCCTCAGAGCAACTATTCAGGAACAGAAAGCACACGCATTCCATCAATTTGCAGGCCATAGCTGATGACCAGGGATTGTTCACAAACATCTTGGCCAAGTATCCTAGGAGTATCCATGACTCATTCATATTCCAGCACAGCAGGAATAATCAGCACTTCCAGGATGGACAATATGGCAATGGACTTCTTGTCAGTAAGTCAATAAACCTAGCAATAGACACACAGCAAACACACCCTGTAGGACACACAAGACATACACCACTACATTGATAGGTGGGCAGTGTGACACTGAGGTGTGACACAGGTAGTTATGTTGTACACCCTAACATAATGGGATACACACCTCTGGACAAATGACGGCTGCCACAAACATTAGCTGCCACTCTAGAGCTACAAGGGACCAATGTCAAAGCATACAGTGACACTGACATGGCATCCACTGGAAGTACAACTTGGAAGATGAACCATTTACAATTACATTAAGTCAATCCGACACCCTCCCAACCAGTATGTAGCTTGGAAGGGGTGTGCAATGTGTTTTGCTGCAGTTCTAACACCATGAGACACATAGCATGATGATGCTAACTCACATGTAGGTGACAAGGAAATACTGAGGCAGTCCCAATATGACATATCATTCCTGGGGTGCCGTTGCCAGGTAGCATTAAGGAAGTGGACTGTGCTATGAACACATATTGATGAGCCACCAATGTAAACTGCAGACTGCTCCTCCCACTGAAAGAGCCAATTGTCCATCAAAATAGCATATGTATAGGGAGATGGCCCTTCCTTCACAGATACATCCACCTCCACAAGGCAATTAGCCAGGTTCCCTGGAGCAAGTGTGGTAGTGTAGGTGCACGGTTGCACATGAGCTACTGGCAGAGGGAACAACAAAGGCTTACCCTGAAACAAGTCACACATGGGACAATTGTGCATTGTCAATTCTGAACAGCTCAGTGCTGCCAACTTATAGAGATGTGTTCTGCATTGTCACCTACCCAGTTCAAAGGGCCTCAATGTTGCATTTCATCTGCAATGACAGATGTCTAAACGGATGGGATGTCCAGGCCATGTATTACAACCATGTTACCACCACATCTGAATCCATTGTGTGTGTGGAGGTACCATGTCCCCTCCAGTGAAAGCACACTGAAACATGTGGGACACTACACAACGCATGGTACATACATACTGACCAACAGTTTGGAAACCAAATCATAGATTTCAGGTCAATGAGCCAAACACAATTTGTCATGTCAAACAGCCCAGTGCAGAGAAGACCTCACAGAAGCCCAGGAACTCACACAATACCATAAACACATATGAGTCACAAACAATACAAGATATTAACTGCCATGCTACATGACATTGCTGTTGCAAGCACTAACAAAATACTCACTCCTATTATCTTTTGCAGCGGATCAGGGTTATGGGATCCATCCATGGATCATCACCCCATTCCCTGACCCAACCACAGCAGCAGAGCGTGCCTATAATGAGACACGCATTATTGTGGAAAGACGTTTGGCATCCTGAAGTTCAGATTCAGGTGCCTGGACATCACAGGAGGCAGCCTCCTATGTGCCCCACACATTGTGTGTAAAATAATACTGACCTGTGCTATCCTGCACAATATTTGTGTGAGGATGAACATCCCATTATATGAACCGGACCAAGAACTGCCTGAGGAGGAGGAGGAGGATGGTGGCAGGGAAAATGAGGGGGAACAGAGGAACACAGTTGCAGAAATACGTCGCAGACAGCATATTGTACACAACTTTTTCACTTAATAGTCACTCTATACAACTTGTTAAGATATGTAAATAAACACCTTACTTGATCACACAATCCTGCTCTGGTGTCTTTATTCTCCATCACATGTACCTTAGGAATGTGAGTATTACCTCAGGGAGCATGTTACAAAGACAAATCTGACTACTTCTGATGCAACATCACATATGATGCATATGATTGTACAGAAAACATCACACACATATAAAAATACTCATCTCTTGAATGTCACAGATGATGGACACAATCAATGGACCACAACATATGAGTCACATCGACGTTGCCAACATGGTCAACTGTAGCACATGACACACAACTATGACATCTCCAATCATAAGGTAAATAAGGGACCCATACATGAGGCAGTAGATGTGAAATATCAGAAGTACAGGAATGTATGAACAGACCCCTGACATTACTAAGTGTGACACTTGCAATGTCTGCAAGGAGCTTGTGTAACAAGGGTGGGGGCATCATTTGTGACCATGGATAGCATGATTGTCCCAGGTATGACAAACAAAATTTCACAACACATGCCCTGTGCAGTCTATCCCTGGAAATCAGTCCTGCCACTGCCATGGAGCCCAATCCTGACACAAAGTACACATGCCCACACACTTGGACTGGACACTTCTGTAGAATACACATCTGAAAATATGTGAACACATGCAGCCAGGGCAGCCTGTCCACCACAGAAACATAAGTAACATAGCTAATTGCAATGAGTCAAACTGACGTGTAGCAAACATTTTATGGGTGGGATTTAGGCACAGTGTCTCAAACACAGTACGTACAAAACATGTACAAATGTCAGACATTTGTGTAGTCCACACACAAGTCACCATGAACTCATAACCAACAATTAATGACATATGAGGGGGTAACATATCCTACATAGCACTCATCAGCCATCCTCAATGATACCTGAGTTTTGTTTGTCATCTGAAATGTTATGTCCCCTAAGTCAAACAACTACACATATCACGAGTCAACACATGTTACAAACACATACCATGAATGTTGTAGATCACTGAACCATCAAATGTAGATACACATTTGGCGCACATTCAGTCATTTGCATGCCATTCAAAGTATTGCATGCCGTTCCTTCAGAAACACACACATCTTTGTTACAGACCATTCGCACCCAAAACACACAGTAGCATGCTCTACCACATGTGACCATACACTATATTACACACTGCAGGCCATACCATCCTATCTTCAAGTTGATACAGGGTGCATCCATGTTAAATATTAGAAAATCACACAATCACAGGTAGAGTCAAAAATGTTGACGCAAATGTGTCGAAAAAACCAGCAAACGCAAACTAACCTTACATGGGCCCTTAGCGTGAATTCCACCTGCACAGCACACTCATGCGGATATCCATTAAAATTGAAGTATACAGGTAATGCGTTGTACATTGCCGCACATGTAGGTGATGTGTCCAAAATATTCATGCAAACATCGTGTGCGTCAAAAAAATACACACATGACGTAAAACGTGCCGCAAGGAGGCAGAAAGTGATTTAATAGGAAATACTGTTTACAGTAATGGTACAGTGGGTGTACTTTCACTTTCACTTTACAGTCTGTGCATTAGTTGACTGTGAGGCTGTGTCTCGCTTTTGCTGGCGTGTTGATTGCGAATATTGTATCTTGTGGCGTCTTTCTTGTTGTGTCTGTCATGAAATCTGTTTGTTACTTGTACCAGTGTATGTGATTTTGTGTTGTTTAGTGTATTTCATATTGTATTTGTACTGTCGGTGTCTGACTGGGTTTTAGATTAGCTGGGTTTCTTAAGTTTGGGCAGTAAGTTTCCTTTATTCTCATTTATTTTCTTTTTTTTCAATATTTACTGTTTGAATTTGTGGTTGAGGGACATGTCAGGAAAGGCAAGGCTGACATGGATGGGGGAGGAGGAGGCTTTGTGTGGCTGGTGTGCTACTTCCTACCCATGATGCTCAAGATGGGTGACCGGGTGATACAGGGGTATCACAGAGAGGTGAGGCAGCTGCGGTGGGGCAAGGTGCTCCACCACCTGAAGAGGGTGTACCATACCAGCTGGAATGAGCACCCGCTAAAGCATCACTGGGCTGACCTGGTGGCCAGAGAGCAGGATCTGCTGGACAACCTGGGTGTGGCTCTGATGGCGAGTATTACATTGACAAATGTGTATAGTAGAAGGATCCTGAGTGAGAGTAGCAGATGTGTTGGCGTGCTGCATGCAATGTTTGTGGCCAGGTTGAATGCAACCAGAACAAAGTGTTAGTGTCCCAGTACTGAGATGGAGTCCACATGTCTATATATGTTAACAATGCTGTTCAGAGGTTTGTTGAGTCATGTAGGACAATCACTTAGGGCCACATGTACGAAGCACTTTTTTATCATTGCAAATGGCCCAGTTTCCAGAATTGGGCCTTTTTCTATGAGAAAAATGCTTTTTCGAATGCACAAACCTAATTTTGCCATTCTGTAATCACATTACCGAATCACAAAACAGGGTTTGCGAGTTGCATTTACAAAGGGGCTTTCCCTTCCTATTTGCCAGTCGCTGACTGATGTATGATTGTTTTGTGACTGCGAATGCCATCACAAAACAATTGCAGTTACCACCAGTTTCAAGCTGGTGCTAACCCATTTGCAAAAGGGAAGGGATCCCCTTTTTGAATGCATGCAAAAACATTGGTTTGGAGCAGGTAGTGGTCCCAAGGACCACTGCCTGCTTTAAAAAAATGAAAATAAAAGTTGTATTTTTTTCTTTTTGACATGCATTCTGTTTACCTTTAATGAAAACAGGCTACATTAAAAAAAAAATACAACTTTATTTAAAAGCAGTCACAGACACAGTGATCTGCTGACCCCAGCAGGCCACCATCCCTGTGAGTGCCGCCATTCCCAATGGGTTTGCAAATTGAGACCTACCTTATGAATATTCATGAGGTAGGTCATTTGCTACCCCATTGTGATTTGCAAACAGTGTAATTGACAGTGTTGTATATCAGATTTTCCATCTCGCAAATTGCGAATCGCTAAGTCTCACAATTTGCGACCCACAAAACCTGATATTCGTACATGTGGCCCTTAGTCACACATTTCAGGTGCCATGGCAACACCTGTGCCCATCTGTCAATGATGGACAGGTAAGACACTGTCAGCATATCATATTTCACTGGATCCTGACAGCAAAGTGGGCAATCCATTTTAGCGCTACATTGTCATCATTAAACACACATGATCCCTGCCATTATGTTGGCAAAGGGGACATACCCGGCTTATGGGGACACTGCCAATGGGGCATTTGTTACCACCATACAACTGTGTCACATCTGTCATGGACCACTGAATGCATGAAAATTGAGCCACATGTCCATCACACAGTTACTCAGTGTCACTTGCATTGTAGTGCACCAGGGTAGTGCCATGGAAATTATCACCTAAATACAAATCATGCCATGTAGTGCGGTCTGAAATGGATTAGCCAAATATGGTTGCTGTAGGGTTTAGCAACACATGATTGTTAGGCCCAGTGCATGTGTGCAGATGTGTGGCTCTCACTCACCGGTGTGTCAGTGTCAATGTGAGTTTGCAGGGGTACGTCTGTTGTACTGTCTTCATGCAGGATCACTAGCTCACTCATATAAAATGTTACACACTGTGATATGTTGTCCACTCGTATGTACAGTGATATGACATTGAGCATATATTTCCATCCATGTCTTACAGATGGACCTGCCCCCTATACAATTGGAGAAGTGGCAAGATTTCACGACCCAGACGTATCCAGTAAGTGTGATAATGTCTATCCCGTGTAGTGATTGTGGCTGTTGTGTGAGTGACTTTTGTGTGTTGCGGTCATTGCAAGATATGATGAGCTGGCACGTGATCAGATATCTTTGTAGGCTGGATGGGGACATAGGCCCTCATTACAACCCTGGCGGTCAAAGCCCG
Organism: Pleurodeles waltl; assembly: GCF_031143425.1. Classification (NCBI taxonomy): domain Eukaryota; kingdom Metazoa; phylum Chordata; class Amphibia; order Caudata; family Salamandridae; genus Pleurodeles; species Pleurodeles waltl. The sequence continues at coordinate 1,271,651,685 of NC_090444.1, forward strand.
CCAGGGCTGTTCTGGAGTTTGTACCGCCAACAGGCTTGCGGTACAAACTCGGGCATTACGACTGCGGTGGAAGCGCCGCGGTCGCACCGCCGGGACCGGCGGTTTCCTGCCACTTTTGTCCCGGCAGTTGTAATCCCCCAGGGCAGTGCTGCTTGCAGCGCTGCCCAGGGGATTACGAGTCCCCCTCCCGCCAGCCCTTTCATGGCGGTATTAACCGCCATGAAAAGGCTGGCGGAAAGGGGAGTCGCGGGGCCCCCTGCCATGGCCCCATGGAGCTTTTCACTGTCTGCATAGCAGGCAGTGAAAAGCGCGACGGGTGCAACTGCACCCGTCGCACAGCCACAACACCGCCAGCTCCATTTGGAGCCGGCTCCCGTGTTGCGGCCGACATCCCCGCCGGCCCAGTGGGGATCTCCAAATGGCCTCTGCGGGAGTGCGGTCGTATTGACGGCCGCCCGGCGCATACAACCGCCGCCCGCCAATGTTGTAATGAGGGCCATAGTGTCCCATGCAAGGGTTACCCATTCACAAGCAGAGATTCATATCTTGGGAGTCTTGTGCTGCGCAATAGGCAGTACCGAGTGAACAAGGTGATTAGTAGCCACATGTAGGCCTACATATGACTTGGAAGTGCAGGTGTCAGTTTATGGGCACTGGGTTATACCGTCATTCTCACAACACAGTGATGCACCAGTTATCCACACAAATTGGTGCAACCCTGTATTGTAATATACATGTAGGCCTGTATGGGTAACTGTCCCTCAGAATGTAGCCCCATAAGTTGTACTCCATTTACGTGACACTTATGTGGAATGTAACAGGCGTGCATGCAGGTCAAGGCCAGACGTGTGCTGGCATCAATGTTGGTGTTTTGGGAATTGTGTTGGCAGATCAGGTGTTGAGGGGTGTCCACACCTGGGCACATGAATGTATCAATGAATGACCTATGGATACCTTATTCCTAGGTGTCAGCCCCCTTGCATATGTTCCACTCACTAAATCCATGTATAAGTGGACATGTCTTCGTGGTAGACCTCAACAGTTGTGATAATGTATTGCATGCCCATCCTCCCTGAGGCACAGGGGTAGGGAAACAACATATATGTAGGTAGATGTGATGGTGACAGTGTAGATGTCAGTCATCTCATTCAGGCTTGCATGTGTCCCAAACAACACTGACTCCTTATGATTAGTAACTGCATACCATACTGAAAATTACATCTACTAGCCACTGGTGTGTGTGCTTTGAAGTTGACTCAGATGATAAAGATTAGTGGGCCTGGCCCATGTGAAGTAGTTGCTGCCTTTGCATTGTGACACATTGCACTAAATCAATACAGAGATTACTTTATTTGGTCCAACTTGTTTTGTGCTTTGCTTTGGTGTAAATGACATGATGGGTAGGCAGCGTTATCATTACATTCTTTAGGGACATTGTATTATCTGGACTGTGATTTAGAGTGCATGTGGAAATCGAGGCAGAGTGTTAGAGTATCATCTGTACATACATCACACAATGATGACACTGATGGTTGCCTGTTTCAATTTTACAGGTGCCAACAGGGATGTTGCAGAACTCAGGGCGTTCCAAAAGAGGGCAGTGCGATATGACCACTTATTGTATGTGGAGTCTGGGTACCGCAAGATGGCACAACGCTATCCAAAAGAGCAAGCCAAAGGGGAATGGCAGGCATTCAGCCAAGGGGGACAAGCATTGGCCACAAAGAGTGGACCGAGCACCACACATACACAGGGGACCACAGCTGCCACCATCTCATCTGTCCCACCTGCAGCACCATCAGCTTCAGCACCACAGCCCACCACGCCTGCCACAATGGACATGTCAGCAAAAAAGGAGATCCTGAGGAACATGAAACAGGTCCTCATAAAAGCTGGATAGCCTACAGAAGGATGTGGACCGCAATACAAAGAGACTGAAGGCCATCAAGAGGACACTCAGGAGGGCCAACCTCTGAACTGTTGCCTCCCTTCACTCCTGGTTCAGTCCCCTCCCTCCTCATTCCTCATCATTTTTTTTAGTGATAGGTTAGAGTAGGGTAGTTGTTTAGCTAGGATAAGCAGGTTTGGGGAGTGGTTTTTCATACTATTACATGTTAGTTTGTGGGTGGGTGGGGGTAAATGTTGGGGCATTTGTGTAAAAAAAAAATTATATATATATTTTTTTAGGATTAGCTACTATATGTTTGGGTTAGTATATGTTGCCCTGAATGAGTCTCGTCATATAAGGGTTGTGGGGGCCAATGTTTAGAGTGTGTTGTTAAATGTGTTAACTAAGCTTAGCATAAGGTAGTTAGGGCCAGTTGTGGGTAATGTATAGGTAGGATAGATTAGGTTAGTATAGGTGTTTTACATAGTTTTAAGTTCAGTTCCATACATATATAATAAAACTTAGGGTACTCCCTTACTGCATGTGTCATATGCTTGGGGCTCAGGGTCTTTGCATGAGTTTACAGTGCCAATTGTCTGTTGGCCTGGGGATTCCATCCTGCATCCAGATCCCTCTCGTGACATGTTAATGCCCACTTCCAACTGAGCAGTCACATTGGCAGCTACAACAAATCTAGGGCCAGATGTAGGAAAGGATTTGCGCCTCGTAAACGGCGAAAAACGCCATTTGCGAGGCGCAAAAGCCTCTCCGCGATGCAGAAATGCATTTTGCGAGTCGGATCCGACTCGCAATATGCATTTCCGACTCGTAAATAGGAAGGGGTGTTCCCTTCCTATTTGCGACTCGCAACGCTATGCAATTTCATTTGCGACCGCGAAAGTGGTCGCAAATGAAATCACAGTTACCATCCACTTGAAGTGGATGGTAACCCAGTCGCAAACGGGAAGGGGTCCCCATGGGACCCCTTCCCCTTTGTGAATGGAAACAAAAATATTTTTTGAGAGCAGGCAGTGGTCCATTGGACCACTGCCTGCTCTGAAAAAACCCGAAACTAAAGGTTTCGGTATTTTTTTCCAAGTGCAGCTCGTTTTCCTTTAAGGAAAACGGGCTGCAGATGGAGAAAAAAAAAACTGCTTTATTAAAAAGCAGTCACGGACATGGTGGTCTGCTGTCTCCAGCAGGCCACCATCCCCGTGAGTGCCCATACTCGCAATGGGGTCGCAAACTGCGACCCACCTCATTAATATTAATGAGGTGGGTCTTTGCGACCCCATTGCGAGTTGCAGAAGGTGTCTGAGACACCTTTCTGCATAGCAAATTGCGACTTGCAATTTGCGAGTCACACGGACTCGCAAATTGCAAGTCGCAATTTTCAACCTACCTACATCTGGCCCCTAATTCTCAATGCATCTGCCATCCAATGTACCCACCACTCAAGGTGACTATGTTCCTATGTGTTGGTCAGGTAGGTGTGCTTTGTAAGCTGTAATTGTTTAGATCCTGTTACACAGCCATTCCTGCTGTATGTAGTGGGTGAGGTATATAGGTTTTATAACAAACGTCATATACACAGGGGCTTGCTTGTAGGGGATATGGCCAGCATTGACGTTCATCATGTAGATACCTTGTGCGAAGATATCTGCCCACAATATTTCTGCACTCTTGTACTGACACTCTGTGACTATAGACATGTTACATGCATCACAAATCTCCAGCAAAGTAGATGTGTCACATTACATAGAGACAAAGTGGTTGTGTAGGTGCTGTTTATTTGAAAGTGCTGTAGTGCAATATTTACATTGTCCAGGTCTGTGACTCCATTAGTGTAAACCATTCTATTGTGACACAAGTGCAGTTTTGAGGGACATCTCATTGGACATGCAGAGGTGAAGTGTTGTTCAGTGCAGAGGAACATGAATTGCCAATGGTGTAGTGAGAGACATTTGTAGTCAATAGTGGAAAGGTTAACAGTGTGTTGGTGAAGAGTGCATGTCACCAACTGTAGCAACACTGGCATGTTGTCAAGCACAGGACTAAGGGAAATCACTACCCATGTGGCATGGGCTGGTGCTACCGGGTACACCTACAGGTGAAGATGATTTGTTCCACATCTTCATCCTCTGATGTGTGTGTTGTCTTCTCTGCCCTTGATGGTGGTAGTGGTGGGGTTGAGTGTGCCACACACACATCAGTGGTTGGCGAAGTGGACATCAAATTCCCAGCAGCTGCCATCTTTGGAAGTACATATGGCATCACTGCAGCAAGGAGGAGCTGCTGATTATTGAGTGTGGCAGCAACATCCCAGTGGTAGGCAGCCATGTCTGCCCAGAGGGAGGCCAGTTCCTGGTGCATGGAGTCCTGTTTATTGTCTTGCATGCAGCAGCATGATTGGGAGAACAGGTGTTGTGGCAACTCCCTTACGGCAATGGTTAGGTCCCTCACACACTGTTGGACTCCATGCAATGGGGATTGTGTGCATTGTTTGGTTGCTGTCTGTTCAGTGGCCGTTATGATGCACATGTGCATACCCTCAAGGCTCGCTGCCATAGTTTGCATCCCCACCCACACCTCCTTGGCCAGCTCCCACTGGACTCCCACTAATGTCCTCTCAAAGGTGGTCCCTGTGTCATCAGAGTCATCAGCTGTGTTTGGCCTGGCAGGTCGTACTATTGAGGTGGTGGGTCGGTCCTCTGGGATGGCTGCTACATGAATGCTCCTCCTTGTGACTGGAGGTGGTGTCTGGAGGGTTCCCAGGACATCTTGCAGGGTTTCCTGGCTGATGGTTGTCAGCTGGTCATCCAGGTCATCTGGGTAGTCCAGGACAGGCAGATCCACAGGAGAGCCATTGTCCTCTGCAATGAGATATTGTACAATTAGTGTGTCTGTGTTGTGCCGGTTGTAGTGTGACATCACTGACTTCCTATTGGTGGCACATTGTCTTGTTGATTCCCATGCATTGTTCCTGTCATTAATGTTTGCCATCTCTCACCCCTATACCACACCTGCATGTCATATGTAGTGTGGGCAGTTTGGGCAATTGTCTGCATCACATCTTTTAGGTGTGGGTTCTGTCAAAATTGTGGATTGCCACCTTCTTGTCATCATGAACCCTCCCTCTGCTTCCATTTGCATAGTGAGGCCTTGTAATGAATGTTGGTGTGCTGATACCACAGCACCACACATGACAATATGGCCCTGTCCCAGTCTTTCATTTTTCACATACACCTTTGCCGTGCAGAACCCTAGCACCACACCATGCATGGTGTTTCCAGGAGACAATGCACGTGTTACTATTGGTAGTTTCTCATGTTGATGTTTGCGTATGTGTGCCACATTGCATTGCACTGATGGACCTGGCAGAGTTCCGTTTCCTCTTGTGACTGTGCGGGTGTGTTTGCCTTCCTACACACATATGTCCTCCCTCTCAATGCAGTTGTCTTTGCACTATGATGCCTGAGATGTGGCCTGGTGGCATTGCAGCTAATGTGACACAGGCACAGGGGTAAACCCAGGGATTGCCAGCATGGGTATGAGATTACCGCTGTGTAAATCATTATGTATGTGACAGTGCCTGATGGTTATTGAGTCTATGGTCATGACCAGTTGACAAGAGTTGCACTTGGATAGGGATTGATGAGGACTGATCACGTAGTCATACTGAACCCTCATTTCTAGTGTGTTTGTTCTATGGGCACCTAACTGCCATTTCCTAATTGACCAGCGCAAACAGCACAGGAAGTTGTGGCAACTGATGTCAATGGGGAATGCTGCTTGAGCCAATGGCCTGACACTGGGCATTTTCCTATAGTTTACATTCTGACAAGACCAGCTGTCCTGTGACACCAGACCAGTTTTACGTTCTACCCTACCCTTCTGGTATGCTTCAGCATTTCCACCAGCCTTGGTGTACCCCCATTTAAAGGTTGTTGGTGTTGTGTTGTGCTGTACCCCTGGATGCCCCTGCACAGCCCATGTACCTGGCATGGGCAGTGCAGGGGGTCCCATGCCCTGCCTCTTTGCCCTTTCCAATGCCTGATTTGCAGGACGAACATGCATTGTGTAGTAGCTATGTACCTCCCCCTTCTTGCACTTGACATTTTGGAATTTTTGTCCCCCATGCAACTTACCCTGCATATGTGTTGTTTCCTGGAAGTCTGCGCTGTCCTGTCCTGTGATACCAGTGACGATTTCCTCCGGGATTATGGCTGCAACCATCTTCTTCATCTCGTCCAGGTCTTCTTGTGGTGCTGGACTCCCACCTCCGGTCTGCAGTGCTGCTTTCCTGTTTCTTTAAATTTTTTCCTTTGTCCTCCGCTTGCAGTCATGCCAGTGTTTCTTGCACTCAGTGATCTTGTCCACAATCTGCTGCCAAATTGACTCTCTACTTCCAATTGACAATTTAGAGGTGATGAAGAGTTGATGTTGATACTCCGTCACCTCTCTCACCAGTATTTCACGCTCCTCTGCGCTGAAGCAACACTTCCTCTTTTTCTTGTCTCTCCACTGGGTCTTGTCAATGTCCTCCTGGCTGGTTCCTGGTTTTGTGGGGTCTCCCTGCAGTCTCTCCTGGCTTTGTGGATCCATCTTGCCTCTCCCTTGCACTGTTTGGGCTGTGAGTGTCGCTTTTTGATGCTATTGTGGGCAAAAATGGCGCATTTCCGTTTTGCGACGTATTTACATGTCGTAAACCGGATTAGAGTAATTTTGTCTGCATTAATGTCATTTTGCCTTACGACAAGGCGCAAGGGTTAGCAGCAGGAAAAATGACTCTAACCTATTCTTAGCACCACCCAGTGTCATAGTATAAATATGACGCAAGGGTTGAGTTAAAAAATGGCTCTAGACAGCGCTATACTTTTTGATGCAAAACTGTGTTTGCGCACTTTTGAGTCATAAAGTATAAATCTGTCCCTTGTTGGAGCGTTGAAAATATGGTAAATACAGAGCTTTGCTCTCTGGGCCTGCTTTACCACTACACCTGGTCGCAATACATATTTTCTATAATCTGTCTCCATTATTCTTCCTGCAAAAGTGATGGAATGTAATGATGCAGTGAGATGCAATGTCATTTCTGTGCACTCTCCTCTCTCAAACAACACGGCCTCATTATATAAAACATAGATCAAAATATTGATTTTGTGTTGAATAAATATAATGAATGAAACAAAATCATTAGAGTTCAATTTCTATAATGCAAATGTCCACAAAATGCAGTTTTATAGAAATACAACTATGAACCTTCAAATAGGAATTTCAGGGATCCTTACAAAATGAAAGACAATTACCCCCATTTGCAATTAATCACACACCTTTAACCTTTTAAAACAGGAGCCTTCATTTTTTTCAATAATGAAAACAACTTCTTATCAATGAAAATAGTCCTGACCTACTACTGGCTGTGGCCATTACTGCTGTAGTGACCACATCAAATCCAATCACAATAGTGACCACAGCTTGCAGGACTACTAGTAGTCATCTCCCAGATTTATGTCACAATATTCAGTGACAAAACATCCGCATGCCAAAATATCATATCCATAATACTGATTAATTCAAAATCATGAAAGTTCTAATATATAGTTAAGTACAGATTTTCTCTTCTTAATTCCATATCTTCAGAATCTAAAGACACAGATAGCTTAAAATTGAAATAAAAAAACTAAATAAAATTAAACTTACCTATAAATTCTTACTTGCATGTTATTGTGCAAGGACATGTTCTGGGTAACGTTATGCAGATTTGTAAGCGCACTACCGCCCGGGAGGGAATCCTGGCAGTAAGGAAGTGTGAGTCTAGCCAAACCTATGGCCTAGTGGGACTGCTTGAAAACTAACTGCCATATTTACAAGAAGTGACGCATTGCTGCATTGTGGCAGGATGCGTCAAAAAACATGCTGCGCTCTGACTGAATCCAGCGAGATGTAGGCACCATATTTATGATGTGGTGCATCATCGCACTGGCTCCCAAGGTGCTTCAGAAATTCTAACGCATTTGTGTGCGGCAACACATCTGCCCCAAAAGTGGCGCATTGCAAAGATTTGGCTTACAACAACCGCAATGCCAGCAATGCGTCAAAAAACAGTTCAGACTGACGCAACTGGCCTAATGTGTGGGAACTAATGTATTTGAGAATGAAAAGGCAGAAAACTCACCATGGACTCTATTCAATTGGTCCTGTATGTAAAACATACAAGTATGAAAGTATGACTTGTGTCACATTACAGTGGGTGTAGTCTACTTATGTATACAAAAATACCTATGCAAGTGTGACATATTAAGTGACACTTTAATATGAGTGGATACAAGTAAATGTTGTAATATAAAGTGGCAATTCATGTGTTACCTACCTTATGTGTGTACTTACATTTTTGTGGTTTGGCGTTTGCTTGGCTGGACTTAAAGACCCATTCCTCTATGGATACGTGCAATCCTGGCCTGTCCGTTACATGCAGTACACAGTGTCATGTTGCATTGCTGCAGTGGATAATGATATCATGGGTCCATGGTCCCAGGTTGGTCAAGAGGTCCTACAACATGAGTGTTACATGTGTAGGTCTACTACTAGTTGAGGGGATGTGATTTACTTACATATTACAGTGTGTTAAGTGACTTCAGCTGGTCAGATTCCTATTCCACAGCCACTGCATCACTTCCTACGCCTGAGTTACCAAGGCATAGGAATTCTGATGCATTCCAGACTTAGCACAATGCATTTAAAAGATGCGTCACACATTACCAAACTTGTAAATATCACTGCATCAGTTGTAAGCCAGGTTTTGATAAAGGAACACCTACCCTGCATACATTAAAAACTGTGTGGCACAGCCGTTTCTAGCACAGGTATTTCTGGTGCAGGCCGACAAAAACTGATGCATTGGGCCACATGCGTCGCCTTGTGAATATGGAATACAGAATGCGCCTCCAGCGTGACAAAAATAATGACACAATGGTAGTGCAAACTCCTTGTAAATATGCCCCTAGGTCTTTAGTGTCTTGTGGAATTCAAGACGTGAGGAGGAAGCTCTTATGATTGGCAGCAGATCATGCCAACTTTAGGAGCAATGTAGGTTAAGGCTGAACCTCCGGTTCTGGTTTTCCGACTGCATTTGATTTCTGCAAGCAGGAGTGCAGATGAGGATAGGCGTCTGGAAGGTTAGTGAAAGCAGATGCGATTGTTGAGGTATGCTGGTCCAGTTTTATGTAGGTGCTTGAAAGTGTGGGAGAAGAGTTTGAATTATGCTCAATTGTCTATTGGGAAACAGTGGAACTCCTTTGGGTGTGGTGTGGTGTGACCTGAATGCAGGGTGGAGGTTGGGAGTGATTCTGGCTGCCATGTTTCGAAAGGTCTATAGCCCTCAGGTGAGATTTTGTTGATCCTGGCATAAAGAGTGTTACTGTGGACCAGCTTGCTTATGATGACGGTTGCATGATCGTTTTCTGGGTGCTAATAGGGAGCCATTGGAAAATCTTCCTCAGCATCTTCAGGAAATGGAAGCATGAGGCGTTGAAGGCATTGACTTGGGTGGTCATGTTGAGTTGGTGTCAAAGGTGATCCTGGGGATTTTTGCAGTTGGTGGTAGGGGCATATGGCGTTCCTAGCTCTGTTGGCCATTAGGTGGAGTCCCATGTTGAAGTGCTCTTCCTGATGATCACGATATTGATCTTGTCAATGTTCAGTTTCAAACAGTTGTACTTCATCCTGTGAGCAATTTCAGTCATTCACTGTGAGAAATTGGGTTACTGGTTGATGGGGTTATGAGCTCTTCTTAAGTAACAGCCACAATCCTTGTCAGGATGAACTACAACAGTCACTACATTAACCTGTGCTTAGTCCTCAGGTAGCTTGGCACAAAAACTGTCAAGCTGGATGTAGCGGCAATGTGTAAAGTATTTATGCAGCCCACAAACACTAATATGGTGAAAAGACAACACATTGAAAATCCCACACAAATTTTGAAAAATAGAGTAACATTTATTGAATTGCTTGACACCAAAATGTGAAATATCCAATCAGGAGAACCAGATGTATGCAATATTAAAGATATCAGGTAAGTATAGTGCCCAAAAACACAATGCGACATTCACATTTATCTGGTCGTGCAAGATCGGATGAAAGTCACATGTTCAGGCTGACCGCGATAGAGCGCAGGCCGGATACAGGGATCAAGTTTCTCCTGCTGAAAAGTTAACTTAGAAAGTTCAGTGTGAAGAGTTCTGTTTGCGGTGCAGAGACCTCCAGGAGCAGGGAGAGCATCACGGATGGTCACCTCTGTAGCACAAAGAGCAAGCAGGCGTCGCAGTCGGTCATTGCTGTAGCAAGTAGATCCTGTCAGCCATCACAGATGGTCATTGCTGGAGATTCCTTTTGGCAGTCACTGAGGTCACTGCAAGGGGTCCCGGCTGTAACCTGAAGTGCAGATCTCGCGTTGCCAGATATCAGTAGTGATTAATGTAGTGCAAAGAGTTAGGTTCACCAGAAGTTCAGGCTAGTGGTCAGGGCAGGTGGCAAGATCTCAGTTCGAATCGTCCTTGTCAGAAAAAGCCCCAAAAAACAGGATTTCCATTTCTTCAAGGATGAGCTCAGCTGATTCCACACCAAGGGTCCTGGCCCTGGGAGGCACCTCTTAGGGATCAGGAACTAATTTCAGCACAGGCCAGCAGGGCTCAGACAGGTCAAGTTGCAGCAGGTCGGCTGGAAGTTGCAGAGAGGCCTCTTGAGCTTGTTCTTTCCCCTGTAGCTCAGAACAGGAGGCAAGCTGACCCTTGTAGTCAGATCAACCTGGAATGAATGGTGGAGGTCCAGTCTCATTGTCAGACAGAATGGCAGGCCTCAAGCAGCAGTGTAGTCTTCTGGCGGGAGGGCAGTCCTTCTTCTGTAGTATCTACAGATACAGGAGTGCAGTAGTCAGTCTTGAACCTGCTCCCTATGGGAACAGTCCACCTCAGTAAAGACTGATTTGCATATCGCTGGGCCCAAACTGGGGTAGCATGGTGGGCAAAACAACTATGGATTAAACCCAGATCTTTGTGACTGGGGGCGATTTTTTGCATTGTTTAGCATTCCGTACATCATCTGTTCTTTTAACTTTCTAAAAGTGACATTTTCAGAATTGTGACTGAAAATCCAACTTTACCATTACCAAGTGTTTGAAATTACAATTCCTCAGATACCAAACATGACATTCCTACCTGAAAAGTTATCACTTATGAAACGTAGTAAAGTAACCTAGTGTTATCCTTTGGGAGTATAGTGACACAATTTGTTTGAGAGTTTTTCACTACCAGGACATGTAAAACTTAAAGTACATGTCCAACTATTTAAATATAATGTACCCTGCCTGTAAGGAAATGCCTCCTTGGCATGGTTGCCCCCTGACTTTTTGCCTTTGCTGATGCTATGTTTACAATTGAAAGTGTGCTGAGGCCTGCTAACCAGGCCCCAGCACCAGTGTTCTTTCCCTAACCTGTACTTTTGTATCCACAATTGGCAGACCCTGGCATCCAGATAAGTCCCTTGTAACTGGTACTTCTAGTACCAAGGGCCCTGATGCCAAGGAAGGTCTCTAAGGGCTGCAGCATGTCTTATGCCACCCTGGAGACCTCTCACTCAGCACAGACACCCTGCTTGCCAGCTTGTGTGTGCTAGTGAGAACAAAACGAGTAAGTCGACATGGCACTCCCCTCAGGGTGCCATGCCAGCCTCTCACTGCCTATGCAGTATAGGTAAGACACCCCTCTAGCAGGCCTTACAGCCCTAAGGCAGGGTGCACTATACCATAGGTGAGGGTACCAGTGCATGAGCACTGTACCCCTACAGTGTCTAAGCAAAACCTTAGACATTGTAAGTGCAGGGTAGCCATAAGAGTATATGGTCTGGGAGTCTGTTTTACACGAACTCCACAGCACCATAATGGCTACACTGAAAACTGGGAAGTTTGGTATCAAACTTCTCAGCACAATAAATGCACACTGATGCCAGTGTACATTTTATTGCAAAACACACCCCAGAGGGCACCTTAGAGGTGCCCCCTGAAACTTAACCGACTATCTGTGTAGGCTGACTAGTTCCAGCAGCCTGCCACACTAGAGACATGTTGCTGGCCCCATGGGGAGAGTGCCTTTGTCACTCTGAGGCCAGTAACAAAGCCTGCACTGGGTGGAGATGCTAACACCTCCCCCAGGCAGGAGCTGTAACACCTGGCGGTGAGCCTCAAAGGCTCACCCCTTTGTCACAGCACCGCAGGACACTCCAGCTAGTGGAGTTGCCCGCCCCCTCCGGCCCGGCCCCCACTTTTGGCGGCAAGGCCGGAGAAAATAATGAGAATAACAAGGAGGAGTCACTGGCCAGTCAGGACAGCCCCTAAGGTGTCCTGAGCTGAGGTGACTCTAACTTTTAGAAATCCTCCATCTTGCAGATGGAGGATTCCCCCAATAGGGTTAGGATTGTGACCCCCTCCCCTTGGGAGGAGGCACAAAGAGGGTGTACCCACCCTCAGGGCTAGTAGCCATTGGCTACTAACCCCCCAGACCTAAACACGCCCTTAAATTTAGTATTTAAGGGCTACCCTGAACCCTAGAAAATTAGATTCCTGCAACTACAAGAAGAAGGACTGCCTAGCTGAAAACCCCTGCAGAGGAAGACCAGAAGACAACAACTGCCTTGGCTCCAGAAACTCATCGGCCTGTCTCCTGCCTTCCAAAGAACTCTGCTCCAGCGACGCCTTCCAAAGGGACCAGCGACCTCTGAATCCTCTGAGGACTGCCCTGCTTCAACGACGACCACAAACTCCCGAGGACAGCGGACCTGCTCCAAAAAGACTGCAACTTTGTTTCAAGGAGCAGCTTTAAAGACCCCTGCAACTCCCCGCAAGAAGCGTGAGACTTGCAACACTGCACCCGGCGACCCCGACTCGGCTGGTGGAGAACCAACACCTCAGGGAGGACCCCCGGACTACTCTCCGACTGTGAGTACCAAAACCTGTCCCCCCTGAGCCACCACAGCGCCGCCTGCAGAGGGAATCCCGAGGCTTCCCCTGACCGCGACTCTCTGAAACCTAAGTCCCGACGCCTGGAAAAGACCCTGCACCCACAGCCCCCAGGACCTGAAGGACCGGACTTTCACTGGAGAAGTGACCCCCAGGAGTCCCTCTCCCTTGCCCAAGTGGAGGTTTCCCCGAGGAAGCCCCCCCTTGCCTGCCTGCAGCGCTGAAGAGATCCGTTGATCTCTCATAGACTAACATTGCAAACCCGACGCTTGTTTCTACACTGCACCCGGCCGCCCCCGCGCTGCTGAGGGTGAAATTTCTGTGTGGGCTTGTGTCCCCCCCCGGTGCCCTACAAAACCCCCCTGGTCTGCCCTCCGAAGGCGCGGGTACTTACCTGCAAGCAGACCGGAACCGGGGCACCCCCTTCTCTCCATTCTAGCCTATGCGTTTTGGGCACCACTTTGAACTCTGCACCTGACCGGCCCTGAGCTGCTGGTGTGGTGACTTTGGGGTTGCTCTGAACCCCCAACGGTGGGCTACCTTGGACCAAGAACTGAACCCTGTAAGTGTCTTACTTACCTGGTAAAACTAACAAAAACTTACCTCCCCCAGGAACTGTGAAAATTGCACTGTGTCCACTTTTAAAGTAGCTATTTGTCAATAACTTGAAAAGTATACATGCAATTGAAATGATTCAAAGTTCCTAATGTACTTACCTGCAATACCTTTCAAACAAGATATTATATGTTAAATTTGAACCTGTGGTTCTTAAAATAAACTAAGAAAAGATATTTTTCTATAACAAAACCTATTGGCTGGATTTGTCTCTGAGTGTGTGTACCTCATTTATTGTCTATGTGTATGTACAACAAATGCTTAACACTACTCCTTGGATAAGCCTACTGCTCGACCACACTACCACAAAATAGAGCATTAGTATTATCTATTTTTACCACTATTTTACCTCTAAGGGGAACCCTTGGACTCTGTGCATGCTATTCCTTACTTTGAAGTAGCACATACAGAGCCAACTTCCTACATTGGTGGATCAGCGGTGGGGTACAAGACTTTGCATTTGCTGGACTACTCAGCCAATACCTGATCACACGACAAATTCCAAAATTGTCATTAGAAATTGATATTTGCAATTTGAAAAGTTTTCTAAATTCTTAAAAGACCTGCTAGGGCCTTGTGTTAGATCCTCTTTAGCATTTCTTTTAGAGTTTAAAAGTTTGTAAAAGTTTGAATTAGAACCTAGAACTAGTTGTAGATTCTTAAAAAGTATTCCAACTTTTAGAAGCAAAATGTCTAGCACAGATGTGACTGTGGTGGAACTCGACACCACACCTTACCTCCATCTACAGATGAGAGAGCTAAGGTCACTCTGTAAACTAAAGAAAATAACCATAGGCCCCAAACCTACCAAAATACAGCTCCAGGAGCTTTTGGCAGAGTTTGAAAAGGCCAACCCCTCTGAGGGTGGCAACTCAGAGGAAGAGGATAGTGAATTGGAGGAAGATTTCCCCCTACCAGTCCTATCTAGGGAGAACAGGGTCTCTCAAACCCTGACTCCAAAAATAATAGTCAGAGATGCTGGTTCCCTCACAGGAGAGACCAACACCTCTGAAATCACTGAGGATAACTCCAGTGAAGAGGACATCCAGTTAGCCAGGATGGCCAAAAGATTGGCTTTGGAAAGACAGATCCTAGCCATAGAGAGGGAAAGACAAGAGATGGGCCTAGGACCCATCAATGGTGGCAGCAAGATAAATAGGGTCAGAGATTCTCCTGACATGTTGAAAATCCCTAAAGGGATTGTAACTAAATATGAAGATGGTGATGACATCACCAAATGGTTCACAGCTTTTGAGAGGGCTTGTGTAACCAGAAAAGTGAACAGATCTCACTGGGGTGCTCTCCTTTGGGAAATGTTCACAGGAAAGTGTAGGGATAGACTCCTCACACTCTCTGGAAAAGATGCAGAATCTTATGACCTCATGAAGGGTACCCTGATTGAGGGCTTTGGATTCTCCACTGAGGAGTATAGGATTAGATTCAGGGGGGCTCAAAAATCCTCGAGCCAGACCTGGGTTGACTTTGTAGACTACTCAGTAAAAACACTAGATGGTTGGATTCAAGGCAGTGGTGTAAGTAATTATGATGGGCTGTACAATTTATTTGTGAAAGAACACCTGTTAAGTAATTGTTTCAATGATAAACTGCATCAGCATCTGGTAGACCTAGGACCAATTTCTCCCCAAGAATTGGGAAAGAAGGCGGACCATTGGGTCAAGACAAGGGTGTCCAAAACTTCCACAGGGGGTGACCAAAAGAAAGGGGTCACAAAACCTCCCCAGGGGAAAGGTGGTGAGACAGCCAAAAATAAAAATAGTCAAGAGTCTTCTAAAGGCCCCCAAAAACCTGCACAGGAGGGTGGGCCCAGAGCCTCTTCACAAAACAATCCTGGGTACAAGGGTAAAAACTTTGATCCCAAAAAGGCCTGGTGTCGAAACTGTAGTCAGTCTGGACACCAAACTGGAGACAAGGCCTGTCCCAAGAAAAGTTCCACTCCAAACTCCAATCCAGGTAACACTGGAATGGCTAGTCTCCAAGTGGGATCAACAGTGTGCCCAGAGCAAATCAGGGTCCACACTGAAGCTACTCTAGTCTCTGAGGGTGGGGTGGATTTAGCCACACTAGCTGCCTGGCCTCCTAACATGCAAAAATACAGGCAGCAGCTCTTTATTAATGGGACAAGTGTAGAGGGCCTGAGGGATACAGGTGCCAGTGTCACCATGGTGACAGAGAAACTGGTTTCCCCTGGCCAATACCTGACTGGAAAAACTTATACAGTCACCAATGCTGACAATCAAACTAAAGCACATCCCATGGCAATGGTAACTTTAGAATGGGGAGGGGTCAATGGCCTGAAACAGGTGGTGGTCTCCTCAAACATCCCAGTAGACTGTCTGCTTGGAAATGACCTGGAGTCCTCAGCATGGGCTGAGGTAGAACTAAAAACCCATGCAGCCATGCTGGGTATCCCTGAACTGGTGTGTGTAAAAACAAGAGCACAATGCAAGGCACAGGGTGAAAAAGTAGAGCTGGAGTCTGGAAAAATGGCCCAGCCTACCAAGAGAAAAGGAAAGTCAGTTGGGAAACCAACTGCAACACAGTCAGAAAAAGAGAACCTCTCTTCTCAGGAAGAAGTTCTGCCCTCTGAGGGAACTGAGCCTTTGGAGCTTGGACCTTATCAGGTTGAGCTCCTAGGCCCAGGGGGACCCTCAAGGGAGGAGCTGTGTAAGGGACAAGAAACCTGTCCCTCTCTTGAAGGCCTTAGGCAGCAAGCTGCTGAAGAGTCCAAGGGCAAGAAAAATGGAACACATAGGGTCTATTGGGAAGATGGACTCCTGTACACTGAGGCCAGAGACCCCAAACCTGGTGCCACTAGGAGAGTGGTAGTGCCTCAGTCGTTCAGAGAGTTTATTCTGACCTTAGCCCATGATATTCCCCTTGCTGGGCATTTGGGACAAACCAAGACGTGGGAGAGGTTAGTCAACCACTTCTACTGGCCCAATATGTCCCAGAAGGTTAAGGAGTTTTGCCTCTCCTGCCCCACCTGTCAAGCCAGTGGTAAGACAGGTGGGCCTCCAAAGGCCCCCCTCATTCCACTTCCAGTGGTGGGGGTCCCCTTTGAAAGAGTGGGTGTGGACATAGTTGGTCCACTGGAACCTCCCACAGCCTCAGGAAATATGTACATCCTAGTAGTAGTGGATCATGCTACTAGGTATCCTGAAGCTATTCCCCTTAGGTCGACTACTGCCCCTGCAGTAGCCAAGGCCCTCATTGGTATCTTTACCAGAGTGGGTTTCCCTAAGGAGGTGGTGTCTGACAGAGGTACCAACTTCATGTCAGCATACCTAAAACACATGTGGAATGAGTGTGGAGTGACTTACAAATTCACTACACCATACCATCCACAAACTAATGGCTTAGTTGAGAGATTCAACAAGACATTAAAAGGCATGATCATGGGGCTCCCAGAAAAACTCAAAAGGAGATGGGATGTCCTCTTGCCATGTCTGCTTTTTGCTTACAGAGAGGTGCCACAGAAGGGAGTAGGATTCTCACCCTTTGAACTTCTGTTTGGTCACCCTGTAAGGGGACCACTCGCTCTTGTTAAAGAAGGCTGGGAGAGACCTCTTCATGAGCCTAAACAAGACATAGTGGACTATTTACTTGGCCTTCGCTCTAGAATGGCAGAGTACATGGAAAAGGCAACCAAAAACCTTGAGGCCAGCCAACAGCTCCAGAAGTTTTGGTATGACCAAAAGGCTGCACTGGTTGAGTTCCAACCAGGGCAGAAAGTCTGGGTTCTGGAGCCTGTGGCTCCCAGGGCACTCCAGGACAAATGGTGTGGCCCTTACCCAGTGCTAGAAAGGAAGAGTCAGGTCACCTACCTGGTGGACCTGGGCACAAGCAGGAGCCCCAAGAGGGTGATCCATGTGAACCGCCTTAAGCTCTTCCATGACAGGGCTGATGTGAATCTGTTGATGGTAACAGATGAGGATCAGGAGGCAGAGAGTGAACCTCTCCCTGATCTTCTGTCATCAGACCCAAAAGATGGCTCAGTAGATGGAGTGATCTACTCAGACACCCTCTCTGGCCAACAGCAAGCTGATTGTAGGAGAGGCCTACAACAGTTTCCTGAACTCTTCTCCTTAACCCCTGGTCAGACACACCTGTGTACCCATGATGTGGACACAGGAGACAGCATGCCTGTCAAAAACAAAATCTTTAGACAGTCTGACCATGTTAAGGAAAGCATCAAGGTGGAAGTCCACAAGATGCTGGAATTGGGAGTAATTGAGCGCTCTGACAGCCCCTGGGCTAGCCCAGTGGTCTTAGTCCCCAAACCTCACACCAAAGATGGAAAGAAAGAGATGAGGTTTTGTGTGGACTACAGAGGGCTCAATTCTGTCACCAAGACAGATGCTCATCCAATTCCTAGAGCTGATGAGCTCATAGATAAATTAGGTGCTGCCAAATTCTTAAGTACCTTTGACTTGACAGCAGGGTACTGGCAAATAAGAATGGCACCTGGAGCAAAAGAGAAAACAGCATTCTCCACACCTGATGGGCATTATCAGTTTACTGTTATGCCCTTTGGTTTAAAGAATGCCCCTGCCACCTTCCAAAGGTTGGTGAATCAAGTCCTTGCTGGCTTGGAGTCCTTTAGCACAGCTTATCTTGATGATATTGCTGTCTTTAGCTCCACCTGGCAGGATCACCTGGTCCACCTGAAGAAGGTTTTAAAGGCTCTGCAATCTGCAGGCCTCTCTATCAAGGCATCCAAATGCCAGATAGGGCAGGGAACTGTGGTTTACTTGGGCCACCTTGTAGGTGGAGGCCAAGTTCAGCCACTCCAACCCAAGATCCAGACTATTCTGGACTGGGTAGCTCCAAAAACCCAGACTCAAGTCAGGGCATTCCTTGGCTTGACTGGGTATTACAGGAGGTTTGTGAAGGGATATGGATCCATTGTGACAGCCCTCACTGAACTCACCTCCAAGAAAATGCCCAAGAAAGTGAACTGGACTGTGGAATGCCAACAGGCCTTTGACACCCTGAAACAAGCAATGTGCTCAGCACCAGTTCTAAAAGCTCCAGATTATTCTAAGCAGTTCATTGTGCAGACAGATGCCTCTGAACATGGGATAGGGGCAGTTTTGTCCCAAACAAATGATGATGGCCTTGACCAGCCTGTTGCTTTCATTAGCAGGAGGTTACTCCCCAGGGAGCAGCGTTGGAGTGCCATTGAGAGGGAGGCCTTTGCTGTGGTTTGGTCCCTGAAGAAGCTGAGACCATACCTCTTTGGGACTCACTTCCTAGTTCAAACTGACCACAGACCTCTCAAATGGCTGATGCAAATGAAAGGTGAAAATCCTAAACTGTTGAGGTGGTCCATCTCCCTACAGGGAATGGACTTTATAGTGGAACACAGACCTGGGACTGCCCATGCCAATGCAGATGGCCTTTCCAGGTTCTTCCACTTAGAAAATGAAGACTCTCTTGGGAAAGGTTAGTCTCATCCTCTTTCGTTTGGGGGGGGGTTGTGTAAGGAAATGCCTCCTTGGCATGGTTGCCCCCTGACCTTTTGCCTTTGCTGATGCTATGTTTACAATTGAAAGTGTGATGAGGCCTGCTAACCAGGCCCCAGCACCAGTGTTCTTTCCCTAACCTGTACTTTTGTATCCACAATTGGCAGACCCTGGCATCCAGATAAGTCCCTTGTAACTGGTACTTCTAGTACCAAGGGCCCTGATGCCAAGGAAGGTCTCTAAGGGCTGCAGCATGTCTTATGCCACCCTGGAGACCTCTCACTCAGCACAGACACCCTGCTTGCCAGCTTGTGTGTGCTAGTGAGAACAAAACGAGTAAGTCGACATGGCACTCCCCTCAGGGTGCCATGCCAGCCTCTCACTGCCTATGCAGTATAGGTAAGACACCCCTCTAGCAGGCCTTACAGCCCTAAGGCAGGGTGCACTATACCATAGGTGAGGGTACCAGTGCATGAGCACTGTACCCCTACAGTGTCTAAGCAAAACCTTAGACATTGTAAGTGCAGGGTAGCCATAAGAGTATATGGTCTGGGAGTCTGTTTTACACGAACTCCACAGCACCATAATGGCTACACTGAAAACTGGGAAGTTTGGTATCAAACTTCTCAGCACAATAAATGCACACTGATGCCAGTGTACATTTTATTGCAAAACACACCCCAGAGGGCACCTTAGAGGTGCCCCTGAAACTTAACCGACTATCTGTGTAGGCTGACTAGTTCCAGCAGCCTGCCACACTAGAGACATGTTGCTGGCCCCATGGGGAGAGTGCCTTTGTCACTCTGAGGCCAGTAACAAAGCCTGCACTGGGTGGAGATGCTAACACCTCCCCCAGGCAGGAGCTGTAACACCTGGCGGTGAGCCTCAAAGGCTCACCCCTTTGTCACAGCACCGCAGGACACTCCAGCTAGTGGAGTTGCCCGCCCCCTCCGGCCCGGCCCCCACTTTTGGCGGCAAGGCCGGAGAAAATAATGAGAATAACAAGGAGGAGTCACTGGCCAGTCAGGACAGCCCCTAAGGTGTCCTGAGCTGAGGTGACTCTAACTTTTAGAAATCCTCCATCTTGCAGATGGAGGATTCCCCCAATAGGGTTAGGATTGTGACCCCCTCCCCTTGGGAGGAGGCACAAAGAGGGTGTACCCACCCTCAGGGCTAGTAGCCATTGGCTACTAACCCCCCAGACCTAAACACGCCCTTAAATTTAGTTTTTAAGGGCTACCCTGAACCCTAGAAAATTAGATTCCTGCAACTACAAGAAGAAGGACTGCCTAGCTGAAAACCCCTGCAGAGGAAGACCAGAAGACAACAACTGCCTTGGCTCCAGAAACTCATCGGCCTGTCTCCTGCCTTCCAAAGAACTCTGCTCCAGCGACGCCTTCCAAAGGGACCAGCGACCTCTGAATCCTCTGAGGACTGCCCTGCTTCAACGACGACCAGAAACTCCCGAGGACAGCGGACCTGCTCCAAAAAGACTGCAACTTTGTTTCAAGGAGCAGCTTTAAAGACCCCTGCAACTCCCCGCAAGAAGCGTGAGACTTGCAACACTGCACCCGGCGACCCCGACTCGGCTGGTGGAGAACCAACACCTCAGGGAGGACCCCCGGACTACTCTCCGACTGTGAGTACCAAAACCTGTCCCCCCTGAGCCCCCACAGCGCCGCCTGCAGAGGGAATCCCGAGGCTTCCCCTGACCGCGACTCTCTGAAACCTAAGTCCCGACGCCTGGAAAAGACCCTGCACCCACAGCCCCCAGGACCTGAAGGACCGGACTTTCACTGGAGAAGTGACCCCCAGGAGTCCCTCTCCCTTGCCCAAGTGGAGGTTTCCCCGAGGAAGCCCCCCCTTGCCTGCCTGCAGCGCTGAAGAGATCCGTTGATCTCTCATAGACTAACATTGCAAACCCGACGCTTGTTTCTACACTGCACCCGGCCGCCCCCGCGCTGCTGAGGGTGAAAGTTCTGTGTGGGCTTGTGTCCCCCCCGGTGCCCTACAAAACCCCCCTGGTCTGCCCTCCGAAGGCGCGGGTACTTACCTGCAAGCAGACCGGAACCGGGGCACCCCCTTCTCTCCATTCTAGCCTATGCGTTTTGGGCACCACTTTGAACTCTGCACCTGACCGGCCCTGAGCTGCTGGTGTGGTGACTTTGGGGTTGCTCTGAACCCCCAACGGTGGGCTACCTTGGACCAAGAACTGAACCCTGTAAGTGTCTTACTTACCTGGTAAAACTAACAAAAACTTACCTCCCCCAGGAACTGTGAAAATTGCACTGTGTCCACTTTTAAAGTAGCTATTTGTCAATAACTTGAAAAGTATACATGCAATTGAAATGATTCAAAGTTCCTAATGTACTTACCTGCAATACCTTTCAAACAAGATATTATATGTTAAATTTGAACCTGTGGTTCTTAAAATAAACTAAGAAAATATATTTTTCTATAACAAAACCTATTGGCTGGATTTGTCTCTGAGTGTGTGTACCTCATTTATTGTCTATGTGTATGTACAACAAATGCTTAACACTACTCCTTGGATAAGCCTACTGCTCGACCACACTACCACAAAATAGAGCATTAGTATTATCTATTTTTACTACTATTTTACCTCTAAGGGGAACCCTTGGACTCTGTGCATGCTATTCCTTACTTTGAAGTAGCACATACAGAGCCAACTTCCTACATTGGTGGATCAGCGGTGGGGTACAAGACTTTGCATTTGCTGGACTACTCAGCCAATACCTGATCACACGACAAATTCCAAAATTGTCATTAGAAATTGATATTTGCAATTTGAAAAGTTTTCTAAATTCTTAAAAGACCTGCTAGGGCCTTGTGTTAGATCCTCTTTAGCATTTCTTTTAGAGTTTAAAAGTTTGTAAAAGTTTGAATTAGAACCTAGAACTAGTTGTAGATTCTTAAAAAGTATTCCAACTTTTAGAAGCAAAATGTCTAGCACAGATGTGACTGTGGTGGAACTCGACACCACACCTTACCTCCATCTACAGATGAGAGAGCTAAGGTCACTCTGTAAACTAAAGAAAATAACCATAGGCCCCAAACCTACCAAAATACAGCTCCAGGAGCTTTTGGCAGAGTTTGAAAAGGCCAACCCCTCTGAGGGTGGCAACTCAGAGGAAGAGGATAGTGAATTGGAGGAAGATTCCCCCCTACCAGTCCTATCTAGGGAGAACAGGGTCTCTCAAACCCTGACTCCAAAAATAATAGTCAGAGATGCTGGTTCCCTCACAGGAGAGACCAACACCTCTGAAATCACTGAGGATAACTCCAGTGAAGAGGACATCCAGTTAGCCAGGATGGCCAAAAGATTGGCTTTGGAAAGACAGATCCTAGCCATAGAGAGGGAAAGACAAGAGATGGGCCTAGGACCCATCAATGGTGGCAGCAACATAAATAGGGTCAGAGATTCTCCTGACATGTTGAAAATCCCTAAAGGGATTGTAACTAAATATGAAGATGGTGATGACATCACCAAATGGTTCACAGCTTTTGAGAGGGCTTGTGTAACCAGAAAAGTGAACAGATCTCACTGGGGTGCTCTCCTTTGGGAAATGTTCACAGGAAAGTGTAGGGATAGACTCCTCACACTCTCTGGAAAAGATGCAGAATCTTATGACCTCATGAAGGGTACCCTGATTGAGGGCTTTGGATTCTCCACTGAGGAGTATAGGATTAGATTCAGGGGGGCTCAAAAATCCTCGAGCCAGACCTGGGTTGACTTTGTAGACTACTCAGTAAAAACACTAGATGGTTGGATTCAAGGCAGTGGTGTAAGTAATTATGATGGGCTGTACAATTTATTTGTGAAAGAACACCTGTTAAGTAATTGTTTCAATGATAAACTGCATCAGCATCTGGTAGACCTAGGACCAATTTCTCCCCAAGAATTGGGAAAGAAGGCGGACCATTGGGTCAAGACAAGGGTGTCCAAAACTTCCACAGGGGGTGACCAAAAGAAAGGGGTCACAAAACCTCCCCAGGGGAAAGGTGGTGAGACAGCCAAAAATAAAAATAGTCAAGAGTCTTCTAAAGGCCCCCAAAAACCTGCACAGGAGGGTGGGCCCAGAGCCTCTTCACAAAACAATCCTGGGTACAAGGGTAAAAACTTTGATCCCAAAAAGGCCTGGTGTCGAAACTGTAGTCAGTCTGGACACCAAACTGGAGACAAGGCCTGTCCCAAGAAAAGTTCCACTCCAGACTCCAATCCAGGTAACACTGGAATGGCTAGTCTCCAAGTGGGATCAACAGTGTGCCCAGAGCAAATCAGGGTCCACACTGAAGCTACTCTAGTCTCTGAGGGTGGGGTGGATTTAGCCACACTAGCTGCCTGGCCTCCTAACATGCAAAAATACAGGCAGCAGCTCTTTATTAATGGGACAAGTGTAGAGGGCCTGAGGGATACAGGTGCCAGTGTCACCATGGTGACAGAGAAACTGGTTTCCCCTGGCCAATACCTGACTGGAAAAACTTATACAGTCACCAATGCTGACAATCAAACTAAAGCACATCCCATGGCAATGGTAACTTTAGAATGGGGAGGGGTCAATGGCCTGAAACAGGTGGTGGTCTCCTCAAACATCCCAGTAGACTGTCTGCTTGGAAATGACCTGGAGTCCTCAGCATGGGCTGAGGTAGAACTAAAAACCCATGCAGCCATGCTGGGTATCCCTGAACTGGTGTGTGTAAAAACAAGAGCACAATGCAAGGCACAGGGTGAAAAAGTAGAGCTGGAGTCTGGAAAAATTGCCCAGCCTACCAAGAGAAAAGGAAAGTCAGTTGGAAAACCAACTGCAACACAGTTAGAAAAAGAGAACCTCTCTTCTCAGGAAGAAGTTCTGCCCTCTGAGGGAACTGAGCCTTTGGAGCTTGGACCTTATCAGGTTGAGCTCCTAGGCCCAGGGGGACCCTCAAGGGAGGAGCTGTGTAAGGGACAAGAAACCTGTCCCTCTCTTGAAGGCCTTAGGCAGCAAGCTGCTGAAGAGTCCAAGGGCAAGAAAAATGGAACACATAGGGTCTATTGGGAAGATGGACTCCTGTACACTGAGGCCAGAGACCCCAAACCTGGTGCCACTAGGAGAGTGGTAGTGCCTCAGTCGTTCAGAGAGTTTATTCTGACCTTAGCCCATGATATTCCCCTTGCTGGGCATTTGGGACAAACCAAGACGTGGGAGAGGTTAGTCAACCACTTCTACTGGCCCAATATGTCCCAGAAGGTTAAGGAGTTTTGCCTCTCCTGCCCCACCTGTCAATCCAGTGGTAAGACAGGTGGGCATCCAAAGGCCCCCCTCATTCCACTTCCAGTGGTGGGGGTCCCCTTTGAAAGAGTGGGTGTGGACATAGTTGGTCCACTGGAACCTCCCACAGCCTCAGGAAATATGTACATCCTAGTAGTAGTGGATCATGCTACTAGGTATCCTGAAGCTATTCCCCTTAGGTCGACTACTGCCCCTGCAGTAGCCAAGGCCCTCATTGGTATCTTTACCAGAGTGGGTTTCCCTAAGGAGGTGGTGTCTGACAGAGGTACCAACTTCATGTCAGCATACCTAAAACACATGTGGAATGAGTGTGGAGTGACTTACAAATTCACTACACCATACCATCCACAAACTAATGGCTTAGTTGAGAGATTCAACAAGACATTAAAAGGCATGATCATGGGGCTCCCAGAAAAACTCAAAAGGAGATGGGATGTCCTCTTGCCATGTCTGCTTTTTGCTTACAGAGAGGTGCCACAGAAGGGAGTAGGATTCTCACCCTTTGAACTTCTGTTTGGTCACCCTGTAAGGGGACCACTCGCTCTTGTTAAAGAAGGCTGGGAGAGACCTCTTCATGAGCCTAAACAAGACATAGTGGACTATTTACTTGGCCTTCGCTCTAGAATGGCAGAGTACATGGAAAAGGCAACCAAAAACCTTGAGGCCAGCCAACAGCTCCAGAAGTTTTGGTATGACCAAAAGGCTGCACTGGTTGAGTTCCAACCAGGGCAGAAAGTCTGGGTTCTGGAGCCTGTGGCTCCCAGGGCACTCCAGGACAAATGGAGTGGCCCTTACCCAGTGCTAGAAAGGAAGAGTCAGGTCACCTACCTGGTGGACCTGGGCACAAGCAGGAGCCCCAAGAGGGTGATCCATGTGAACCGCCTTAAGCTCTTCCATGACAGGGCTGATGTGAATCTGTTGATGGTAACAGATGAGGATCAGGAGGCAGAGAGTGAACCTCTCCCTGATCTTCTGTCATCAGACCCAAAAGATGGCTCAGTAGATGGAGTGATCTACTCAGACACCCTCTCTGGCCAACAGCAAGCTGATTGTAGGAGAGTCCTACAACAGTTTCCTGAACTCTTCTCCTTAACCCCTGGTCAGACACACCTGTGTACCCATGATGTGGACACAGGAGACAGCATGCCTGTCAAAAACAAAATCTTTAGACAGTCTGACCATGTTAAGGAAAGCATCAAGGTGGAAGTCCACAAGATGCTGGAATTGGGAGTAATTGAGCGCTCTGACAGCCCCTGGGCTAGCCCAGTGGTCTTAGTCCCCAAACCTCACACCAAAGATGGAAAGAAAGAGATGAGGTTTTGTGTGGACTACAGAGGGCTCAATTCTGTCACCAAGACAGATGCTCATCCAATTCCTAGAGCTGATGAGCTCATAGATAAATTAGGTGCTGCCAAATTCTTAAGTACCTTTGACTTGACAGCAGGGTACTGGCAAATAAGAATGGCACCTGGAGCAAAAGAGAAAACAGCATTCTCCACACCTGATGGGCATTATCAGTTTACTGTTATGCCCTTTGGTTTAAAGAATGCCCCTGCCACCTTCCAAAGGTTGGTGAATCAAGTCCTTGCTGGCTTGGAGTCCTTTAGCACAGCTTATCTTGATGATATTGCTGTCTTTAGCTCCACCTGGCAGGATCACCTGGTCCACCTGAAGAAGGTTTTAAAGGCTCTGCAATCTGCAGGCCTCTCTATCAAGGCATCCAAATGCCAGATAGGGCAGGGAACTGTGGTTTACTTGGGCCACCTTGTAGGTGGAGGCCAAGTTCAGCCACTCCAACCCAAGATCCAGACTATTCTGGACTGGGTAGCTCCAAAAACCCAGACTCAAGTCAGGGCATTCCTTGGCTTGACTGGGTATTACAGGAGGTTTGTGAAGGGATATGGATCCATTGTGACAGCCCTCACTGAACTCACCTCCAAGAAAATGCCCAAGAAAGTGAACTGGACTGTGGAATGCCAACAGGCCTTTGACACCCTGAAACAAGCAATGTGCTCAGCACCAGTTCTAAAAGCTCCAGATTATTCTAAGCAGTTCATTGTGCAGACAGATGCCTCTGAACATGGGATAGGGGCAGTTTTGTCCCAAACAAATGATGATGGCCTTGACCAGCCTGTTGCTTTCATTAGCAGGAGGTTACTCCCCAGGGAGCAGCGTTGGAGTGCCATTGAGAGGGAGGCCTTTGCTGTGGTTTGGTCCCTGAAGAAGCTGAGACCATACCTCTTTGGGACTCACTTCCTAGTTCAAACTGACCACAGACCTCTCAAATGGCTGATGCAAATGAAAGGTGAAAATCCTAAACTGTTGAGGTGGTCCATCTCCCTACAGGGAATGGACTTTATAGTGGAACACAGACCTGGGACTGCCCATGCCAATGCAGATGGCCTTTCCAGGTTCTTCCACTTAGAAAATGAAGACTCTCTTGGGAAAGGTTAGTCTCATCCTCTTTCGTTTGGGGGGGGGTTGTGTAAGGAAATGCCTCCTTGGCATGGTTGCCCCCTGACCTTTTGCCTTTGCTGATGCTATGTTTACAATTGAAAGTGTGCTGAGGCCTGCTAACCAGGCCTCAGCACCAGTGTTCTTTCCCTAACCTGTACTTTTGTATCCACAATTGGCAGACCCTGGCATCCAGATAAGTCCCTTGTAACTGGTACTTCTAGTACCAAGGGCCCTGATGCCAAGGAAGGTCTCTAAGGGCTGCAGCATGTCTTATGCCACCCTGGAGACCTCTCACTCAGCACAGACACCCTGCTTGCCAGCTTGTGTGTGCTAGTGAGAACAAAACGAGTAAGTCGACATGGCACTCCCCTCAGGGTGCCATGCCAGCCTCTCACTGCCTATGCAGTATAGGTAAGACACCCCTCTAGCAGGCCTTACAGCCCTAAGGCAGGGTGCACTATACCATAGGTGAGGGTACCAGTGCATGAGCACTGTACCCCTACAGTGTCTAAGCAAAACCTTAGACATTGTAAGTGCAGGGTAGCCATAAGAGTATATGGTCTGGGAGTCTGTTTTACACGAACTCCACAGCACCATAATGGCTACACTGAAAACTGGGAAGTTTGGTATCAAACTTCTCAGCACAATAAATGCACACTGATGCCAGTGTACATTTTATTGCAAAACACACCCCAGAGGGCACCTTAGAGGTGCCCCCTGAAACTTAACCGACTATCTGTGTAGGCTGACTAGTTCCAGCAGCCTGCCACACTAGAGACATGTTGCTGGCCCCATGGGGAGAGTGCCTTTGTCACTCTGAGGCCAGTAACAAAGCCTGCACTGGGTGGAGATGCTAACACCTCCCCCAGGCAGGAGCTGTAACACCTGGCGGTGAGCCTCAAAGGCTCACCCCTTTGTCACAGCACCGCAGGACACTCCAGCTAGTGGAGTTGCCCGCCCCCTCCGGCCCGGCCCCCACTTTTGGCGGCAAGGCCGGAGAAAATAATGAGAATAACAAGGAGGAGTCACTGGCCAGTCAGGACAGCCCCTAAGGTGTCCTGAGCTGAGGTGACTCTAACTTTTAGAAATCCTCCATCTTGCAGATGGAGGATTCCCCCAATAGGGTTAGGATTGTGACCCCCTCCCCTTGGGAGGAGGCACAAAGAGGGTGTACCCACCCTCAGGGCTAGTAGCCATTGGCTACTAACCCCCCAGACCTAAACACGCCCTTAAATTTAGTATTTAAGGGCTACCCTGAACCCTAGAAAATTAGATTCCTGCAACTACAAGAAGAAGGACTGCCTAGCTGAAAACCCCTGCAGAGGAAGACCAGAAGACAACAACTGCCTTGGCTCCAGAAACTCATCGGCCTGTCTCCTGCCTTCCAAAGAACTCTGCTCCAGCGACGCCTTCCAAAGGGACCAGCGACCTCTGAATCCTCTGAGGACTGCCCTGCTTCAACGACGACCAGAAACTCCCGAGGACAGCGGACCTGCTCCAAAAAGACTGCAACTTTGTTTCAAGGAGCAGCTTTAAAGACCCCTGCAACTCCCCGCAAGAAGCGTGAGACTTGCAACACTGCACCCGGCGACCCCGACTCGGCTGGTGGAGAACCAACACCTCAGGGAGGACCCCCGGACTACTCTCCGACTGTGAGTACCAAAACCTGTCCCCCCTGAGCCCCCACAGCGCCGCCTGCAGAGGGAATCCCGAGGCTTCCCCTGACCGCGACTCTCTGAAACCTAAGTCCCGACGCCTGGAAAAGACCCTGCACCCACAGCCCCCAGGACCTGAAGGACCGGACTTTCACTGGAGAAGTGACCCCCAGGATTCCCTCTCCCTTGCCCAAGTGGAGGTTTCCCCGAGGAAGCCCCGCCTTGCCTGCCTGCAGCGCTGAAGAGATCCGTTGATCTCTCATAGACTAACATTGCAAACCCGACGCTTGTTTCTACACTGCACCCGGCCGCCCCCGCGCTGCTGAGGGTGAAATTTCTGTGTGGGCTTGTGTCCCCCCCGGTGCCCTACAAAACCCCCCTGGTCTGCCCTCCGAAGGCGCGGGTACTTACCTGCAAGCAGACCAGAACCGGGGCACCCCCTTCTCTCCATTCTAGCCTATGCGTTTTGGGCACCACTTTGAACTCTGCACCTGACCGGCCCTGAGCTGCTGGTGTGGTGACTTTGGGGTTGCTCTGAACCCCCAACGGTGGGCTACCTTGGACCAAGAACTGAACCCTGTAAGTGTCTTACTTACCTGGTAAAACTCACAAAAACTTACCTCCCCCAGGAACTGTGAAAATTGCACTGTGTCCACTTTTAAAGTAGCTATTTGTCAATAACTTGAAAAGTATACATGCAATTGAAATGATTCAAAGTTCCTAATGTACTTACCTGCAATACCTTTCAAACAAGATATTACATGTTAAATTTGAACCTGTGGTTCTTAAAATAAACTAAGAAAATATATTTTTCTATAACAAAACCTATTGGCTGGATTTGTCTCTGAGTGTGTGTACCTCATTTATTGTCTATGTGTATGTACAACAAATGCTTAACACTACTCCTTGGATAAGCCTACTGCTCGACCACACTGCCACAAAATAGAGCATTAGTATTATCTATTTTTACCACTATTTTACCTCTAAGGGGAACCCTTGGACTCTGTGCATGCTATTCCTTACTTTGAAGTAGCACATACAGAGCCAACTTCCTACACTGCCCTATGAGCTGTTTAGGGCCTAACCATGTTTCAGCAAGGGAGGTTTATGCTTGGTAAAAAGTTTATTTTGCCAAGTTGTATTTTCAGTTCAAAACTGCATTCAGGCTACAATAGTGGGCCTGGCACATGTTTTAGGAGGCTACTTAAGTGAGCATTCAGGCTGCAATAGTGGGCCTGGGACATGTTTCAGAAGCTCACTAGTACCATTTATTTTATGAGCCCTGGGTATATGGCATACTATTTTACTAGAATCATACATTAATTAAATATGCCATACAGGTGAAAGCCAATCTTACTATGTTTTAGGGGGTGAGCACACTCACTGTAGCACCAGTTAGCTTTTCTAAGTCCAACAAAAATTAACTCAGCAAACCAGGAGGGGAGAAGAGAAACAATCTGCGGGTGACCCTGCACAGAGGGTGGGGTTCATCTTGCAGGCATTTAACTTGATCCAACTACTGGGCATTTTGTTAGTGAGGTAGAGAATGAGCTGTGTGTCGTCAGCTAATGAAAGGACATTGATATCATGAGAGCGAATTATGTTGGCTATAGAAATCATGTATGAATGTGAGGTAGGAATTAGTTTTGAAAAATTTGAGATAAAAAAGGAGAATTTAAAAAGAGTTTTAATATGGTATCACATTTATAGAGGAATTTAGTGTTACACAAAACACTGTATGACACTGCAAAAATACAAGTTTTGTTGGTTGAGGGAGCTGTAAGCTCTTCTCAAGCAACAGCCACAATCTGTGACAGGGCGAGCCACAACAGTCACTAACTTAACCTGTGCTTAGCCCTCTGGCACCTTGGCACAAACGCAGTAAGACTTAATTTAGATGCAATGTGGAAAGATTTTATGTAGCATACAAGCAGTAATAAAGTGAAACCACAGCACAAGGAAAGTCCCATACCTATTTAGAAAAAAACAGAGTACGGTTTATCATGTTATTTGACACCAAAATGATAAATATCTCATTAGCAGAACTGGAGATATGCAATTTTAAAGATTTCAGGTAAGTATAGTGTCTAAAAGCACTTGTGTTCATTTGGTCCTGTGAGACTGGGCAAAAGTTGTAAGTTCTGGTCAATCCCAGTGAAGCATGCACTGGATACTGGAACCACGTGGGTCCTGCTGAAAAGGTTACCTTCTTACGTCCATCGCAAACAGTTCAGTTTGCAGTGAAGGAGGCTTCAAGGAGAAGGGAGAGCATCGAAGGTGTACCATTCATTGGACACAAAGAGCTTTAAACCTCAGGATTTCTCCTTTTCTTCAAGGAGGAGGTCAACTGATTCCCCACCAATATCCAGGAACCGGGAGGAACCTCTTGGGGATCAGGAACACACTCCAGCAGAGGTCAGCAGAGCTGAGGCAGGTCCAGTTGAAGGTCCGGGTGGATCCAGTTGCAGCAGTTCAGCTGCAGAGAGGCCTCTGGAGCTTGATGTGTCCCTGTAGCTCAGAACAGGAGGTTAGTCAGCTGACCCTTGGAGTCACTGCAGCCTGAGATGAAGGGTTCAGGTCCACCCTTCCTCCTCAGAAAGCAGAGCAGGACTCAAGCAGCTGAGTAGTCCTCTGGCAGCAGCGCAGTCCTTCTCTTGTAGTATCCACAGGTCCAGGAGTGTACTCAAGAGTGGGTCTGAGGATCCTATTTTTATACTCAGTGCCCCCTTTGAAATGGAAGAGTAAGTATAAGTGTGGTAGGTGACAGCTCCCCCCACATCAAGCCAGAGTTACCCATCCTGCCAAAACCCTCTACTGTGATACTGTCTCTGAGGAATACACAAAGGTCAACTGCCAACTACACCTAGTTATACGACCCAGGAAACAGGACTCAGGCATCAAATAATTAGGACAAGTAAATGCCAACTTTCTAAAAGTGGCATTTTCAGACTTGTGACTGAAAATTTTATCCTTACTGAACTCTGCAGATGAGGTTGTGGGTATCTGAGGTTTATGGTGCAAAGCAAACTGACTTCATCGTTCAAGTCAAGAAGGAGCAGATCCATCAGAGTGTGTGTCCTTGGATTCCAATGTTGTGTAGTCATTGGGGGAGGATGGGCTGGTAGACCATGTCAAATGATTCAGAGACATCCAGGAGGATGAGGACCTCTTTGTCTCCTCTGTTCAGAGTTATGCAGATGTTATTGGTTGTGGCGATGAGGGCAGTTTCTATGCTGCAGTTGGGTCTGAAACCAGACTGAGTGGTGTTGAGAAGTTAGTGATCACAGAGGTATTCGATGAGGCATCTGTTGTTGATTTTCTCTGAGATCTTGGCCGGGAACGATAGCAAGGAGATCAATCTGTGACTTGTGAGCATTGAAATGTCCGTGGAGCGTTTCTTCAGAAATGGGAGGACCTTTGCATATTTCAAAGCAGCTGGAAGGGTCACAGAAGAGGTGGAGACATTCAGAAGGGGTGTCAGCATGGCGCTGATGGGTTGCAGTTCCCTAGAGTAGGCATGGTGGCGG
This sequence comes from Pleurodeles waltl, assembly GCF_031143425.1. Taxonomy (NCBI): domain Eukaryota; kingdom Metazoa; phylum Chordata; class Amphibia; order Caudata; family Salamandridae; genus Pleurodeles; species Pleurodeles waltl. The sequence continues at coordinate 1,271,683,612 of NC_090444.1, forward strand.
CAGGGGGCAGATGAGGCCCCTGAGTGGATGAACTTCATTGTGCTGGCAATTTCTTCTGGGGTGATCACAGACCATGTTGTTCTTTGGATAAGATCAGGAGCCATTTGCAAAGGTCTATTGGGTCCAGTTGCAGGTAACATTGTTGTAAGTGGCAGTGATTTTGTTGCTGAAGAATTGAGAGAGATTGTTACAGAGGTCCTGTGAGGAGGTGGTCGAGTTGGAAGTGGGCTCTGATGAGGTGAAATCCTTCACAACGGCAAAGATTTCTTAGCTTCTATTGGTCATGGCATCAATGCAGTCCTCCAGAACAAAGCATTTGGAGGATTACATCATTTGGTGGTGCGTCTCAAGGTGGATTTGAAAGTGCTCCTGTCTGCATTGTGCTGGCTCATTCTCCATTTGTGCTGCAGTTTTTTGCAGTGGTGTTTGATCAGTGTGGGTTCCTCCATGTACCAACTGACCTGGGGTCTATATCTTGTTGTATTACTATATTCAAAGAGACCAGAGAGTAAGTGTAGGAGGTGATCCATTTGTTGAAATTCTTGATGCTTTGGGGAGGATGTTGGTGTGTTCGGGTCAGTATTGTTTTTTAAAACTCAATACTGAGTTATTCAAAACTCAATATTGTAGTAGAACCCTTCCCACCCCTATGTATAAAACAAGAATACTAAAAGCAATGTCAGAAAACTAAGTTTCAGTAACAGATGTATCCACATAACTAATTAAATAAAAGCCACAGCAGAAAGTGACCACTGGCACAAAGGAAATAATAACAGCTAAAAACACCCCTATTTGGTTTAAACTATTATTTAGTAAGTAAGTAACCAATATTAGTAGAGCGCGACATTCAACCTGCATGTATCGTGGCACTATGACAACCTTGCCAGATCATCAACCACAAATACACTTATCTCTGCATGATCTTTCCTGACCAGTCCTAGCTCATCTCCTAGTACTAACGCATCACATTGATAGATTTCGCTCCACCTGCCCACGTATTATAATCACATGCCAGGCTGTGCACCATAATGCTGAGAACCACAACATCCCCTCAGTCTTGGACATTATTAGTCCAAGGCATCTCATGATAATATAACAGATGTCCACCCACAATTAGGTGAAGCATACTCCAAATATGGCAAGAATAGCTAACATTATGCCCTGATTAGTCTAGATATTCCAAAGTGTTACCATTATTATGCCAGTGCCAAAATTATTTCACAGATAGTCATAATTGTTTCAGAGAAGAAACCCTCCTGCAGTCCCACACTCTAGAGACTCCACTCTGCCTTTTGCTGGCAAGTTTTTCAGGCCCAGATGTGACAAGTACTTCATGAGTGTTAGAGTGCAATTTGTAAAGTGACTAACCTCCATGTGACTTTGCAAAATTTAGAGTTGAGACAGGTGGTCATGTTGCTGGTACCACAAGCTGTCACCATATGTGTTTGCGGGTAATTGTGTGGCCCTGCCATTGGTTTGGTTGTCGGAGACTCTAAGGATACGGAGATATGTAGCACTGATTTCCTCAAAATTGCTATACTCTTTGAATTATGTACAGTGCTCGGATGAACTTTATACAAACAAATACACCTACAGGCATGTACAAACCATTCCCACGGTTTGAAACAAGCAAGTCCAGTGCCTGTCTCCCCTCTCAATCCAGCCTCTACTTTCCTTGACTACAAGGCTGCTAATGCACTGTTAGCACATACTTCTGCTCTTTCTCCAGCATACCCATACTCTATCAAATCCACTTTGTCTATTACTGCCACTATTTTTCTGGTTCATATTTGGCAGGTAATCTGTGATTGATAGAGCGCAGCTTGCAAAGTGACCAATGTCCATTTGACTTTGCTAAATTAGGAGTGAAGACACGTGGTGATACTGCAGATGGCCACAGAGGCTGTTTGTGTGTAAGGCATGTGGCATTGCCTTCGATTTAGAGCAAATGGCTAGACCCTCTGAATTATATTGTCTGCTGCACTTCAGGGAGCTACTTCATTGGTAGTGGCTTCTAAGCAACCCTGAAGATATGTGCTTTAAAAGATGGTAATCCAGTAATTAACCACCTCAGCCAGAAATCAGTCACTGTAAAATCATACCCCAAATCACAGTTACATGTTATCTAAAATTGTGAGCAATACGATTCCTGTGCCAGTTCACACAAAAACACAAATAACATTTTCTCCCCAATTGTCCTTGGAGACTCATTGCTTTGTTGCGCTTATGCCAAATGTACAACTTCCTACAGAATGCAAGAGTGGGCATGCTCTTGGCTTGGTACATAAAACCACTAGCTGCTAGTCTTGTTCAAAGTAGTTGTCATGAATATGGCTAAGAGAATGCCATGCTCTGCCTCAAGAAGTAATCAAAATGGGAAAGTTATTGATGTCAACGTTTGAAATGCACAAATACTGAATTGTTTTCTCCTGTGTTTGTCATTTTGAAATATCACTCAAGAAAATATCATTCTGCCCATTCAGGTCAATGCCACCCAATCGAAGTAAGCACCTTGGTTGGTCCAAATGAAGTTCAAACAATATCTAAGTTTGAGAATTTTCACTGATGGTACACCATGCCAAAAGGCCCTCCAGATTTATTGGTCTGCTCCAGCAGCCAAATGTTCCATGATAAAAATGAATGAACTACAGATGTCCTTGCCCAAAACCTTGATGACTTTGACTGTATTTTTTGTTCAACTCGTAACATAATTAGGCTACAAGAAATGCAGGTTTTAGATTCAATCCACACAAATGGCTACACAGCTTTCTTGATTAGTACAATGGAAAATAATATGGGACAAAATAGTTGTGGGCAATTAACTATGATTTCATTGGCTACATTTTCACTAGCTGGACTTTGGGTAGGAAAGAAAAATGGTATGCTTGGATGAAATATAACAGACACCAATTGACAATGTTTTATTACATTAATTATTTACAACCATCACCAATGAAGGCTCAGTTCTGTCCTTCTTGGCTGTCACTTTGGAAAATGCCTCAAAGTAAAGGCTTGGTATGTTGGGAAATCTGGAATCCCTGCTGTTTTGAGGTAGCTGAAGCAACTTAACCACAGCTACAAAGAAGCAGAAGATGCCTCATTTTGCTGTTTCCCCAGTGCATAAGTTAGACCGTGGCATAGACAATGGAGACTCACAGTTGTCCATCTTACAGATTAACAATAAGACAAATAAAAATGTAAGGGTTCCATTAGACTCCCCTGCTTACTATATTCACACATTTCAAAATGCTGCCAGTATTAATTAACATTTTATAGTTTGTTGTGAGGACTTCTAATTATTGTGTGATATTTTAATAAGGCAGAAACTAAACTGCTTTAAGACTGGGGTGACCAATTGAAAACCTTGAAAATTGTCATGGGGTTAAATGGGCACAGACCAATCTAACAACCATGCACTAATAACTTGTGGTGAGAACACATTTAGATATCCAACTTTGTTTCAATCCAACATTGACCACTGTTGACATGGTTAATGCATGTTAATATATTTCCAGCACAGTGAAGGATAACCTTACACGCAAACACGTTTCACCTCGTAGTGTAATGCTTAGAAGCATATGTAAAGTCTTGATAAACTCCCCCTGAATGACACTCAAAATAAGCACAGAAAATGTAGGTTTTGTGAAAAACAGTGTAGAGTACAACACTAGGCTTATGTGAAATAGAGAACCATGCAAGAAAATGCTTGGCAAGACTTGAGAGTAGCGTCCTCTCAAATATTCTATTTGACATTAATAGTGGATAAAGTCTGCTACACACTATGGTTTCATACTTAAAACATAGCAGGTGACACTTTGGTTTATCATTTTTTCTACCATATGCAACTAAAATGCTGCACTGGAAAGGTACACATAATGGGCATCCAGTGCGGTTCACCAAGAAGAAGAACTTAGTATAAGCGCACCCTTTTCTTACTCTGAAGTAGTTGGGACAATTGCTTCAATGCCCCTAACTGTCTATTGCTAGTGTCAAGGATTATTCAGGTAGGATCCAGACAATCGTACAGCTGAAAGATACAGCAGTGGTATGTGGGGCAACAAACTCTATAGTTTCTTTCACACATAAGCAAACTAGTTTTTTATTTGTTTAACCTACTTTATGCGTCTAGAACTGGTGGCTGATTACTCAACGAAAACAATATTTGAAAAATAGTCTTCAACCGCTACTTCTTAGGTGATCAATATGAATTACGAGAAATCCTTGTTCACTAGAAACATCCATGCAGTGCTTTAGTTGTAAAAATATAAGTGCCCTCTTTAGGAGGCGACTTCAACTTGCACAACCCATTGCCCTTGTCAGTGCTGCCAATTACAGAACCAACACAACTACTAACCGTCACATACTACAAGTGTGACAATTATGACTATTTCAGTCCCTCAAAGCTATAAAAATGGCTTTGGGGTCAGATATTAATCATGGCACACTGTCATATGTGTCAGTGTTGACAATTAACTGCCGAGGCCAAGCACTAGAAACCACCAGCTCAAATTAAGCATTGCTTCCATGTTAACACACAAAAAAAACTTTCCACAATGTGCAGAAGTAGTTAAGGAAAATATAACTTCTGCATTTGGATGTCATACTTTTACTAATCAATGCTTGGGCAAAAGCTTTGCTAGAAAGCATATATAGAGAACATTTGTCAGGGGTAAGAGAAGTTTTTAAATTACCACAATTAACTGCTAAAACATCTTGCAATCAAATTCAATATAGGGTGCCAAACAATACCTTACTCTACTCAATCATCAGTACTTGTGCAGTTTATTCATTGCGGAGACACAGATTACCTTTAAAAGGCTATTTTGATCCGCTTTGAGACACCTGTATCACACTATCATGTAAGATAAAGAGATGGACCTTCTCTCTTATGCCTTCTTTATTATGCTGACGAAAGGAGAGATTTGAACCGATTTTAAGGAGCCATATATACCAGCACTAGTTAAAGCTAGCAGATTATTTAATTTATCATGCAGATGTTTGTGCTCTCCAATTAAAATATGACATAGTGTGTTCATAGGAATGATCTGAGTGATATAAATATATATTTAAGATGATTAATAAAATATTGATTTATTTTTTCATTTTTCTGCTTAATATGCTTTTAAGTTTATTAATATATTGCATTGTGATTGAAATGCTTAATGGAATTGTTTTTGGAGAATCAAATTGCACTAACAAATGTGCACACAAGCACACACATACTTATGTGCCATAGGTTTCAAAGAATTATGACAGACAAGCAAAATATCTTGCAGTCGAACAGAGCTCCGGGTCGCAAAATAACATCCATGCAGCAATCATACGAACTCTGAAAAACTACACAAATGCCGATTGTTATAGGTCCAAAAATATATTTACAGTCTATTACAAAGATTACAAATGGAAGTGTCTATGTAATGGCAATTTGCTAATTAAATGCACAAATCCTCTGGAAAGGGCAACAGAAGTATTACCTGTAAAATCATACAGATTTTTCTAAACAAACAAATAAATAAAACATCAAATATAACAATGTGCAGTGATCAAAAGGGATAAAAGAAAAGCACACAAAAGAAAATATCCATTTGAATTTGCTGTAGCCATCTTTGGTCCTAAATGTGGGAAAATACCTTATGTAGCACTGAAAATACCTGTTCCTTTGTGATACTCTGCAAGTAAAATAGAAAAATATAGTGCATTTTCAATGTATTCAGAGCTCACCACAGAGAAATGTGTACAAAATGAGACAGTATAAATAAAATGTACAAGCTTTACAGAGTAAAATTTACAATTATTGTGGATTCCCACATTATCAAACAAGACCAATTTTATGACCGATCCCTCGGATCTTTCGCTATCAAAATCAATATAAACAGCCCAATCCTCTTTGGAAGTACAGCAGTCCACTTCAAGGATAGCTCATGGTTTTCATAATTTTTTTAAAGCGTTTGGCTTGCGATGTAAACGTAATGCACCTGCCACTAACATCTGATGTGTCACACTTTATTGCTCATTGGTAGTGATGAGAAGATCAGCACAGATTATATGCAAGGTTAGAAAGGCTAAATCTGTCTTCTCCTTTTCCCTGTATTTAGAAGGATACTGTGAAAATCTCCAGTTGTTGCAGCCAAGAATTCAGACAGCATACGATAAAGTCTGCGAATATTTGCATACAAAGTATCCCACTCCAGGTGCTTCTCGAATGTCCTCAGAGTTCTCGACCTTTCAAAGGTTATACTGATGCTTAGTGCACACACCCCAGTGTGTATGTTGCACCAAATGTGTCATCAATCTCCAGCAGTTGTCTGGCTTAGCAGCCAGAAAAACATTTATAGGTTTTATTCATTCCAGAAAACTCAAATCTCGGCCTTGGGACACAACTGAATATTGACAACTGCCAACTTGGATCACATTGACCATTTTCACGTCTAATGCAGAGAAGTTCATATCACGAGACTAACTGTACATTCCGAAAGATAGTTCTGAAGTAGTTTTGAAGCAGATAACATTATGTACACTGAGTTACACGCGTGCACCCAAATTGGAAAACGCTAATAAAGAAACATGAAAACTCTGAAGCTTCCTTGCCTCATTCTCTATAGTTCTAATATAAAACCTAAAGTCCTGCAAATTAGTTGGACTGTATTCCACTCTATCTCATAGAAAACCTATGCCGGCCTTTTAGCTCACATTTCTATGCAGTACATTCAAAAACCCTAAAGTCATGTGCTCAAATGAAGTGTATAAATAACCCTGGCTCATCCAAATCAGTTTCAGCGTCACTTCCTTTAATCCTAATACAGGTAATCCTTTTTGACATTTTTCACAGATGATAATCTGCAGCTGAAATGCTTCTGCCTTGACTGTGCCCATGGAAACCATCCTGCAAATATTTAACTGTTTCTCATGGATGCCTTCTGACAAATTCGGGATCATTATTGCTTTTGTTTCTCAGAATATAATGCAAGGGAAACAGTACAAAACGTTTCAAAGATATCGTCGTCTCTTGGCAACCTGCAACTTCTGGACTTCCTGGCTTTGACTTGAAAGAATAAAATGGCACAAAATGAGATACTCATATTGTTCTTAGGGAAACATATTTTCAGTCATGCGCTTTAAGAAAAAAAAATCAAGATCTGGACAAATGATCCCAGAAAAGCAATATGTCACTTAATAAGCACTGAAAACGTCTAAAGATACTTCTAAAGCTTACTGAAATAAAGTCCATGTGTGGAAGAAAGACAAATCATAAAAAATAACATTCAAATACCACAAATGTAAGGAACATTTTGCTGAAATTAACAATAATATGACTTTATCTGACAAATATATCTTTTTTAAATTCTTTATGTACAGTTTGTTTTTTTTAAAGTGTAAAAGTCCATTGGATAAAAAGGAGGTTAGAGAGCAAAAGGTGTTCACTTGTGTTTTTTTTCAGGTAGTACTTTGTTTTTTTGCGCTCACTGCTATGTTTCCTTGCTACAACTGGTGGATCACGTTGTCCTGTCTTGCATCATCTGGTGGCACTTAGGAGTTCAAGTTTGGAGGTGCTTGTAGATCTTGTATCTACTGGGGAAGTAGTGAGGAGGACCCAGGTAATCAAGTGTCTTGTAGCAGCAGTTCGTGTGTACTGAAGGCCAGTGCTGTTGTCTCTTAGTCTGTCCCCTCCCTTGTGAGGGAGAATTGTCTATCACACTTGGATGCCCGATCCATGAAGATGTAACATTTGTGCTCTCATAGTCTGAATACTGCTCGCAATTTTCTTCTGATGGCCGACTAGTGTGATTCCTAAACTCATCACATCACTGAAAAATAGAAAAACAGGGCGTGCCTAATATTTACTTTCATGTCACAACCACAAACAACAGCTGAACATTTCACAGGTCATTATTTGCATCATTCAAATGTTGTATTATATGACACATTTAAGATAATAATCCGTCATCACCTTCCTTTTGCCCATTCAGGAGGCAATTATTGTGTTCATAGGACTAATGCGTTATCAAAAGCATGCTGATTCTTTTAAGGAAGTAGCTGGCATTTGACAAACACATTTGCAGGTCTAAGCATGCTTTGCACTTTGTCTGTCATGAAAATCGTTTGGTCTGGAATATCTATTAAGAAACAAGCATCATCAAGCCACTAGTGTTGTGTGTATAAAAACATTTACTTCAGTGATTTGCCTACCATAGTTCTTGGAGGGGAAATCAGCTCTTCACCTTTCAGGTGCGAATCTTCTGTTGGTTAGGGCCTGAATTAGTGCACATCTGCTTACAACACATCAATGCTTCAAGGCACTAGTTAAACTTTACTTAGGGGGAAAAAATCTCCTTTGGGGAAGACAATGAGGGACACAGACCTGTGTTAAATGAACTGCCCTTATTCAGCATTTTGGTGTTATTTGGGATTGGCATTTGTTTTGCTGTTCAGCAAGTAGGCTCAGTGTTTTAAGTACTCACTGATAACATCTTCAGTGATCAGGAGGTCATGACTTCAAAATACTGCAAAGAAACTCATACTTCCATGTGTTTGAGGATGTAAATGGCTACCATTATTTACAGTACCATTACAGTGGTGTCTCTGAAGTCCTTGTCATTGTTCTTCTGCACATAACATAAGTAAGCTGAGGAACCGCCCATACAGTAAGTAACAGGTCTTCTTTAGGCAATTAAAAATATTTAACCAACTGTGGGTAGTCACTCTGCAAGTAAATTGCCTAGAAACAAATACTGACAGAAGCATGACAGGTACACAGTTCAATAACAAAATTGGTGAATACCCTTTTATAGTTATGCTGACTCCACTGTTGGAAGGGCGGGTACCATGTAAGATATATCATTAATTGTAGGAAGACCAGCATTGAGGAATGCCATTGTTGCATAGGGTAAGAGAATTTCTGTTTTACAGAGGGATTAATGACTCGTAACTGTAACATACAACTCCCACTTACTCAATCGTCATTCTTGCCACTGCTTCCAGCGCATTGTAGCCAGCAGAGCTGAAGTTCTCTTTGTACCTTTCCATCTTGATAGCTTCTAACCACTCTCCCACTGAACAGAAAGAAGCAAAATCAAGAGTGTTCTGATCTAGAAGAGGGCTTTTCGGTCTGTGCAGGATACAAGAAGATATAAGGTTCACAAATTAGCAATACTGAGCCAAATATTTGTATTTACCTATATATAATTAATTTTAATACTTTAAGTGGAAATCAAAAACATGCTAAGGTGATCACAAGGCTTGGCGTTCCGAGCCGCAATGGTTAACTCGCATTCACTATGAAAAAATACTATTAAAATAGCATTTATGGTCCACAGACCCGTGAGTACATTATTAATACTCTGCCCAGAGATTGACTATCACACCGAAACAACAACAACCACAGTAGCTTAGGTTTGGTAAGAGATTAACCTCTTAAGGTAGAAGTTGGCTCTATCTTGATCTTGTAAAAATGCTGCTATGCAGCACGTGCAATATAGAAAATACAAGATCCAAAACCAGGGCACTACACATTCAAACTCTAAAGAATTACAATAAAACATTCAGAGCACACAAAATACTTGAGCCCTTGTGTGCATGAATTTCCTGCTTCTGTGTGACAAAAATAAAAAATAAGTGTGTATGTGAGTCTGTGTGTGTGTGCGCGTAAGCATGCACATGCGAATGTACGCCTGCCTACACGCCCCCACACTCTGTGCGGTCCAGACCGGTCCTCCTGGTGTTTATAAACCATAACGAAAACAGACAAACAACAAGCTACCCAACTATGGGGACTGGTCCATGTATTGTGTTGCGGTAGTTTCAAGAAAGTGCATCAAAATCTAAAAGAGCAGTTTAAATTTGCTGTGTTACGCTGTATAACCTACCCCAGTATTGTGGAATTAGCATAGTAAACAAAACATGCCATTATCGACCGATCATTGGATATCTAGATATATTGTCTAGTTAAGAATGTTCTGTCCGAGTTATCATACCTGCTGCAGGTTCCCAATGGAGTTTTTAAACTGTTAGGGTTACGGATCATTTTGTCTAGAATGCCAACGATTTGTTCAAATTTGGGCCTTTCTCCTCGTTCCTTCTGCCAGCAATCTAGCATCAGCTGGTGCAGGCCTGCTGGGCAGTCCATTGGAGCTGGCAAACGATATCCTTCTTCAATTGCTTTTATAACCTGAGGAGCCAAATGTCATTGCTCAATCAGACACAAATGTTTAAACAAAGAGGTCTGCAGAAATTCGCAACCATTCTCCCAACAAAATCATCACTGATATATGAAGTATGTTTTATAACTCGAGTATAATGACCTGGCACTAGTGCAAATGCTACACAGAACAGCTCCCTTCCCATGTTACAAACTTGTACGGCTTTTAGCACATCCTCTTGCAATGCCAATAGTATAACAGTGCCATCTATCCAAATTAGCTATTCACAGTAGGAATGCACTCCATTAACAGGGCAGCAGGCACACAGTTAAGAACAAACAAGAGCTTATGTTGAATAAAACATGATCCAAGAGGCTCTTCTTAATAGCTTAGTCTTGTAAAAGATAAGCACAACACTTATCAGCTACTGTATAGCATGCTAGCAGATACGGCAACTTCTGAAATATTTTCCTTGTGTGAGAAGGGTGCAGGGTTTTAGAGTGCTGGGCTTTGAGCCAGACAAACAAATCCTGAGGTATTTTTTTGACACAGTGACCCAAATTTATGAAGGGCCTAGCGCCAACTATTGCCACATTAGTGTAATTCTTTTTATGCTAATGTCGCTAATGTGGTAATAGGGTGGCAAAAACACTGCGTCATATTAACAAAGTGGCGCAATGCCTGAATTGCGACACTTTGTAAACCCTTGTGCCACATTTTGCCTGTCCCAGGCATAATGTATGCAAGATGGCATTCCCCCATTAGGGGGCCCACAAAAATCTAAGATATTCCACTGTGCCATTTTTTGTGACATTTTTAATGCCTGCACAGAGCAGGCGTTAAAAGTAGGCACACCATAACTTATGCGCCTCTGAGTACTTTGCAGGATTAGCACCCAAATGTTTGGCGCTAATCATGCAAACTACAAAAATAGCATAAAAAATGATGACGCTATTTTCCCTAACATGTGCCATGGTGCGCTGTATGTTAAATACACAGCACACATGGTGGCGTTAGGGGTGGGCACAAGGGGCGACAAGAAAAGTGTCGCTAGATGTAATGTAGCGTCACAGCCAAAAAAAACACCAATGTCCTTGAGAAAATCCACACAATGAGCTGGAAACCTGCTCTCTGCAGGAGTTTCCAGCTCACTGTGTAGACAATGTGTTATATTGACTTCGCACTAGGAGACCAGTGGAGGGGAGTCAATATCGTGGGACACAGTGTTGCCCTGTATGGGTTTGAATGTCTGAGATAGGTTTGCAATGCAGCACAAGGGCATGCAGCTGCTTGCTGAAAGTAAAACAGCATTGCTATAATTTTATGTAGTTTGCAACTGCAAAGTCTCCAACTGTTGAATAGTAGAAAAACGCAGATTTGAAGAAGTCTGATTAGAATGTTCCAAAATAAAATCATCCCCAATACTTAAAATACCTATTCAGCTAAATATCACAAAAAAGGTGTGCATGAAATGTCTCAGATGTCCATTTCTAGCCAGATGCTATTGAATTTTAGTGGAAACAGGAAACAAGGGAAATATCCTCAGTGTCCTGCGAGAACATAAAGCAGGCAAGCTAATTTTCCCTTGGGGGTGGCTTTTCTCCCTTAATCACTGTTTTAGAAAAACTGGTCCCAGTGCTGAATTTTCCAAGGAAACTACTTACAGGCAGCTCTGTCCGGACACTGGCAAACTAGTTCAGTAATAAATTGTCTGCTGGGTGAGCCTGCCTTCTCCATAGTTATTTGAATGGATAGTTAAAAAATGGGACAAACTGTTCATTTTACTGAAATATTTCCCTAAGGAATGTTGCCCCTGACTCCAGATCATTATGGACTTCTTCTCCAGTTCTGAACATTTCATGTAATAATTAATGTGAAGTGTGTTAATCTAATTGCTTCAGTGGAAGCAAACAAGAACCCAACATCCAGAATGCAATAGGCTATCATACAAAGTCCAGGATCATGAAAACAGCGTCCTTAATAACCTGGAGGAGGTGATCGCCATAAAAGGAGGAAGGATGTTTCATTGGTGTGAATTCAATAGGATCTAAATACATAATCGAAGGTACTTTCCTGTCTTAATTAAGTTTCGGGACCTTCTTGTGCGAAATGGACCAATCACAAACAAATATAGGCAAATCAGACATTCTGAAGCGGTCAAAATGAAAATTCAAAGCATCTTTCTTTCCATAATCAAATAATATTTGTAAACTGCATCAACTACGCCCTCTCTCCACAAAGCCCTTGATAATTAATCCTGAAAACAGGAGTTGCTCTGTCAGAACCCCCAGACAACAAACTCTGCTCATTCGCCATTGAGCCCCACTGGTCATTGCTAAATCAAGCCCAACATCTCTTAGTAACACATGTCCAATATCTGGACCCAAGTCTACAGATTGTTACCAAGCAGGCAATGCTAGCATGTAAATACCAACTAAAGTCAACACAGTACACCAGATCCTAATGGCAGGCATAATTTAAAGTAAAGTAAAAAAGAAAAGTAATATCAGTTGCTAAAAGTACCCAACTCAATGGCACCGATAGCTTTGGACTATGGAAGAAGGAAAAAACGAATAGAAGAAGGAAATAACGAATGGCCCAGCTAGGACTCAAGCCTGTGAGCTAACCATACACAGAGCTCTGTTGTGAATACATGAGTTCACTGAATCATTTAACTAGGCCAAACTCTATATGTCATTTACAGTCACATTTAGAAGAGCTATACAACAAGGCAGAGACTGACGGAAGGCATGGTGGGTTTAACTTTTGGATAGGTGTGCTAAACCACCATTTTAGAGGTTAGAATCCACAGAATTAGGAATGAGGGGCCAGATGTAGCAACTTAAAAATTTGCGAGGTGCAAAGTGCGAGTCCATGCGACTCGCAATTTGCACCTCGCAAATTGGTATGCAGTACGGTGTCTCAGACACCGACTGCAACTCGCTATGGGGTCGCAATGACCCACCTCATGAATATTCATGAGGTGGGTCGCAAATTGCGGCCCCATAGCGAGTATAGGCACTCGCAAACATGGAGGCCTGCTGTCGTCAGCAGACCTCCATGTTCGTGACTGCTTTCAATAAAGCAGTTTTTTTTTTTTAAGTGTAGCCCGTTTTCCTTAAAGGAAAACGAGCTGCACTTACAAAAAAAAACCGAAACCTTTAGTTTCGGTATTTTTTCAGGGCAGGGAGTGGTCCCTAGGACCACTCCCTGCCCTGAATAAATATTTTTGGGTCCATTCACAAAGTGGAAGGGGTCCCATGGGGACCCCTTCCAATTTGCGAGTGGGTTACCATCCACTTGCAGTGGATGGTAACTGCGATACCATTTGCGACCGAGTACGCGGTCGCAAATGGTATTACATACCACTCAGACTCGCAAATAGGAAGGGAACACCCCTTCCTATTTGCGATTCTGAAATGCATATTGCGAGTCGGTACCGACTCGCAATATGCATTTCTGCATTGGGAAACGCGTTTAGCGAGTCGTAAACGGCAATTTTTTCCGTTTGAGACTCGCTAAACGTTTCCTACATCTGGCCCGAGATTCGCACAAAAAGAAATTAGGCCAAAAAGGCGAACTAACATGTGAGCAAACTTAATATCAGAATCGAATTTTTGTATATCCCTGGGAAGGTTCATAAGCAAATTCTCATTTTAGAGTTAGTTTCTCTTCCCCAATATACTTATAGACTTACTCTTGCCAAGGCCAGGAGTAAATGAGTTTTCACGGAGGACATGGTAAGGGGAAAAAAACAACCCTGTTTATTTTATAGAACAAAAAAAAAGGAAATACGTTTTTGATGTGCAAATTAACATTTACATCACAATTCCTTGTGCAAAAAATATTCACATGCCCTGTCTGGAAATTTGCCAAAGCTACAAAATCCTTACCTGCAGGAGAGTACATTTCTGACTTTTACAGCATGTTGTGAAGAAATGTTCACCCATTTTACTTCAACTAGCTACCACAATGCTACAGCAATGCAAATATTTAGCCAATGTCCACAATGCTATAAAATGTTTGCAGAGCGTTGTAGCCACAGGGAAAATAGACCAATGGAAAAAGTCGTCTCTGTTTGGATTTACCCCGACTTCCCCTCACATCTCAGGGCAGCCTGTCTCTGGGACACTGTTTCAAAGATTTCTTACCCCAGAACTAGGCATTCCAGTTCAGGTCCCTTTCTACTCACATTACATATTTTGTTGTCCAACTCCCAGAACATTACAATAGGACACCAGTTCTCTGCGACTGGGGGACGTAACAATAAACATGTGTTCTTAATAAAAGCATATTTTTTGCGCACAGAAACTCTGAGGCGTTTCTTGTCGCTGTTTAAAGTGTTTATTGCCACCAACTCAGCGGTGCGCATTTATAGCAACGTTCACTCTTGCAATATGGCCCTAACCCAGAAAAGACTGACAGACTTCTTGCAGAACGTGACACCCTCTTCATTTCATCCTTGGTACATTATCCACAGCCCAGATGATGCAAACACACAGGCAAATTATTCCACAGACGTGTGCTCACAGAACAAGCTGCAAGGCTTTGCACATAATCCCCTAAATATGACATGTCCTTCACAGGATTGATTTTACCAAGCTTCATTTTAAAGACATGGAGCAGTTCTAGCACTAAACTTGGGGACAGGCTCATGACCTCTTACCTAAAAATGCCCATTTCTCAGGGTAGGGACTCACTTAGAGGGCACATGCCGTTCCGCTGCCTCAAAGGTGTAACTCCTCACACCAGCCAACCTTTTCATTGCATTCTTACGGAAATTATTCGCAGGAAATCATTCCATTTCCCAAAAGACTAGTACAGACACCTCCCCATTCACCTAATGGTGGATGCCCCCAAGACAGCTGAGGTCACTCAGCTCACCCAAACCTCCTTCCCACCTGTTCTGAATGCCACAACTCCTGATCTGCTCTCTCAGGTGAGGCAGTAACAGAAATGGATGCAGGAAGTGCAGCTCTGCGTGTCAAGCTAACCCTGCAGGGATAGTTGTCGTAACATTCAAGCAAATAAATGAAAGGATGAATTATTGATGGCTTTCTAAATCATGCATCTACTGAGAAACTTGTCATGCAGAGAAGGTTTCAATATAACAGACATAGAAAAGTGCTTTCAAATATTTGCATAACAAAGTATTGTACGCCATCTGATTTGTTCAGTGAGATAAGCAAGCTGTAGGTCAAAACCCGGCAGGGCCAGACAACATGGCGGATGCACATACCTAGCGCTGCCCCCCCAATAACCTAAGAATGCTCTTGCATCCTATATTTAGAGCCACTTGAATTACGTGGCAGTCGAGGAGTAAATAATTATGGAGGGTTGACAAAATTATGCAGCAAGAAAAGGGACGTTTTTGATAGCATTACTTCATTCTTTTGTAATTTGTACACATGGTAACACTGTCTGGGCAAAGATTCCACCTCATTAGTACCAGTTTAACAACCAAATACAGGAATACGCAACTGAAAGATGACCTATCAATCTTCAGGAAGGGCATTACTCTGTGAGGAAACATGTCCTCGTGATCTAGTAACTTTTCTTCAGTTTGAGCAAGAAATCTTTCCTTTTTTTTAAATCTGCAGATTATGCAGCAGATGATTGATCATGTGACAAATGTGGCTAATCCATAATTACGGGGACAACACCTTGGAAGCCAAATCGCATGATTCCAGTGGCCCTGCTTATTATATTCCACCTAACTTCTCGCAACGCTGAGGGGTGGTGGCACCCTGCTGAGGGACATCCCGATGTGGACTGGCGTGGGAAAATCGAGGGACCTTGCAACGAATCCCTGCAGCAGCCCATAAAATTATGGCACGACTGAGGCCTTAAAATTTCTGGGGTCTGGAATGCAACTGCAGGATGCTCTGAAAGGCCATAAGGAGGCTGGAAATGGGAGTCGGGGGACCACTGAAAGTAGTTCCAGCCATGGCTGAGTCTGCACGAGTAGTGCTGGATGTGCCTGCCACCACAGCCGTATAAGAGAGAGGATGAGATTGATGCAGTTCCATGGCACCCATGGCAGTGGTGACACACTTGGTCTGGATCTAGGTGTCGCAGGCTAATCAACTAACTTGATGCAGTCCCACTCTCTCCTTTGTTCCCCCTTGAATGACTGAGTGTCATTGGGTTGATGCGGTCTCCTGGGAGGACTCTGCCAGCATCCAAACCACCCCATCTGGTGCCTTCCTGCCACCGTACAGGGTCCCCCTGTATTAAAAGATCTTAGACCTCACTGGCTGCTTGTCCTGTCCCACTGCAGAGACCGAGATAAAGCGACTGTTCAAGGGGACCAGGCGAAATGGATAAAAACTACCTCCCGCTGTGAGCCGCACCCAGATATTTGCCTAACCTGGAGACCGAGACCCTTGTCTGTTCTCCAATCTTACAGTCAACAATCAAATAGCGACCCTCTGTATGTGGCAAAGCATAATGGGCTGGCTTTTTGTCCCTGGAGATGTATTTCTGACATTTGAATGACTCAATTTTGGGAGTTGCAAGAGAAATAAAACATTCTGACTTGCAGATGTCCCTTTGCTGCAAGTGGCAACTTGCCTCCCTGGGGAATCAGCAGGGTCATTCTGAGGTGGATGACCTGCCCCTTACTGATTGGAGATTAGCCCCCGTGGGTGCAGGCTGATGGACAGTGGGGCCCTTGATTGTGGAGAGGGGAAGCCCACCTCTGGAGGTCTTGATCATGCAATACTGGCCTCCCATGGCCAGCAAGGAAGGTCAGTATTGGCCTCCCAATCCAGTCAGGAAAGTAAACCTGTAAAATGGTTTATATCAGAATTTTAGCATTATTGTGTGTGGATGACATACCTATTTGGAATCACGGTGCATCACGGGACACTGTCAATTCCTTGAAGGACATGGGACCACACAAAGTACCTTGCAGTGTCCCCCTGCCCTGTGATGTAATACACAGGGAAAGCATATTGGTTCCAGTTGTGTTACCTCGGTACCTCAGCTTCTTGATTTGTGAGGAGATTTGAACACTGGTAAATATGCCAGCTTGGAGTACTGAACCAGGCATCAATCGGTCTGAGGAAAGAGGTACCTCTTGGACTCCAAGCCACAAGGACCCCTTCAGGTGTCCACAATCTTGGCAGATCGATACGGGGGTAACTCTGATAAGGCAGTTTCTGTATGCAGTCTATATCCATTAGTGTAATTTGTTCATATGAGTATACCTAAATAATGGAAAACTATCTAGAAAGCAACAGACCACTGTATGTGGTAGAGCTGGTGAGGAACGATTCACAACTGCATACAAAAAGGCTTTCTATTCATAGAGTGGATGTAGGGGCAAAAGGAGCTCAAAGCTTCCTAAGTGGTAACACATTAGGTGCCCCAAAAATGTATTTCCATCTCCTTTCTGAAATGAAGGACTGAACAAATGAGTTATTTGTTGTGGGATGCTGGTCTATATCCTTGATGAACTGATAGAAAACATTTGTCTTCTGGTCTTTTCCTTTTGCACTTCTGGGCTTCAGGTCTGGCGATTGCATGGCTTTGAGGCATAGTGAGTTTTTCTCTCAGGTATGGGGGTGTGTTAGATGCTATTGCTCTACAGGTGGCACAGCACATCTTGTAGCTGGCGTGGTCTGTAGGTCGGAAAGGGCAGGTCTGTAAGGAAGGGAATGATTCGACTGTACATCTGTAGCTCTCAAATCAGTTGTAGGCCACCGAGCAAGATGCACTTCAGTGGAGTTGGGAAAAATACGTGAAAGTCATTGACAAGGGTGTTGAGATTGTGCAAGTGGGGATGGGCGGGGATTTGGATAGAGGTTCTTAAGACAAACTTCGAAAGATCTTTTCTAAACCCAAGTCAAATCTGAAGTATGTCTTTAGCCTTAGTATTTTCAATGAGTTTGTCTGTTGTGTGTGTGAAGGAAAATGGCACAGCAACATGGGCAGAGAGGGCAGCCCGTAACCATAAGCAGAAATGTCAAACATCAGCAAGAAGATGGAAAATGACGCATTTTAGATTGAAGCGGTTAATTAAAGTAGTTGTAATTAATACTAAAGTAGTGTGAAAGGAAATAACAGCTACTAAAAATGTAAGATTTACTCAAGGTACAATAAGAAGTGCGTATCTTCTAAGTGAGCAGTGTTTGCAGCCACATAACATCACAACTGCGTTAGTTCAATATAAATACAAGTTATGTATCTAAATATCTTTCAAAAACAATCAAAGCTTTGAGTATTTTCCATTTCTGAGTGGTATTTTTTCACTCAATTAATGTATTTATTTTCGTGCCATTCGCGTTTATATTTATTTTCTAGGACTTGAGGTGTACTTAACAACGATAAGAAGCCATTATGGCTGACATAAAGCAATTCAAATGGTGCGGTGAACAATCCGTATTATTTAAAATTACTAGACAAAGTGTTTTTACATTCTTTACTTTTCCATATCCCTTACAGTGAAGGCATTCACGTCTTCTCGGATGAGTTTATTCTTGGATCGACTGCATAGGAAATCTGTCAAAACCCATGAAACTCTATAGGTTGTCGTGGGAATGAAAATACTTCTCGCTCATTGCCCCAAGGATTTCGTTGACCACATTCTGACAGTCCATGGAATGTTAGTCTGAGCCCTGTGAGAGGTGAGCAACTATACAATCTGTTTGGTAACCTAACATTTGGTTTCTTTTTCTTAAAATGATTTATGTCCATTGTTCAAATAAAATGCATTACTAAGCAAGGGTTATGTCTTAGCAACCTGGAGCTTCTCTCTCAGGGGCTATAATTTCTAGCCTCCCACAAGGCCCAACCTCTAAAAACCATTTGCAAAGTCAATAGGTCTGGGTTTAATGTGCTAACACGTTAGAGCGAGACACTTGAGGGGGAACCAGCATTGGCAGACCAATAGAGCTATAGTTGTAATATGGTCCCTCCTGCAGTTCAATTCATGCTGAGGAGTGGAGAAGGAAGGTTATAGGCAAACAGCAAATAGAATTAGTAGAAATAGGAATACCCCACTGTGCTGGGCCAAGTTGTGATTGGTAAATTCTCCAGCCAATAGCTGAAACACACTGATCGAAGAAAGATACAGAGTGAAAGGACAGACCCAACACCTAGTGGCAACCTCTAGTTCCTTCTAACTCTTCCTCCAACTTTTGGCTCTCAAGCTAAGAATACAGATTTAGAAGACAGAGGAGGAAAAGCTAGCCAATCCTTGTAGTCATCACAGGTAGAGTTCTCAGAACGATGCAATAATTAAATGTGTAAGAGACTAGTAGCTAAATGGTAGCATGATGTATGCCTACCCACTCAACAGGTAAGCACTGAAAGTGGGAGAAGGAGCACACTGCCAGTGAGATGCTGACTGTGAGCCAGAACTCCAGACCCACGGACCACAAATACAGGGCCTCCTTTACTAGAAAGTGGTGCAGTGCGGTGCCAAATCTGGAAGCACTGCGTCACTTCAGAAAGGCAGTGATGCACCATATTTAAGATAATAAGGCGCACCCCTGCGTTTTCCCGAGCACTGGTGCTAAATTTAGCTGCCTAGTGGCAACACCCTTGCACCATAGTGCAGGGTGCCTGCATTGCAGGCAATGATTGTTTATGTGCAGGAAGGTGTCCCTTCCTCCACATAAACAATCAATAATGATGATTTGTTACTTCTATGTGTGCTGCAGAATACAACACACATAGAAGTAGCAAATCGTCGTTATTTAATTATTGTTTATGTGCAGTAAGGGACCCCTTCCTGCACATAAACAATCATTCATGGCGTTTCGGTCTTTCTATGTGTGCTGCAGAATTCAGCACACAAAGAAAAAGAAAAAACGAGCATAAATAAAAGTATTTCTCCTTGTTGCGCCATGCTAATGACACCCCTGGAGTGGTGTTAGTTTTTGGCACTGCCTCAGGTTTACAATTTTTAGCAAATCTGGGGCAGTGTCAAAATGCAATGGGTGTTGCACTGGAATGCCCACAGCAACACCCACTGCACGCCCCTTTCATGTTAAGTGATGCATTTAAAAGGGCCATGTTCACAAGTCAGCTTTAAGCCACAAAAAGTGGTTTAACGCTGCCTTGTAAATATTGCGCGGGCATGGTGCCACTGTAGAGTCGCTAAAAGTGATGCTCCGTTGGCACAAGGGGCTTATAAATAAGTCCCAATGTGTTTTATCGAAAGTTTGTAGGGACCCAATCCCCTTGCACTGGAATAAGCCACAATCATCAGCCAACAGTTGTCTTACCACAGCGCCCAATTACACTGAGGCCTGAAATTGTAAAACTCTCCTATAAATAAAAACAATGAAACATAACATGTAACCTTCATACATTGTTGTGAAAAACGTATACATTCTTAAATACATACATCTTGATTGGACATGTCCCAATATGGCCTTTCTCCATACGACATTACTTCCCACATAACTATTCCATAACTCCATACATCACTGGCAGATGTGAATTTGCGGTACTGGATGGCTTCAGGAGCTGTCCAACGCACTGGAATTTTTCCACCCTGTTTAAAAAACGAAAACTGAATCAGCAAGGTGCATCAACACAACTGACTTTTTTTTCTAATTGAAAGAATACTTATTTAACTTTATAAAACGTAAACAAATGCAGAGTATTCTCGAAAGCACATTCCTCTCGAGCAAATGTTTTTGGATTTGAGTATGTGCTGCATTCACCGAACTCCTTGCAGGTGAACGTTGAATAGTGTACACCAGCTTTGCACAGCTAACACCACCTGTGTAAATTGAAGCAGGACAAGTATAATTGAAACACGTCCCTTGACAACAAAAATCTGACCACTACGTACATCCCATGCTTCCTTTCCCTTCCACCAGATAGTTTAAGGGCACTAGACATAGTGGTTGTATTGTACCCATCTCCAGCTGTAACAAGAGGTGTAGCTATGCTGATGACAGGCATTTAAATACATTAAGTAGTATTTATTTTACCCCGATGAGGGAACTGTGAATTTAAAAGCAGACCAGAAGTATATCAATGTCAAAGTTAACTTTTTGAGCTTCCACAGACAGTTGTGGCCATGGATAACCTGTAAAAAGAACAGCTGATGGACAGAATGTAGACCAAATCAAACATTCACCCCCAGTCACAGATCTGGGTTTACTCCATCAGTTTTTTTGCTCACCATGCCATTCCAGTTTGGACCCAGCCATATGCAAATCAGTCTTGACCCTGTTCCCCATGGGAACAGTCCAGCCGGAACTGCCAGGCCAGGTCCTCCCTGGACCAGAAACAAGCATCCTGGGACGATTTTGGGGTATCACCCGTCTTCAGCCAAGCTAGCTTGAATCTGGTGGTATAATGAGCACGGGACCCACGTCTGGGCATACCCTTTCCACTTGGGGCGACAAATGCAAAAAGAACAGTTGATAGACAGAATGCAGACCAAATCAAACATTCACCCCCAGTCACAGATCTGGTAGACAAGGCGCGGCCAGAAAAAGTATAGTTCAGGGCTCCAGTGTTTGCAAACATCATTGTCTCATTGTGCAGCTGGAACTCACTGCTACATACATGAGGGTCACCTTTACACATAGACACAAAGCCACATACACTAAAACTTTATCTGTCACACTAAATATTTCATTCAAACCTAAGAAAGAATGGTTTCTTAAACTCATTTTAACAGAAATCCCAACAAACATGAATAAGTAATTTTTACATTGACGAAAGGAGATAAAAACAATGGGCCTTCTCTATCTCTTATGGTAAAGGAGAATGTTTACACCTTAGAGATGCTTTTCGGCTACATTTCCTGGAATAAGAGTTAGTGTGGGAACAGTAGCACTTTCAGGTTTTTCCTTGGAAACATTAGCCTGGGAAAAGCCCTCGAAATGAGGAGAAAATATGGAAAGCGAAACACAAACACCAGTTCCACAACTGCCCTCATGCTGAGTTGAATAATTAATAATGGTGTAATACAACCCGCCTAATAAATAACATAGTATTACGTTACCCAGTAGAACGTCCTGTATGCTTTGTTAAGATATTCATACAGAACTTAATAACTATCCACCCACTCCTGTTTTTCATTTAAAAGTCTGCATGGCTTACTGTAGTGGTGTAGACAGCTTCTGGGTCATCTTCGATTACCCTGGAGAGTCCAAAGTCAGACACTTTACAGACAAGGTTGCTGTTGACAAGAATGTTCCGTGCCGCCAGGTCTCTGTGCACATATCCCATGTCAGCCAAGTACCTCATGCCAGCTGCAATTCCTCTCAGCATCCCCACGAGCTGAATGGCAGTGAATTGTCCATCGTGTTTCTGAAAGAGCCAAGGGAGATGTGCTGTGATTAGAATCCCAACACCCAGCTAAAATGTACAGCTTGTTTATGGGCTTTATGGACGATGCTTTTTGAAAGGTGGATGTAGTATGATGTGTGAATGCTTAAGATTACCAGCATGCCTTTATAATGGACAGATGACCAAGGGTGATTCGGAGAGCTTCCAAGCCATCCGTTACCTGTGAGTTTGTTCCTTGGGCGTTTAGTGTTTGAACTTTTACAAACGGCATGGTCTGGGTGGATCCTGACCGCTTAGACTTTGAAGGTGAAGTCAACCATTCCAAACATTTCTAAAGCAGAAGATTATTTTATTTATTTGGTTAGGCCAGAATGAATTGGAAATGGGTGCAAAATATTGCATATGTCTTTGTGTGCATGTCACAAAAAACTCTTGACAAACTACTGGAAAGGACACGTTTATATCACACTACTCCTTTTCAAGGCATTTGCGGGTGTGAGGTATAGGTTCCCACCACTTCACAATCAACAACTATTTATCTGACACAATAATAACTATATACTGGATATCTAAGCCCTAACTCACTTCATTCACAGTGTGCTTTAACACTTCCGCTAAGCCGACATTGTGAAAACTGGTGCAACTAGCTAAGTACAATGATGCCAAAAATCTATCTGCTTTCGTACTTTGTGTTCATGACGTGCTCACAGCCATCTTGTTTTTCTCTGGCAGAACGGGGTATGTCCCTAAATTGCAACAAAATCAGCCTTGAGTATAGTATAGTGTGAGGCCAATCTATTTTTTCCCACACTCTCCCAGAAGGCCCTGCACTTCAGGGGATAGCTTGAGGACACACAGAAGTCTGACCCATGCATGAAGGTTTCCTGAATGGTCAGAAATGCTTTGAATACGTTAGCAGAAAGTCATTACAACCTGGAAGACTAAGGGTGTAGAGTCCCTGTCAGGGCTGTGGTTAATTTAGGCTGGCGGGGGACACCAGCGCTTACTTTTGGGGACCAGCACTTATTTTCCTGTACCGGATATTTGCTGAGTGCAAGAGAGGGAACAACAAGCAGATCAGAAAGACGGAGGAAGAGAAAGGAGGCAAAACAGTCACAAAGGGAGAAAGAAGGAACCTGCAAGAGCGAGAAAAATTAGCAGAGTGTGTCTGATAGCGTATTATAGACTACCAGCCTTGGTATTCAGCATGCCTCATTTAATTATACCGCTGCTGGGTCTCAGCAGAATTTTGGGTACGGCACCTTTTCTTTCACAAATTAAGCACTGTGTCAGGGTTGTGACACTACAGTGCTTTCAAATGTTCAATCATAAATGTACCTAAAAATCAACGGATATCTGTCGAGGACATTCTCCTGATAAGTGAAACTATCCTTTGATGATTTTCTGATATAATTTATGCTATCCAGACAGAATATTACACCCCTCTAACATTCAAGAGGTGATTGAACTTTTTTGCCACAGAGGCTCTGCATTTTTGCATGCACCCTTTCACTTCAAGTCACTTCACCAGATCACTGTAAGTCACCACTATGATAGGCCCTCCTAGCCTAGATGGCAGGGTGCAAGTACCTGTGTGTGAGGGCACCCCTGCTTGAGCAGAGGTGCCCCTACAAACTCCAGCTCTATTTTACTGGACTTCGTAAGTTTGGGGAAGCCATTTTACCAGTGTACTGGACACGGGTAGCTGTGTCCAGCTACATAATGGTAACTCCAAACCTGGGCATGTTTGGTATCAAACAGATCGGAATCATACCCCAATACTGTTGCCAGGACCTCTAGCATTGCTCCTACCAGTCTTCTGGGGTTTTCCGGGCAGCACACGCTGCTGTCACCAGACAGTCTTCTGCCCTCCTGTTGCTTGACCAGCTCAGGCAGAGGAAGGCAGAACAAATTATTTGATTTTTTCTGGGAGAGGGAGGCAACAACCTCTCCCTTGGAAATAGGTTTTACATGGCTTGGGAGGGGTAGGCTCCCCAAGCCACTGGTATGCTTTGAAGGGCACATTTGGTGCCCCCCTTGCATAAACCGGTTTGCACCGGTCCAGGGACCCTGCGTCCCTGCTCTGGAGTGAAACTGGACAATGGAAAGTGGAGTCACCCCTCCCCTGTCCTTCACTACCCCTGGGGTGGTACCCAGAGCTACTCCAGGTAGCCACTAGATTCTACCATCTTGAATCCAAGGTGGGCAGAGGCCTCTGGGAGCATCTGAGTGGCCAGGATAGGCAGGAGACATCACAGCCCCCTCCTGATAGGTGGGAACCCTGCTAGGTGACCAATCCCCATTTTGCAGCTATTTAGGGTCTCCCTCTTGGTGGGGGGTCCTCAGATTAGATGTGCAAGATTCCAGCACGACTCCTCTGCATCGTTTACTTCATTTTGTGGCGACTGGAACTGCAACTGGACCCTCCAGGAGCCGACAATCTGCAACTACACGGCAACTCTACTCTGCAACATTGTTTCTCTTGCTCCTTCCAGCAACTCCAACATTTCACGGGCTGTGCATCCTCTGAGGGTGATGAGTTTTCAGCCTCCCCAGGAAGCAAGAAGGAATCTCCCTTGGAGTGAAGGAGTCACTCCTCCACATCCGCAGGCACCAACTGCAGCAATGACCGACTGTGTGGATCTCCTCTCCTCCAGAGCTGTGTGGATCCTGCATCATGGCTGGTGGTCTGGAGTGGTCCCTTGGTCCTCTCTACTAGCTGTCCAACTTGGGAGACAGTAGGCCCTTGCCTCTCCACGCATGACAGTACCCCCTTGCACCACATCTCTTGCAGCTACTAAGGCTTGTTTGCTTCTCTTCTAAGGGATCTTCAGGCTCCCTATTGCACCAGCTCCAGCACTCTCCCCTGTGATGCACAGCCCTCTGCATGCTGCACCAGCGACTTGGGACACCACTCTAGGTGTGCTGCATGGGCCTTACTGTGACTCCTGTGCTTGCTGCATGTGGGTCACGTGTGGGGGTTGCCTCCTCTTCCTGAGACTCTCCTCACTGCTGAGGGCCACCTAGGACTCTCCCCCCCATGTGTTCAGTCCCCCTGGACCTTGCTGGTCCCTGGCAGCCCTGCATCTCTTCATCCACGACTCTTGCTTTTACCAAGGCTTGTTAGTGGTTTTTCCACACCACTGACTGACTGCAGCTCTCCTTCTGACATGGGACATCGACTGTATCACTTCAGGAACTCTTCTGCTGCTCTGGTGCTGCACTGCTGACCGTCTTCGTCCACTGTCAACCTGGTCCTGCAACCACAGACGGGTGGGTAGTGGCTCCTGTCACCACTGGACACTCCAAAGAGAACTGGACTTGGTCCCCTTCCTTCCCCTACCAGGATCCACCTTTGGTTTCTTGCAGTCTTGTCTGGGTCTTGCAAAATCCTCTTCTGAAGTTCTTTAGGTGGGTTTGGGAAGAACCAGATACTTACCTCTTTTCTCCTGGTCGCTGGGGGGCACTCTAGTACTTACCTTTTGGGCTTTTTAGTTCCTTTAACTCCCCTCTACCGATTCCACTTCCGTGGGTGGGGGCCCGACTTTCACATTCCACTTAGTAGATGGTTTGGTCCCCCACCCTTGGGCCTTCAGTACTTACTATTGTTTTCACTGTTTTCTAATGCCTTTTATGCTCATCACTGACTTCTAATGTATACATAATAGTGTGTCTAGTTACCTCCAGTTGGTGTATTGCCTATCCAGTATTTTAGTATTTGTGTTACTACAATAAAGTTACTTTGTTTTTGTAACAGTGTGTGATTCTTTCATGTGTGTAAGTACTGTGTGACTGTAGTGGTATTGCATAAGCTTTGCATGTCTCCTAAATAAGTCTTGGCTGCTCATCCACAGCTACCTCTGGAGAGCCCTGGCTTCCAAGACACTGCCTGCACTTCACTAATAGGGGATGATACCTGGACCTGGTATAAGGTGATACCACCGTAGGTGTTCACCACACACCAGGCCAGCTTTCTACATCAAACATGGATACATTTAAGATGAAAAGCCCATCATATTATCAAAATGCTATTTTACATTTGTTAGATAACGAAAATAGTTCTACAGCATTACTTGGCTTCTATTATGGCTAGACGAACAGAATGTAACCAATCTGTTTAAGTTTTTCCTTATTTCTTAATAAAATCTTCTTACTGCTTTCTTTGCTTCAGGAAATGTGTTCATTCATTTTATTTCACTCATTACTTGTAAAGCGCACTGACACTTTCCAGGCTTTGCAGCCCTACAGACAAATGATAAATATATCTCAATCAAGGGGTAGGTTTGTACAATAGCGTTGCTCACCGGTTCCCTACTACAAAGAAAGGAGCCAATTGCACTTATAATAGAGCCAGGTTCAAAATGTATTGTTCGCTCTTTAACAACTGTGTCCAAGTAGATGTTGGCAAGAGGTTCAGAAACAACGCATTTAATGTACAAACTTTGGAAGAGGTAGATAATACACCCTTCTTTTACAGGGAGGTGGTCATTGTCTTAAGCACGGTGCTCAGAAAGTAGATCTGAAAATACAATATGATTTGCCCATATCAGGATAGTTAGGAACATTACACATGGGCATCTCTGCCTGAAGATGTGAATTACCTTTTGATTTACTAGGAGTGACAGCTTGCCTGTGATTTTTGACTCATTGTACTTTTCTTCTGCATTAGTTTAAAACGCTGCCGCTCACTGGGAGTGTTGCAAAAACGCTGTGACTGAAGTATGGGATGGAACAAATGCATATTCCTAAGGATAATATTGCATAACAATGCGTCTTTCAGAATACCATTTATATGAAGTTGTAAACTTGTGATCTGGATTTCAAAGTATGACAAAATTAGTAAGCGTAAAAATATGTTTTCATTATATACTCACCCTCAGAAATGCATCCAAGGCTCCATTTTCCATGAATTCTATGACTATCATAACCGGTTTTCCTACAAGTAAGAGACATAGTATGCTATGAGAACAGAAACGCTATAACAAACTTCCTTCTTTTTTTAGCTTAAATGTATACATGAAAGGGAAACCTCTTGCAATGAGAAGGAGCTTACTGAAGCCATGAGAACCTGCGTGACTTATGGGTACAAAGCACAAACCTGAAATCGCCGGATGATTTTATTTTCTGGTCAGATGACCTGAAGAGGCGTAGGGTATACACCAGAATACACTAACCATCGGTGATATTCTGGGTTACAGGTAATTAATTAAATGTGTCACTACGTGAATAGCTTATGCATTTTTACCCAAAAGCATTTAACTAAAACTGGGATTGGAACTTCCTTTTTAATACATGCAGTAGCATCAATAAACGAAAGAAGACTGGCCTAAAGCTGTACAAAAGCATTTGAAATAAAAGGGGCAGCCAAACAATAGAACATCTCAATACAGATGGGCCTGTCTACCTGTAGGTCCAAGGGGGCTCCACAATTTGACAGTTTATAACAAATCCTGGTGCAAAACACGAAATGTAAATAATATAACTAATTCTCCTTTCCTTTGAAGTTCCATTCTTAGATACATTCTAAGGGGTGCCAGCACTGAACTCACAATGAGCAAAGCACTTAAAACACTAGCTTCTCGGAAATCATGGCCTGTAAAGAGAGCAGAGCTCTCTAGAGGAAAATTCTCATTCTGTGGGACACAACAATGCATTCTTTGCACATACACATAAACAATTTGCTCCAATAGAAAATAACAGTTTCAATGTTTTCGTTTTGAAGCTTCTTAAAACCAGTGTTTCTTTGCAGGGCTCTCTAATTTTCTCTTTGAAAAGTTCTAAAAACATCAGCCAAATTATCCCCCTGGGGCGCTACTGCGATGCATATCAGGTGAACAGATCATCAAGACCCAACAGGGTGCTTTTCCTTCCTGGTTTAATCAGGTGTAATAGTAGCTCCTCACCATTTTAAAATGGCCAACCACGACTATTCCCTTTATTCCTCAACACAGAGCATTATGGGGACAGTAGTCAAGGCTTTACAAAGACAAATGCAGGACTACACATTGAAAAACACCTCGATTTGAGAGAAATAAAAATACCACAAGTGGTCTAATGGGTCTGAAATGACAAGAAACTTCCTGATGGCCACAAGGGTATCCATGCAATTCCCTTATGATGAAAAGGAGAACCTCGGTACAGAAACATCTTTGCAATCGCTCGCCAACGGTTCAAGAGAAAAGGCGATATAGTGGTTGTTTTTGCCATCTACACTTTTGTAAAACAGCTCTTGACTTTCCATACAATCTTTATTGGTATCAAGAGAATAATCATATTTGCCTGTCCAATCTCAGCTTCATCAGTAATGATTTTTTGTGCTGAGGTCACAGCAGTTTTGCAACTGCAGTGTCTTCCATTCACAATGACAAAGCCGCTTCTGGGCCTTTTACCTAAGGCAGGGTTCTGCAAAGTCAGTCATGGAGAGCCGGATCCATACCAGGTTTTCAGCATATCCAAATTTAGAAAAAAGATGTTTCAGAAATCTATATTTTTCTAAATGTGGATATGCTAAAAATCTGGCATGGACCCGGCTCTCCAGGACCGACTTTGCAGAACCCTGACCTAAGGTAATCTGCATTCCATGTTGGGTGCTTAACCTCTAGCACAAACTTTTAATTTATATCATCCCAGTCAAACACCTAATGTCTGTGACCTTACATCTTCAGACTGTTCTCATGAAATTGGGAGGCAAACCCTTCTGCGTTCAAGAAGCAAAGTACGGAAGTTATCTGTCTGTTGCTTTCAGTAAAGAAACTAATGGGAAAATTCTGAAAGAAACACACCTGACTTTTTCTCACACAAACAGAACAGTATTGCAACTGCCCTCTCTGTAGTGCCAAGAAACATATAGGTAAGGCCAGCGATAAAAGCACTATACCTCTTTAGAAGATAACACCCAAGGGATGAAGCTGCATATTTGGTATATAAAACAAACAGCTATTTCGTGCAATAGAAATTGATGTTTCACTCACCTCTTGTCACGACTCCCTCCAAATGGACAATGTTAGGGTGATCAAACTGGCCCATGATGCTGGCTTCACACAGGAAGTCCCTCCTTTGTTTTTCTGTAAAGCCAACTTTCAGGGTCTTTATGGCCACAGCAACATCCCTCTTCCCTGGGAGTTTTAAACGACCACTGCACACTTCACCAAACTCCCCTAAAACAGAAAGTTACCACTGTCTAGATTTGATTCTACTTGATTAGCAGCAGGTGAAAACAATATCAAATTTCCTAATGCTTTGGTCTTATTCTAATAAGCGACAGAAAAAATACCCATAGATGGATTGCTACTGTTAGACTATGAATATAATACTTTCCAGCAGTGATGCAACAAAGAGCAGTGCTACATGAAGAGGGGGATTCCCTGTGCGGTACCCACAAGTCAATGAGGTACACCTGTATTTAGTAAACATGCATTGGTAAAAACTGCCACATGTACATCCAGATGCACGATGTGGCCTTTGCAGTGCACAGAACCAAAGTAAACACTGCAAGGCAGCTGACATTCTGACACCTCAGCCGTACAGCGGCAGGAGCCACACAGAAAGGTCACATAACCAGGTAGTGACGATCTAGGGCTAGGTATTAAGGGTGGGGGTAACTCACACAATTTAGGGTAGTATAATTCCAATAAATTCAAACAAATTACACAAAGGTACACATAATTACACAAAATGCATCTCGTTACTGAAACAAATGCCCAGACTGTCTGTTCGGGTAAAAAGTCAACTCAAAAATGTAATTTGAGTTGATTTGTAGTCGTTTGCATTCAAAATACTGCAGCTCACATTTGGATTTGAATTTCAAAATTACTTGAACAGTCCACTTGGGTAAAAACAAATCTACCTGAAATGTTTGTTGATCAATCACATTAAAGAGACCTCCACTATTAATCAAAAAGTGTCATTTGCTTTCTGATTTATAGTTCTGTGCTATAAAATTACCCAAACGGTCCACTCAGGTAAAAAAAATTACCTGAAACCTTGTTCATGTCCAATCATTATCCGAATTGTACATCTCACATTAAAATTTCTTCCGGAAATTACATAATGTGGAGTAATGGCATAATCTTGATAATTTTGTGTAGATTTTGTTACTCAAAATTATGAAAATTACGTGAATTACTTCAGTGTAATTCAAATTTCACCTAGGTCTACTAAGTATGGAGTCCACGGGTCTAATATCATGACTTGAATGAATCCACAGGCTTGCAGAACCATAATTTTTCCATGCATAGTTGGATTGGTCATTCCAAGGAAGGTGGCATATCTCTGCCTACTGGGGAAAAATTGGGTACTTTAAGACTAGTGATTGCCACCTTTTCAACAATTCCCCGGACTCCAAATACTTCCAGGTGATAACAGAGTGTTTGTAAGCTCCCTGATAGAAAGAATACAACTTATGCATTTTTTTTTTGCAGGACAGCTCATTCCTCAGGCACTTGCTCTAATCAAACAAGGAGCTCTTAACACACTTTGGTGTTTCCAAGGATATATTGCATCTATGAAAATTGATAAGAAAGGTGACCGTTTCTTCCAGAAGATAAACTAGTCACAAGACATTAGTTTGAGAATTCAGAGGAAGGAATTTCAACCAGAAACTCATGATCACCCTCATCTCTTGCAAATGGCCTGGGGTATGTGGAGTCACAGACTCATCTGTTGCATGATACCACAAGATCAAAGACCATATGGGTATGCTTGTTTGTCGCGGAGATGAGAAGCCAACAATGGAAAATTGCACAACCAAAAGAAAACATTTTCAAACTACATTTGATGTGCCTGGGGTGTAATCTTTATCCACACATTCGGACAATGTGTGTGAGGTAAAGAGTGTGCTGCTGCAATCTAAAATATAGTTTGTATCACCTGTGCAAGAAAAGGCAGTTGTTGCTTTATCCAATGAAAGTCTCTGTGTGCTAAATACCTCCAGCAAAGCAGGTTAAGGCCAAAATCAGCCACGGCCCGTCATTTAGAGCTGAGGGGCCACACCCCCCTACCTTTTATCCCTTATGAAGATTATCAAGCTGAGCAAAGGTCAGCCTGACAGACACTCTTCATGTTCAGCTCAGGCAGCCAGGAGCGAGACATGACCAATTTGCGCAGACTCCTGGCTTCCTGAGCTGAACTTTGCTGGGCTGAAGAGGTAACAGCTCCTATGGGGTGACCTCCTTGGCTCAGCAAAGGTGCCTCGAGGCCCTCCTCCTCGGTTACAAGGGGAAGCGTCACCCATTGACTCCGAACAGGGGGCTTCAGGTTTAAACCTAAGGTCTGTCAGTGAGGGAAGGCAGCAGTCCCAACTCTCCTGGGACCTCCGAGCTGTGTGTGTGTGTGTGTTTTTCAAAAGAATGTTTGGTGCGTGTGTGTATTTTTGAATGTTGATGAGTGCTGTAAATGGATGTGCGTGTGTGAATGAATGAGTGTGAGTGTTCTTCCTGCCCGCTCCTCTCTCTCCTAAATTTACCAGCCGCCACTGGCCAAAATACCCTGGAAGAATACTAGGTGATTTTCCTGCCTCACAAACACAATATTGACTTTATTGGAAAGGAGAAGAACTCACAGGTTCACTATAGCTGTGTAAGTTACAAAACTATTTCAGTGATTAGCATGTGTTTGTGCGTGCAGCCTACCCTGAGGATATATTGCTGTTATAAACTGATGCTTCATATGCTTGCTACCAGCTCCAGCAGATCCTACCCATCGCCATTTTGCATGGGGAGGATTTATTCTTCTTCTCCTCTTATTATTGTTCCCTTGAGGTGAAATACTCATTAAAATTGCACTGATTATTTCCTAAAATTTAGTTTAAAATCATTATTAAATAAATAGGCCGATCCAAATCTACTCATGTAACTGCAAGGTCATTTTACATGTCAGTCATTGTCATTAGATTACAAACTTGGGTCCGGAGAGGGTGGATCTAAATGTTTAAGTATCTAGATGTAAAATGTTCAGCCTATTATACACTTACAGCATTGGTACAATGCAGCATTTACCTTTGACATATCTCAAGATCAATTTATGAAAAATCAGGCGCCTATGAACGTAGGGCAGCATTTATCTTAGCAGAGTTTTATTGATTTTTCTAAGAGCACAGTTGTTCATATTTACAGTGCTTGTCAAAACAGTATATATTGTCTAGGCTTCCCCTTCTCTGTAAAATTTTAACAGCAATGAAAAATTGTTTTTCAGGAACCTGCAGCACCGGAAGTTTTTCATTGTGTCGCAACTTAATTTCAATATAGTTTCATCATTCATATAAAAATGTCCCATATGTTAGTAATAACAATTAATTCGTGGAGGTTTGTGTTGTACAAATCTCTTGATTTAAGTTGGCAACAGAGCCAGGGCTTGTTGTATAGAGAGGGAAAAGAGAGAGTCAGAGACAGAGAGAGAAAGAGAGAGATCAACAAACTTCATCAAGTCCATCAAGTCCACGCAAATTGGTTTAACCAATAGACTACATCATAAGAAAAGGTGTGTGTTTGGTGATTTTGGTTCTGGTCCTGATCCATTGCAAAGCCAATCCTGTACACAAATACTAGTAAATTGTTTAGTGACCCCCGCATGTTCTTAAACAAAATATTCCTCCAGAAATGTATTTTAAAACAGTTAACTGTTAGAATTATAATAGTCTGATGAAATATCCAGTTAAAATTTCAACACAGCAAATGTACTGTAATGATATCAAGAACATTTACTGATCTGCAGCCACTGACAATTTGTGTGTGGTGCAAAACCTATATTGTGAAGTACTTAATTAAGAGGTTACTGTCGTCCTCCTAGTACCTACTGGAACACTACTTTCTAAAATACAGGGGACATGTTATCGACAGGGTGCTTTGTCCCTGTTAGTGCTGGTGTGCATGCTCACTGAGTGCTCCCACTGCAGACTGGGCAATGCATCAACGAACACAATCCCACATTTTGCCCTTTTCTAACCATAAAATATGGTTCATAAACTTTCTTTTTATCTATTTAATTTAAATAAAGTTAGTTTAAGATAATTTGTTGTCTGTGTTAATTGCCACTAAGTAGGGGGCTATCTTTCAAAGGATGAGATCGGACATTAACCTACACAACGAATCCATCATTTGGCTACTTACCATTGATAATGAGTATGAGAGAACATTATTAAACTTAACGTTTCCTTTTCAGTAACAATGTCAAAATGAAAAATGTTTTCTGATGTTTTAATTTTGTATGACTACATTTTCTTAAACATGGCTTTGAAATTAATTATTCTCTCTTCATTTACGGCACCGGTAAAATTAATTTCACCACTCTCCTAACACCACAGATGTCCTTTTGATGTGTGTGATGCAAATCTGATTGCATTAAACATAATCTGTAAAGCAACAGTTGTCTTACCTGCGCCAATCACTCGTTCAATCTTTATACAAGATGCATCGAGCTCTTTAGCAAATTGATGGACAGCTCGACTCGGATCTTCATAGGTTTCGGGGTCTATGTAGGTCTTGGTACCTGGAAATTTAACTGTAGTGATGTCAGAAAATAGGACTTGATAAAGCATAGCAAGTATCCTAGTATAAGCTTAAACTCAGGAAATATACTGTAGACTTCGATAATTAATACAACTGTAAAAGCGATTCAGCGCAAGACGGATTTAGGGACCTATTCATGAACTGCATGTGTAGCATGTTTCTTAGTATCATTTTGTACTACTAAAAGTACTACAAAATGCTATTCTCATATCAAAATGTGGAGGTCTACACCTTCACCTCTCCTATCTTTTGTTCACGGAGATCTCCACCTTGACTGCAAAGATATCCACACCTATAAGTATACATTTTAGTAGTAAATGTGGGGTGGGCAGAGGGGAGTGGTTGAAAAATGGGTTCTACATACTACTAAAGGGGAGGGGTTAAGGAAGAGTAAGGAGGGCTTTAAGAAGGGTTATGGAGGGACGAACACCCATTGCTTTTCCCAATCTGACCTTCAGTAGTTACAACGGCCAAAAACGACCCAAAACATAAATGTACTGCAGCTTAATACTGGAGTAAGTCAAGCACTGCTATGGGCAACCACTGGCACATGAGCTATTGTGAAATTAAATAATTTAAACTATTTGAAAACATAATATAATATGTTAAAATAAATATCTAAGAATAAAATCATTTATTATTATAGCTTTAAATATTTTGATTTAATTTAAAAAACTTGATGTAACATAAATTTGCATTACAAAATAAATTAATTACTTTTAATTAGTATATACACCACTTTTAGTAATTCATAACAATAATAAAAATATATTTTATTTATTGTATATGAGATTTTTCTTAATTTAAACTTCTGAAAATGAATATGATAATTTAATATATTCTGAGGTATTCAAAGATGTACTTAAAATTAGGTTATTAATGCTGTAACTTGTTTGATGTTACTCTACATTTAAAATAAATATATATTAATAGTATCCAATAATATTTAACATACATTTTCACAATGTTTTAAAATGCTAATAAACCTATGAACTTTTCCTTATATTTTACCTTTTGGAGATCACTGCTCCGATTGCAGAGGTCTCTGCCAAGCGCGCAGAACTTCAAATACAGTTGCAAAGTCACTACTAGTAGTAACTTTATAGCCATGTTTGATTTTCTTAGAGACTTCACAAATATATTTCAGGTGGTCAGGCATGTAAGTCTACACTTTTGAGTAACTTTAAACTTATAAATGATGACTACTCAAAAGAAGTAGATAGGAGTAAACTTACTTTTAGTAAATACATGCATGTATGTTCAGCTTTGTGAATAGAACCCATCGTTTTCAGCAAAAAATGCAGCTACAGTTTAGGTGAATGAACCCATAAAAATTACAATATCCTCCAGGTATCAATTGCACTGCCTGACCACATATGTCTTTCATGTTGTTTTATTCAATGCCCACTGTTTGGCATGGGAAATTGCCACTATGTAAAATCAAATGATAAGTGTGTGATTAAGTGCAGAAGTGAAAACATTTAGGGTCATTGCTTAAAGGGTACATGTGCTGTGATGGACAAATTACCATTTGCACCAGTTTGTAGCACTTGAACCTCAGCCTAAATTATCCTGTAAGTATTTAAAAACACTTAATGTTCTTAGCTAAAAAAAAAAAAAAAAACAATTTGCAAAATACTACTTTTATTATTGAAAACAAAAGATCTGTGCACAGATAAAATTAAACATAACATTTTATGATCAACATTAAGGTTGTCATATAGAACCCCAAACGAATTTCTAGGAGGGTCCCACTTGCAAAATTCATGAGGTGATGTGTGACAGATTGTTGAAACTGCGATGATAAGACTACAGCTAAAAGAGAACGACAAACTGGTGTGCAGAGCAGACAGAAAATACATTGTAATATTAATACAGCAGTAATATTCAGGAAGCCGTGACCTACGTAAATTCACGAGCGTGGTTAAATGCTAATCTGTC
Organism: Pleurodeles waltl; assembly: GCF_031143425.1. Lineage (NCBI taxonomy): Eukaryota > Metazoa > Chordata > Amphibia > Caudata > Salamandridae > Pleurodeles > Pleurodeles waltl. Next base: position 1,271,719,457 of record NC_090444.1, read on the forward strand.
ATTTCAGCTGGAAAACAAGACGAGAATATGAAAAGGACAATAGGTTAAACAACACGTATGGTGGAAGCGGGCAGGAGATGGAGAATGGGCCGTGCTCTTGTGTCTGTGTTAAGCACGGGGACCGATAGGGGAGGCCTCATTGTGCATCCTAAATGGGTCTCGCTGGCTTCTTTATTTAAGCTCTCATGAAACCTTTCGACAAGCCGAGGCAGGTTTGGCATGCCAATGAGCCCTCGTTGGTGTGGTCTCGACGGCATTGTTAAAAAACACATAATAACGGGGAGCGCCAATGGAGTTTGTGATTGCTTGAATAAAGTCTTAGATTTTTATTTTGCTTCTACGATGTTAGAGGGGCATTGGCATTTGATGGAATTTGAAAAAAATGATTACATTAAATAAAACTGCATTCTCTGCAAAGCTGCTAAATGCCCACTTTTAGAGGTCTGTGAAAATAATATCTCCTCCATAAGTGCATAAGAAAAAGATCTCTGCACATAGAGTAAGAGAAAAAACGTCGCACATGGCCATGAGCGGTCTTCTGTTTTATTTCCATGTGGACACAGTTGCCACAGCAAAAGTGCATGATTTCAATCAGAAGATCATAATGTAAGTGCAAAGTGAAAAGTGGTATATAGTTATGACATAATAGTATACACTAACCGATCTTTAATTAGATGCATTCAGCAGCCAAACTCATATGACGATTAGATCTACTTATCCTTCTATTCCATCACACTAATAAATGAATGAATATCAGTATTTTTTTTTCTTGTGCTGCTCAATAAAAAATTGAAATAGAGATTTCAAGTTACACTTGGTCGGCAAAGACAAAGAAAAGGGCTCACGTAGTTCTGTATGTAAGACACAATCATGCTTGAGTTTCTACTTATTTAACTACTTCTATATTGATTCCTCAATAGAAGATGAGAAAACCCGAGAGCTCGATAAGCAATCTACGAAAACCTACCATCCACAGAAATGACTACTTGGCACTAAATTATGCTTGCTGCATCCTATGGATGTTACCTGAAGCCATGTATTGGTGCATCTTGGATTGGCTCTCCTCACTCTAAGTGCACCTGCAACAATCTGGATAAGATCTGCCCGTATTAGAAAAATCAATGCCCCCTTATCGCAAATGAGTTTTCCCTTGTGGGAACACTGAGGGGCTTATTTACCAGCTCCCTTCTCCACCACTGCTGCACTTTATATGATGCTCTGACAGTGCAGACCCATATCTACGAGGCCACGCGAGGTCACTTTGCGTGGCTTTTCATGGCCTCGTAGTTATGGTGTAATGAAACGCGGAGCAAGTTGCTGCGTTGCCTTATAGTGTGTCAAGGGAGCATTCCATGGGCATTGCAGAGGGTTTTCCCAAGCAACACCAATGGGTTTTGACACAATTCCAGATTTACGAGCATCGGTAAATCTGGGAATGCCTCAAAAATGTACATCTCCCCAGGGGATGCATAACGAGGAGAAATATCTCTATTTCTCCTCTTTTTTTCCCTCTTTCTAAGTGTAAAAAGGAAAAAGCCTCTAAGGATTGTTTCTGTGCAGGAAGATGTCCCTTCCTGCACAAAAACAATCCTGCCAGCAATGCAGACATCCTTGCACCCTGGTGCAAGGGTGCCTGCATTCGTGCTAGGCATTAAAATGTGTGCCTGCTCTGGCTGAAAGGGCAGGAATGCTCCCTACCCCATAAATACAGTGCATTCCTGCGCTTTAGACTTGGCGGAGGGCTGCAGTGTAAAAAGACTTGTGCCGCTGCCCTAGCCAATTCATTGTAAATATGCCCCTATATTTGGAACATCAACAGTCTTCTTTTTTGCTCATTAGAGCAATGAATAACTTCAATATTTGTATGTTTTAGAGAAAAGTTTATCTAAATTACTTCAGATGAGATTAAAAAAAAAACCTGCATGTAATTAATTAAGAGAATAGTATAGTGGCACAGAAACTATATAATAGTCATGATTTGATACTAGCGTACTTTACTGTTAAATCTACAACTCATTTTATCTGCAGTTTAATTACTAGCAGATTTATTTTAACCTTTTTAGTTGTTTTCTCCAGCAGATGCCCTTGACAAAAACCCACCTATGAGTGAATTTACAATTACCTTTTCTTTAAATTAATATGTGGTTTATTTTGTAAACTGTCGCAAAAATACACAGTATGTTTTATGAATAAAATGCACAGGAAAAGCGCAGAACATCCTTTTTCACTATCCTTACACTTGGCAGAATGTTCGTCTTGAAAAACCTGTTACTCTTGGGAGTAGGGTAGCAGACATATGCTTGGAAAAATACGAAATGTATAGTTTCTCCTCAGGTAGACGTCTGACTTTCTTTGTGAATAATGCTTCCAACGTTCTTGAGAAAGGAACCAACTCTATCTTTTTTAATTGTTTTAATATTTTTCTGTATGCTGTTCTGAATTTTTTATAGTCCATCCCTTGGCTTTTTTGGTATTTTTACCAGTGCTTTTGCTTGTATAAATTCATGCCAATTTTTTAATGCATTTTACCAAATGTTCTACATTTATTTGTTAACTGTTTAAATTCTCTGCTTCTGCCTATTTAGCCGACGTGGTAGAGATCAATCTCCATCATAGGGGACATCTTAGACCTAACGTGGAAAGATTAAAACATGGGGGTCGTTTGCAGGACCTAGAGCTCAGTGAATGTACAAATATATTTGCAGTTTGAATATGTGAGATAATTGCAAGAGACGAAAACAAAGTACCTATGGGATTCCAACATGTCGTATTCCCTTTTGTGTCAAGCGATAAAAAAGGAAATAAGTATCCAATCTTTTCTAGATGATAAAGCTAAACTTGCGCAATGCTCACACGCCTGGCTGGTAATGCACACTTATACCACCATGGCCCCGTCACAATACTTGGCCGAAACCTTCGCACTTCACATCAAGCATCGCTTCTTGACTCTGCGTTTGGGAGCATTTCCTGCTAGAGCGGATCAACCATCGTGGAAGAATAGAGGAGAGACTTCCTGCAGGCTATGCAAAGGCCCGAAAGAAGATATGGTTCACCTGATTTGTATTTGTCCAGCCTTAAAAGAAGCCCGCAGACAACTATTAAAACTGCTTTTTATGAGAAATGGGACTCGTTCCTGTCGGTCAGCGGTGATGTCAATGTTTGGTCCTAATGATGCACAATCAATATGCAAATTTATCAAATTCTTGACTGCACACACCAAAGACGTAAACTAGCCATCCGGGATGCATACTTAATCACGCACTTTTTTGCATCTTAGAATTAAAAACTGATTTTAGATCCTCGCATGGTTTCACGGCCAAGGAATTTACGGAATTTTATAGAATTTTAGAGATGTTTTATCTTTAAACATGTTGTAATATGAGATGATTGTTATGATTTTTATTAACTAAACAATAAAAATGATGATCTACAAAGTTAATTGTTTTATTACCCTTCACTTCAAACGAGATTGGGGAGTAGTCTTGATGCCTAGAACAGGATCTTCCATCAAAGCCAAGTGTCAACAGTCATGCTCATAGGTCACCATTACTTGCCTTTCACTAGTAGGTCAAGGGCAAGACTCCATCCACATATTACTAAGGTGGTTCAAACCTGCTGGTTCTACCTGTCCTCTCTCTATTTTGATATTCATCACAGATTTACAGCCACACAGGTGCTGGCCACATAGCAGATATGCTATGAACGCCACAATCCTAAGCCTTCCTACGTTCACCCTGGGCAGACCTCAGTGGGTGAAGACAGCAACGTGCATTGTTCTAAATCGTTTTCTGTAAACGTCTGCTCCAAAGATGCTACACACACTAACTTAGCAACTGTTTGCTACACAATAGTTCTATATGTCCTCTGCAATATACACCGTTGTGTACTTTTTTCCTTTAAATTCATTTTGCATGGCCAACATAATACCGTGCTGCATTCCTGCTTGCACTAGTTTCTCCTCAGTAACTCTTCTTTAAATTAAGTTACTTATTTATGTAATTTGAAAAGCAAATCACTAGCCACTGGTGGATTGGATGCCTCACACAGAATAGGACATATACCAAAAGAACAAGAAGGACTTGGGGAAGTTGTGGAAGGTGGAGCTCTGACATTGGTTTTGGGTCTTGGGAAGTTCTTGCCACTTGTTTTTTCTCCTTGGTTGGTTCACCCATGGTCCTTGTTTTGAGGTGTCAGTAGGATGGTCGGTGGAGGGTTACTGTGAGGGGAGTTCCCAAATCAGAGAGCAAAAGGGAGATAGGCTGCCTCCTGATATGTTGTTCTTTTAGAGGTAGCACTCTCCGTGATCAATAGGGCAGGTGAAATTCCCTAAGTTTCAAACCGCTCCTCTGTCTCCTCTCTTCCACACTCAAAATTATTACCATCTACAAAAAAAGTCTAGAATGTCCCAGAGGGTCCCTGCAATGTAAGTTGATGTCTGGAGCTCTTGCAGTGTTGTTACTACTTGGATGTAGGAAACACAATAGAATGCCGTGTGGCTACAGCCACGTGACATAAAAGCACAAAAGTAATGCATACACGAGTCATCCATTTCACAGTTGTTGCATTGGTCTGGCAGATCAGTTTAAAAGGTGCAGGAGAAGCCAAAAGGCAACTCCGTCTGACAGACAGGCAAAAAGGTCTATCTTGCCACAACAATTTCGTCCCTGCCCCCACAGTCAGGCCTCTACAGCCAAGTGGACCGATGGTAGTTATGTTCAATATGGGGGTGGTACATTTAGCTATTATGTGCTCTTCCATATAATAGTGACCTACTCTGGATTGCAATTTGTGTCACAAAAAAGCCCCCAAAACATATGCATAATTGACTTTTGCGCTGATACAGGTGATATAGAGATTACTATCATGAACTTAAATGAGGAGCTCACACACTCCAGCACCTTGCAGGTAACCTTTCTCAATCTGAAGACAGTGCTTAACCAAAGCATCATTTACAATGAGAAATTTAAGGGAAACTTTTTTGAGGTGAGAGTATCTGAAAATGGTGATATAAATAACATTACAATGCGTAATGCTGATATAGTAGATAATATCCTGTGTTTGATCATCAAAATTTGTTTTTTTGTTTTTGTGATGATGTGTGCCATTCTGTAATACTCACAACTGGTCTGTGATGAAGTCGATGATTGATGTTCCCAAAAACTACTGGCAACTGAAATCAGTCTAGATCAATAGTACAACCATGGTGTATAGTACCAAAAAGGTACATAACAATAATAAACTACAAGGGTCACTGCCTTAGTGTATATTTCAATCCCATCCTTGGAGATATGTGAATGGTTGCATAGTTGAAAATTGTGACTACAAAAATGAAGCTGAGCTTTTTCCAAACCAGTATTGCACGATGCGAGCTAAGAGTCCCTCTGCCCACACACAATGCCAGTGATGCTCCTTCTCTTGTCAGTGTATTGAAATACCATTTATGCTGAATAAAATATATATATATCTGCAGCTACACATGCCATCGAACATATATATATATATGTACATTATTCAGCTCCATATTGAATACGCAGATTTAACCCAGTTTTCATGTATGGTCATACACAGAACAGAAAACAGAGCTGAACTAATAGGGAAAATAAGTAATTTCCAATTTTTCTTCTGTAACAGCAATGACGAATGAGGGGCTACTGGCCTCCTGTCAAGCTGTATTCTAATTTGTGCCATAAATATAAATGAACTATGCAGTGCATTTTATTTTCATGTCTTCATTTCCATGTGCAGAGTGATGCTAAGAGATTCTCTCTGTTCCCAAGAATAATTGCTTTACCTGTCCGGGCTGTCTCTGAAACTGATAAGATGTAAAACTACCTCCCCAGCCACAAGCATTGCAATACAAACCCAGGACATATGCTTATTTTGGATCCATTCTGCGTTTTCTGCACAGCATATCTACGGACTGGGCAATTTGACTGATGTTATATTATTTCATCAGTTTGGCTTGCAGCACACATTAAAGTGGCCACCAGGATGCCCTTCCTAGGGCTGACCATGGCTTATGGCACCTATCATACACTGGCTTATGGCATGTGTCATACATTTAGCCAACTTCCTCTGCAAACAAAGATCTGGGCAGTGTGCATGAAGAAGCACTGGATTGTTGACTGGATTCAGAAATGTTATAAGTAATTGCTCCTAAGCACCAGCAAGAGGGGCCCTTGGACTTCATGGCTGTCTTGTCGCGCTTCAAAAGGGATTGCAAGGAATGTCTGTTGGTGCCGCTATTGCACATTGAGGTCAGTTTACCATTAAGCGTTCTGTGCCCTTAGATGTGGTTAATCAGTAACAGATTAAGAACTGCAACAGTGTGCACGACGTAGCATAGAGCCGTATTAAAACTTAGACGTCAACTCCATAGAATAGGATGGGCCACAGTGACTGAGGAATCTGTGGTTATAGTATACACAGAATAAATATGACTTGAGGTAAATAACTTTAAATAACTTATTCTTTGGATGGATACTCTATTTGCAGATTCCTCACCTTTCAAATAGATAACAAAACTGTACCTCCAAAAAGGTGGAGGGTTTGAGGAGTGGACCTCACACCCAGAAATCCTGCAGGACTGACTGAGCAATATCACTTTCTCTGAGGGCATGGTGCTCAAGGCAGTTGTAACTGGTGAAAATGTGGGCAGAAACCCATCTAGCCACCTTGATTATGTCCAGCACCAGAACACAATTGGCTAAGGTTGTAGCAGTGGTCTTAGCCCTAACAGAGTGAGCCCAAGGGCCCGAGGAGACTCTTTCTTGGTCTAGGACCCTACACAGAGTTGGGCTTCCACACAAATTTCCTTAGTTCAATTGATATAAATGCTAAGGTGTCCAACAGTTGAAGACTGGTCTCGATTTTAGAAGGATGTGGCAGAGAGACAAAAAGCAGCAGTCTGACAGACTGTCCTACATGTAAAGGCAACAACACCTTTGATAGACAGAATGAAGGAGTCTGAAGCACAAACTTGTCTGGAAATGAGTGGGTATAGGTGATTGGACTGGCAATGGCTACAGTTCACTGTCATGGCAGGTTGAAGTAATCGCAATAAGGAAGACAGTCTTTATGGTCACAAACCGCACACTGGTTTGAAAAGTGTGCACATAAAAAAAGATTAGTTCCAAGATAATTTCCCACTGCGACATAAAGCAAGGCAAAAAAGCTAGCATATGCATAAGCCCTCTCAAAAAATGCTTCATAACAGGTGACAAACAGAGAAGGCTGATCAGGCAAACAGAAAAGGTAAAAGGGCTGACAAATGACCTTTAACACTGCCTATGTCAATGCTTTGCTTGGCCAAAGTCAGGACAAACAGAAGTGTGCCAGAAAGTTTAACATGCATTGGATCGACCTGACTGTGCTCACACCAGGCCATAACCTTTGAACAACAGTCAGAATAGATCAACTTTATGCATGGATGGTGGCAACGAAGATGCAAATCATCTGGATCCACTCAATCTTCACACCCAAAGCCGTTGGGTGTGGAGATGAGATTCTGGTGAAGAACAATGCCCAGTTGTTGGGACAGTGGGTCTTACTGCAGAGGAAAATGGAGAGGAGTGCGAATGCCTAAACTCAGTTTGGAGTACCACACTCTGAGTCCAGTCAGGGACTATCAGGATGAGCTGAGCCGAGTCTTTCCTGACCTTCTTCAGAACGCAGGGAAGTAGCACCAAAGGTGGAAACACAGAAAGCATGTAACACTCTCAAGCACAGATGGGTGTCATCAGTACATGTCTGAAACCAACACAGATAAGAATTGGAGTGTGTGAGCTTGAATACAAAAGAGAGAAGATACCACAACCGACTGTGAACTTCATGCCACTTGGTACTAACATGTAAGTGGCTGACTAACTGACCATAACATACATAGCTATGAGCTACATGTCCGAATTTTATCTGTAAAGGTCCATGGTGACAACTAACTGCCCAACAGGTAGAGTCCTGTTTTAGTTTATCAAAGATGATCTATAATTTGATGTCATTAAGAGGGTGCCCCGGGTGACCCAGCTTGCCATAGGGAAATGGTCTCAAGCCAACAGAACTAGCTGGAAATCACAGCATAATGTGAAATAAAGATTAGTGGAATACCAAAAATAAGGATGTGCAGATTATCCTAGCAGCCTGAAAACATGGAAATTACATATTTAATTGAGCTGCAGCGTTGCCTAAACTACTAAAAGTCAGTCGCCATTTTTCATGAACTTTTCCATGAAACACCTCTATTTTAATTTATATCTATTTCTCTCACTGTGAAGTACGAGGCTGAAATTACTTAATATCCTTTTGTTTTTTGTTATGGTGTGAACTGGTATTACATCAGCATTTTAATCAGTCACGTGCGCCCAGGCCTAGCAGGTTTAGTGACCGGAATGGTAGGGCTAGCTGTAGTCAGTGGCCTAGCAGTAGTGGATTGTCGAAAGTTCTTTGCTAAACTGCAGCTAATAGTTCAGATGTCTGAGCTGGGGAAGAACTCCATAACTTGACAAATACACAAATAATGGGCTGCCTGTAGTAGAGGGTGGTTCCATTGCATACACGATCTATACTTTCAATAGCGTGCTCCGTCGTTCACAATTTAAGAATCGTGAAGATTGTGTAAAAAAGCATGCTTGCTCAATACTCTCCAAACCAACGTCAAGCAATTTCACATTAGCTCTGATGTGTGGCATTAACACTTTGAAGGAAAGTGGAACACTTACAATGAAAGTAAAGCTCTTCATCTCCTTCCTGGTCTGCTTTGCTGTACCCGCAGTGCCTGAAAAGAAGACATCAGTTTACAAAGTAACTCACGTTAAATTTACTCCTGTCGAGTCAGCACTGCTATTGTCTGATTCAATAAAATATAGCGTTTTGGCCATGACAAAGAAATGGCTAACAGAGAAGAAAACTCTTACTCAACCTCTGCAGCAAAACTGAAACTAAACTTTATGAATAAACATTGATGCAATCCTCAAGGATAGGACAGCCTGAAGAACACCAAGCAAGAGTGATCATCATTTTTGTTTCATCTCAATTAAACTCAAGATGCATTGTTGTGGTATGTCTACCCACATGCTGTTTTAAAATTTAGAAATTTAGAAACGTACTAAAATCTTAGCTGTCTAACTACATTTTTGGCAGAAGAGAAAGCACATCTTCCTCTCAATATCGCATTAACACTCCATAGCTATTATTTTTTCAATTTTATATATCGCAAATAAGACCTGCAACAGGATCGGAGCACTTTACATAAACACAGTTATTACTGCATACAAGCACTTTGTAAAAGAACAGTTGTATATGTCTGTTTACAGAAGAAGAAATTATAGAGTTACATAAGTTACACATGAACAGTTTCCACTTCCATTTTGATGAAGTGACACAAAACCTTTGCTACTGTTGTGCTACAAAGAAGGTAAAATGGATACTTTGAGTTTCTAATGACTATTTAAGATTGAAAACGTGGGTAAAAAGAACTGTGAAATGGTGGGACGAAGGGACCCCCTGATTTTGGAGTCCAGTACAGGGATAAATGAAGGATGGCACTTGATCAGGACTTCAAATCTTCTCAGCACTAGAACATGCCTCAGCTAGGAGGACAGTCAATCACTTGGGTAAGACTGTTTGAACTTCTCTACAATCAACCAGAGTAGACGCAATTTAATGCATCTCAGGTCACCTGCAAACCTGACTCCTTGTTGCATAATTTTCAGCATAGACGTGCCTGATCTCCATAAGCAGGTCTAAGGTTTGACCATTGCATCCAAGCTGCTTTCAACAGGAACGGCTATGTCTCAGATGACCAAGCAACAAATGTACAGCAATTTTTGAAAAGCAAAGGCTTTATTATGAAGTCTATTTCTGCAAGTTATGGTTGAAGATGAGATCTGCTCTGTTTCATTGCCCTGCAAAGATAATTCACCACCAAATCCAATTGGCCTTTCTCTGCTAAGCTCAAATGATAATGGGATCTGCACCTGATCACAGAATCATAATCCATACCTTCACGTTCCTCACAAAAATCTAACACATACATCACAACCGTTAATGGGCCTACTATGTTCATGTACATTGTCCCCAGGCCTCTGTAACAAGAAAAAAGACAAAGGGCACAAAGGAGGCTGAATGGAAGAAGAAAGCTTTGCTTTTTTTCATGAGTACGTACTTCTTACTCCTAGAAATTCATGAGCAGGTGCCACCTAATCCTAATTCTAAAACATGGGTAAGGCACAATGACTCATAACAAAAACTTTCTGACTCGAGTGCAAACTCTCTAGTATCAAGAGTGCATCGTTTTCCTGCATATGTTTTTGGTTAGACAGCTGCCTTCGATATTATTGACGACACAGCAGAGCAGCCAAGCACATTAGACCTTCTAAGATGTGAAGCAGAAACTGTGTTTCTTAAGAGAGTCTGTTTGAGGTGGGTTTGGGCAATCAACAGGCCTTTCCCTATGAAGGGGTATGGCAGTCTGACTCTGTAACCTCCATGGTAGAGTTTATGTCTTACCTCCCAATGAGTCTTAACAGTGGGCTTAATTTACATGGTGAATGTGCTAATTGTGTTTTACTCTATATAAAAATCAATTAAATATAAATTTAAGAGTATGAATTGAAAGTCATGATTTGTAGCTAGCATTTAATGCATATTTAATGGACTATAATGGCAGAAACGTTAGTGTTTAGGATCTGCTATGTGGAGTTTTACTGAAGCTCTGTGAAATACCAACCAGTAATGAATTTAAAACACACAAATGCTGGATAGAATTAATTTCACTAACAGAGGAAAGTGTACTGTACCTTCTTCCTATGATGAAGCCAAAGACCATGAAAACAAGAATGATGGTCCCCGCCACAGCAACCACAGCTATGATGATGACTGGATTTTGTTCACTGGTGACTGCTGTAGCTAAAAACAAAACAAGACTCTACACATGAGCTAGGCTGTATGCAGTAAAAGCACAGCAGAGGTCGCATTCTGCTTCCAGACAATCACAATCCACCTTTTTTAGCCTAATAGGTTCCGACAGTAGCCTTATTAGATGTTGTGAGTAAAAAGATACAAACGTGCACCTATGGAGAAAACGGCACCAAGCTATGAAACAAATATTGTAACCACATCATTACTGCCACTGAGAGTCTACATTCAGCCATTCAGAAAATTGCAAGAAATTACTCAAGAGCCTGCTGCTTGTTACACCACTTGAAGCCACCAAAGGCCCAGGGGTCATTTATTAAAGTAAGTGCAAGTTACTAAATAACTAAAAGACTGATTTAGAGTTTGGCAAATTGGTTACCCCATCACAAAAATTGAGATTTCTCTTCAGACATATTGCAATTGCCATCAGATATAATGCACATGTATTAAGGCAGAATGCATACCTGCCACCTTTGTGATGGAGTAACCTGTCCACCAAACTCTAAATCAAGGCCTGAATATTTTACACAGTTAAACAAATTATCACACAGTAATCAGTTTTAAAGATCATCGTATGTGTATATTATTAGAGCTGCATTGCTGACCCACCAAAGGTATCCGAAAAAAAAAATGTGTGGAAACATCTGCACAGAATAGGGTTCTGTGGAGGTTATTTGCACATACAAGTCACTCTGAAAACCCAAACTGACTTCACTGTTAATTGGGTGTGGGCCAAGTCATGGTCTTCTTGAGGTAGAACAGGTCCCCCTCCCTACAGGCCCACAACAGTAAGTGTAATGCGGCTTGTGAAGCTGTGAATGTACTTAAGACGCCAGATAGCACCAGAAGTGGCCAGTACGGGACAAGCTTTACAAGCAGAGAAACAAATGCACAAATATTTTATAATCTGGAAAGGATACAAATGTTGAGGAATTGGAACCGGTACCAGCTCCCACACATCTGGATTCCTTTGGGGATATAGGATACTTATTGTATATCTGATACATTTAATGGACTGAAGGAGGTAGTATCTGAGATCCTTACCTTTAACATCTCTTTCCACCTCCCACAACTATGGGCTTGAAGAGTCTCTTAAGGAGAGAGTCAGACACCTTTGGTTCTAAAGTCTCTGTCTCCCACAGTTGAGTATGGGAGAAAACTTCATACTACAGTGATGCCCGGATTAGAGTACAATAATTCCTGGTTCTATGATCGCAACAACTTCTAGCTTTCTGCTCGTTTCACAGGAATGACTGTCGTTTGCCTGTGGCTGTCGCTACTGCTTTGCCCTGATTAATACTGGGCTTGAATTAGTCATCTAAAAACGTCCATACAACCACTCCCCTGCTTTCTACTGACGTACACTTTAGCTTTGAAAGTAAGCAGCACCTCCGTGCTGGGTCTCAGCAATCAGACAAGGACACTTTAGTTCACTCGTTGAACAGCTGCTTGAACGTGGCATGCAATTTACACTTTTTGTTGTGGTACTTTTCCCAAAATCATAATCAGCTACACGCCAACAAGGCCAAATGATGAGCTAAACAGGCTATCGAACCTCAAATTAAGAAAAAGGTGCAGTAAAATGTTAGCATAGCCAATTTCATGAGCTGACACCTAACTTATCACTCCTATGCTACTTAATACCATGGAGCCCACATAGGACAACACTTTGGTATTAACAAACACACTGGAAGTTCTTGCTCACATTAACAAGTATCAGGACTTAATTCACCCACTCTTTTTGTTGGATCTCTTTGATAAGTTTCAAGAGGACAACATAGGTATATCTGAATTTTCATCTGTGCATTCTCATCTGCCTTGATTGTTTCAATCGAAGGTGGTATGGCACGTATTAAAAGAATAATCTCACTTGCCACAGTCTTGCATTAAGAGGTCAGCGACGGCAGTAAACGTGTTGTGGTTGGCTCACATCATAACCCTTGGAATCATCACTCTTAACCTTCACGGATAATTATACAACATGGAGTGTGATGTTAAATGTCCCACTATCATGATGCCTTCGATTTTAATCTGCTTAATGAGTTTACCATGAGTAGGTACTGCAAAACAACTGTGTGGGGAAATGCTACTGTGTATAAAGGGGAGCACTTTACATTTTAAAATGTAAATATGTATTCCATTTCCAGCTGAAATGGACCTCAGTGCAACTAAGGTAGTAACCTCAAAGGATATGAACTTTACTGCAGGGTAATGGTGAGGGTTGAAGACAGGGTCCTGGTTTGATGCCTTTTGTTTGAAACCCACGCATGACATTTCTCTTTAACCAGAGTTGGAGTTCGCATCTTCACAAAAAATAAAACTTTGACAATATTATCACATTTTGTTTAGATCACAAAAAGGTGATCTGTAAGAAATGTCTAGGTTATGTGAAATGTTTTCTTTTAAAGATGGAGGATGAGAGAGAGAACGGAAAGTGTGAGAAATTATTTTGTCTCCTTGCTAAATCTATGTACCTGTGGCTTCTTCTAGTGTGACAATATCCAGCCGGGGACTGTAACTTCCATAGCCAGCAGCTGTGAACGCACGAATCTGGAAAACATACACTGTCCCAGGTTTCAGGTTATTGATGGAAACTGATGTTGACTTCGTTTTCACTGTTGAATATGTTCGTTCCCTTTGATCCTGCAAAGCAAAGACTATAGTTAAAAGTTTTCAGTGGAATGGTGTTGTCCGAACCATTGATGCTAACAGGAGGTTTCAACATTCCCTCACGTGGTTATGAAAATGTCTTTTAAAGTTGTCTTTTACCTTGTGGTCCCTTTTCTACACCTATTTCATAGCACAACAATACTGCAAGCTATTCTGGTGTTACTTCATAGTCCAATGAAGCTGTTCCCACCATTTTAATGCCTTAACACCAGCTCTCCAGATTCAAAACAGGATGTCCCCTCATATCTGTACAGAAATTAGAAAATATAGGTAGCAAGGCACCACTTCCTTAATTAATCACTCTGGATCTCTAGGAACGCAGGCGTGCTGCTTTCAGAACCTCCTTCCCCTCCCTCAGGCCTAAAGAAGCCCAAGCAAGCTGTGGAGAATCTTAGTAGTGTCCCTGGCTTCCGTGCTGTCTATTTCAACCACAATGCACCAATAAGGATTCAGGATAGCCACCAATGAACCTTAATTCAACAGCAAATCTCTCAATCTTTCATATCTGCTTCTCACAGCAGCATCGGCTCCAGATTTACCTGCAATAGGAGAGAGATCTGCATAATCTGAGATGAAATGAGAGGACGAAGCAGGTGGATAAGGTTTGCACGTTAGAAAATTATTATTACAAATGAGGAAAAGTCTGAAATGTGCAGAAGGGCTTTGCAATTGTCTGTATTTTAATTTGGGATGATTCATGAGATGCTTTGGTCATTTTTTGTTATTACTTCAATAGTGCTATGCACCTACACCTTGAGATGAAGTATTATGTAGTCATGTTAAGGAAAGACCCGTGGCATGCTGCCATAGGAAACACAGCACCTTATTGTTATGTAGGTATAGGAAACTTCTCAGATGCATGGAAGTACATTCTAAAACGTTTTTCTGCTACCCTTTAAAAGCAAAGGAGAAATAAAACAAAAAAGGAAACCTCTCTTTGAAAGGCAAACTGCTGACAGAAAATATGAAAGCCACCACCACCCTCTCTTCTCCAAGAGTGTCCACGACTCCTGCCACTCGATGGCCACTAAACCACCACAAGAGTATCTTATTCTTGACCCTTCCCCTTTCTCTCCTACCTCCTTCCCCTTAAGCAGTCCAAATAGAATTCCTCCTGTGGGCTGAGTCTTTCCCATTTACTCTTTCCCCTCATTCTCTCTTACTACTCCCTATGCCAGACAACAGGATCTTAACCCTCCCTCAGATCATCTACAGCGCTCCCATTCTTCCTGTCCGCTTCCTGGGACCAATGATTGGAGAGCTTCAAGTGGCTGGATGGGGGAAAGGAGAGGAATCACAAAGCATGAGTTGTAGTTGGGATTCCAGGGAAGGTAAATGAAGATAAACGTGTTTATATTGTGTTTATGTGTCCATGTCTGTGATAACATGTGAGCATGTATGTACATGATTGAGGAGAGTTGTGTCTAGTGTCCACCTTGGTGAAGAGCCAACTCTTGCACAATGTGGGTAACTCTTGGCAATTTGTGGTCATCGATAAGAGGATGCACATTGCCGCCCTCCTAGGAAAATGTTGGCCTTCAAGCAATATTGGTAACCCTAGACAAGTTGTTGGTATTCATAGGATGATGTTCATTGCTTCGCATATAAAATGGTGGCCCTAACCATATGGTGATAACTCTGGGCACCTTTTGGCAACCATGAGATGATACCCAGTGCTCACAACTGGTAAATTGCTGTACCTGACACAGTGGTGGTAATTTGTGGCAATGTGTGGGCATCCATGGGATGACACCCATTGCCCGTCCTTGTAAATGTTGGCAGTTGCTCAAAGTGGTAATTCTTGTCAACTTGTGGGCATCCATGAGACGATGCTCATTATCCATCCATGGTAAAATACTGGAGCATGCACAATGATTGCAATACCTGACAACTTGTGAGAACTCATGGAACAGTACCCACTGCTCACTTGTGGTAAAATGCTAGCCCTGACATATAGTTCTTGGCAACTTGTGGGAATTCATGGCATGATGCCCATTGTCACCCCATTTATAATGCACCCTTTGCATAGTGATGAAATTTCTTGGCAACTTGTGAGCATCCATGGCACAATGGCCACCCAGGTAAAATGTTGTCCCTTTCACAATGGTGATAATTCTTGGTATTTTATGAGTATCTTTCATATGATGGTGCCTTTCTCTGGAATAATGGACCATGCAAAACCTACTGCATTTATAAATGTTTCTTTATATATTAAGTGAATGGGCAAGTGCTGTGCGAAGTGATTAGAAGCATGAAGAAAGACAGATATCTTTATATTTCATGAAATGCACTCACAGAGGTAAAAAGTTGCTATTATGGGATCTGCATTTCCCAAAATGTCATCCTTTTTGATCTGTACACAGCTACTTCAATTGAACACTTTTTAATGTGAAATGGGTGCAGAGCTGTAACTCACAGCCTACAATCATGGTGACACGACCATCTTAGAAGGTTTCCGGCCCAGGAGTTCCAAGTGTGACTAGGGCAATTCTAGCTTACATGTTGTGTATAACACACTTGGAACCTCTCAGTGTAAAAGCCCCCAGAGACATCAAACGTTGAATACTTTATTGTATGAAATAATTTGTACTGTTATTTTCGCTAGTATACTACCCACATCCCTGTCACTTATTTAGTAGAGTAAATTAAAGTTTATTTATTTAGTGTTATGGTATAATAAAATAACAGTATGCACATTTATCATTGATGAGGGTCAATACTTTAAAGAAAGCATCTGTTTTGTATGGGGATTAAGGACCGCCATTAAATATTGTTGGGGAGTCACATGGTCTAAAAGGCACTGGGGTCACAATTCAGTTTATCAAGTTTCCTTATAGCGTCCTCATAACTTTTTAGAATTATCTGTAAATGTTCTGAATTGGACAAATGTTGCCAGGCTTCTAGTAGAGTATGCGCATGAGACTCTTAGTAGCTATATGGTTTATTCCTTCAGGATCTTCTTCTATGGACTGTCCACAAGCCATCTTTGGTCCTCAGGATTGTACACAATATGCCGACTGATGAGTCCTTGTGTCATTTACTTTAGGGTTACATTTATGGAGAAATATCTAATGCACAACCTCAGTTTTAAATATATGATTTCAGAAAACACGAACTGTTTTTCTGCTTTTCATAAGTAGAAAAACCTACTATGTAAAAGAGGTTTTATTTATGTGTGTGCAGTAAAGAAGACTGCTAAAAACATCAGATGTCCTTCTGTGTATCTGGCAGTCAAGCCACCCCACTTGGAATCCACTTCAAGGCAGACGTCCCAATGGAGCTATCTCTGTCTCAGTCACTGGGCCTCTCGTGCTGTACTGCTACTCTGTCAAAAATGGAGATGACTGAACCAAGGATGTAACCAAAGCCCCCGAGCTCCAGGGGGCTATCTCAGCACTGTACCCTGGCCTAAGAGCTCCTGCGTGAGTCCATGTACTGTGCAGTGGAACACCCTCAAGTTTCGTTACGGCACTGGACTGAACTTCTCCATCTGCAGTGGCACATCTGCTTCTATGTTTAGGGCAGTAAGAAGCAAGAGGACTGCATTGGAAAGATGCTGAGTTTTTAAGAAAAGGTGAGTCTTGCATGAAACACCACATCCATTATTTCCATAAGCGTGCACTAACAATGCACCTGCATCTATGGGGTTCCTTTCTACTATGCACACAAGGTGGCAGAAAGTCCACTGTCCCACACCACATTGGTGACATTTCTGACAAAGACTTCCAACAATAAATCTCTCGGCAGAGGCAGAATGAGAAAGCCGTCATTTGTAAGCAACCTCAAAATGGGGAAGGATTTCCACGCCTACTGTTATGGAAGCCCTGTTTGCCACACTACCTGAACGAAATTCTGCCAACAAATTGCAAAACAGTCTTTAATTTCCCTTCTAAATGATTTGCCATGTAAATGGAAAAACATACAGCATTTGTATGGTATGCTTAGTTTTTCTATAGCGCCTAGTGTCCCACAGCTCTTTTAGTGGACCTTGAAAAAAAAACTATTAAATTACAATAACCTGATTGAACTGACTTGTATTTTCGCGAGACAGCGTCCTTCGGTCGCTGTAGCGAAATTATAATAAGGGGATGTCTGTTTTCGGATTTACAACAGCCGTGCCACGTCGCTATTTTCTTCACGTGACACGCGTTGCGGGGCTTCGTGAGGCGTAACACAAACATCATTGTTTCGTATGTTTCCTGTCACAGCGCAGTCACCACGGTGAAGTGTGTCTTTGTATTAGTAGGTGGCACTTGCCTTAAACAATGAAGTCATTTGTGCCTGACGCGTCTGGGATGGCACTTGCCATTTGGTTAGGCATGCCACCCTGACTGGAAATAGTTTCTCTTATCTCAGTGACAGGAAATGACACGTCTTATCTGAAGAGACAGTGAGAGGCCTGCGCAGCCTGGCGGCGGCGGATAACTCCTGCACCTCGCTCCTTTGGGAATATTCATAAGTGGCACGTGAACTGAAGAGATACAGCAAGGACGCGCAAGACAGAATATCTGCCCTCGCCTCATGATTTCACTGATTTCGGTGCTTGGGGGTCTGTATCTCACATTCCATTTCAGAAGAGCCTGAAAGTGACTCCATATCGGCCAGAGATTCATTTGGGAACACAGGTTTACTTACGTCTCTAGGCAGGAGTTTTATAAAGCGCTACACACTAACAGGGTCACTGCAGAGAGCTTTTAAGAGTCAATATGCATCCCAGCCCCTGGCTAACAATCAAACAAAACAATGTCCTAGAATGCTTATTGTCGGTGATCGTTAGAGATGCCGGCTGGGAGGCGAGCATTTTTTTCTTCACAATGGATAGCCTATTTAAAATTCACTACAGGTGACTGAAGATGAATGTGCTACAGAGGCCTAGTTTGAGGCCTCACAGGTTTTCCATTTTCCTCATTGGTGCTCACCTTGAATGCTTTCCGTTGTTTTTCAAAGACTGCTGTAAGACGGTGACAGATGCTCTGGAAGAAACATGCCCTTTGAAAGATGTAATGGAGACAGCCACCACTGAACTGGCTCGATTACAAGAAGGGAGCCTTGCAGGTCTGACAGAGACCTTTGTCAGCTCTCACAGGCAGTCAATCACTTGCACGAACACTGCTGATTTTCACAATTAGCATTTCTTATTATGCGTTGTATCTTTTTCCTTGAACGACACGTTGGATTCGTCAAAGGGCCTTTGCTAACCTAAGCATTCCTGAAAAACAAAATCATTTGGATGCTGTTCAATCTGAGATAAATTGATCTTTGACCTCAGCGGGCAAATTCCTGGATCATCTGCGCCATCAAAGACTGCAGGGCTGCTTTCTGCTGATGTAGGGCGGCCACAACGTTTGTGTAAACCACACCCACCAAGCCAGGATGTTGCATAATAACCACAGCTGCCGATTTTGAAACTGGCGAACCAGGTTGCAGTTTTGGCGTAGATTCAACATCCTATGATTCTGGACACATCACTTAATCTGCCCCTGCCTAAATAATGTGTCCTTGTGTAATGCAACTGGTGCTCGTGTAAAGTGCTCCAATACCTTTGGATCGATTTTGTGCTATATAGAGCTAAAAAAAGAGAGAATACATTAGTAGTTTTATTAGCAACAATTAAAATGTCTGTTAACCACGAGCTGTGCAAGAAACCTATTGCATCGTGCTGACCCCTATGCCAGAGTAACCATGTTGTGTCCGGTCTTCCGGAGGAATAACACTCTGTCAATTTACTCATTTTCGTTGAAGCTCATTTCACTTGGGGACATAGCAAGCATGAGTGCTGCAGGTGCAGTCATACCGGTCCCGAGCTGTGATGAGTCTACTGTGGCCTCATTATGATGGAGTTTACTACCCAACTAAGGACATGAGTCCCATTTTGAATGCTTCCTTAAGGACCGTTGACGCACTAGTAATGTCGCTGCTTTGGTTTTTGTACATTTAGAACATTGTGACATGTTTACTGCCTTGCTAAACTGCACATTTTATTTAAGGTGCTTTTCCTCTATTAACGCCCTTATTACTAAAGCAGCGATTTCAAGAAACTCTTTGTTTTATAATCTAAAGTTTAAACATTTTATGTTTTGGAAACATTAACACAAAATCAGGTTTTCCACAAACACTATTTTCTAGCGTTTTGTCATTACAAAGTGTGTGATAAGTGTTAATAGACAAATATACGTGCTGTATTCCAGGAATGGAAACACCAGAAGCTGAGAGGAACGTGGCTAGAATTTTTAATGTTAATTTATTACACCACTGAATATTATGCATGAAATATATTGTAAGTGACACTGTAAAGGCTAAATGAATCTGAATCACCAAAGATACCTGAACCTATCAGAGACGTGTCATGTGTTACAAACCTGTCATAACAAATAAGCCTCACTCCAAATGTCTTCTCGGTCAAGAGACAGCCAGGACCTCGATGTGATCAAGGGTGGCAATGGCATAAAACACTAGGGGCCAGATTCACAAAGGGACTTACGACTCATAAAGTTGCGAGTGCCGAGTCTCCACACTTGTGGCAGAGTCTTCGCACTGAGTGCAGAGATTTAACCACAAGTGTGGAGATTCCACACTCGTAACTTTACAAGTTGTAAGTCCCTTTGTGGATCAGATCCTAAGAATCCAAAATGTAGAATGGGTTAATATAAAGTAGTCTACTATGCAATGTGTGCTAAAGGTCTGATTCACAAAGATTGGTGCATGAACATATATGACTTGTTCTTGTAGTACTCCTAGTTTACTTGTGAATTCCAAGGGTCAGTCAAGAGTACTCCTGACTTTCTCCTGGAATTCAGGAGTACTAGAACAGAATGTCACAGCTAAATCTTTGTGAATCAGGCCTACAGTGGCAGTTTTACATTCAGCTGCATAGCTTGTACTACTGATTATTAACACCAATAATATTGAGATGCAAGATAGAAGAACATCGAAGACAGAATATCAAGGGACAAAATATTGAAAGGTAAGTGTATTTAGGAAAATATAGATTTCCTCAATATTCTGTCCCACTGCTACTGTGGGTTCGATATTCAGGGTGTACTCTGCTGCACAAGGGGGCAGTATGGCTACTAGCCACTGAAGTTAATCATTTTACAGGAAGAACGCATGAGTGATACTCATTCAGTCCTTCTGCAGGAGGCGTACTGAGGTCTATTTAAGTCATTTCAAAATAATGTAGCAGTGAACCATACACAAGAGGAAGAACAGCCATTAGGCATCTGGGCAAATCATACTGGGTGTCAAACCTAATTTCATCATGTAATGGTTATTATAATGAGCATGGCATGATGCTCCCTTCCAATTTGCGGGATGGAGGGGATAATCTGGCAGTCTCATAGCTACTAATTTCCGATGCCGCCATACTTACTTTCTCATAATACTTGATTTCATATTCGGTGATGACTCCATTGGGATGTTCAGGCTCCTGCCAGGAAAGCTCAATGCGCCGCTGTAGAACTCTCTCCTTCATTACTCCGCTAACCTGCGAGGGAGCTGTGTGGACAGAATGGGACCATCAAGAATGAAAAAATACACACACCGGATGTCTCAAATCACATGTCACAAATGATCATCCCCATCTAATGTCTATTTCACTAATGAAACTGAGAGCTGTTTGGTTCCATGGACCACTGCGCGTATATCAATGAATATCCAATCCAAGGCGTTATAACTCTCTGTGAACCAAGTGCTGACTAAAATGCAAACATCAGAAAAGGGAAATGTTCAAGTTTGTGTAAAACAATATTTGCTAGAGTCTTTGAGTGACACTAAGAAATGAGTCTTTCAGGTTAATTTAGTGTAAAGGATGAACACAACAAGCACAGCACACAAATACAGTGAAAGTTGTTGGCATGCATTCTTGGAAGCTGTTAACTTAAAATACACTCAAGAATATACATACAGGTTGAAATTTATTAAAATTTATTGGGTCGAAACGTAATACCCCTAGAACTAAGCATAAGAAACTAGCATGAGATCGGTTTCCCAAGATGAACAACTGCATGAACAACGATCATTGTCATTCTTCAGTGGGTGTGGAGAAGACAGTGGTCTTTCTAATCTTGAGCTGGGCATTGGTAACACTAGTCTTCTCAGATTTGGTGCAATGTAGTTGCAATTTGTAGATCCTAGCTCCTCCAAAAAAAGAAGGCCATGCAAGGTTCACACGAGTTTAGCAATATAAAGTGCAAATAAATATTCCTCATTAATATTAGAGGCTCTTTGGACGAGAAGAAAGGCGGCAGGGAGAGTATCTGAAAGGCCATCATGGTTGGCATGTGTTGAGTTACACAAGCTCATGTAATCTTAAACGGGGGCTGAAGGCTAGAAGGGAAAAGTGACAGGTGACCCAGGCATAGGGAAAGAATGTCAGAATGCCTCTAATAAGCAGTCTTGCAGGCTGCTCGCTCAGAAGCCGCAGTATGCGGTGGCGTGCTACGTCAATCGTCAGGAAAAAATATTAGTGCCAGTGGTCCAAAGCTAAGCGGGTGTGGCAGGTTTCAGTGATGAAATGGTAAAAGCATTCCTGTTTCGGAGAGGCATGCTGATGGACGCTGCTGCAGACTACAGCATTGTTAGGGGCAATATATGATTTCTTTGCTATGCTTGCTATACCATTTGCACACACAGAGCTTGCAATTTAACTGCATTTCATAATTTGTGAGGCTCAATCGGGAGGATGATTAGTAATAAACTCGATGCATTTACATGCAAATGGTGTCCGCAATAGATAACTATTTTTTTCTGCAATGTCTTTTGTCTGAATTCAACAATGTGCAAGAAACATTTCTAATATTATTTTCTTGTAGAGTCATGGAAAAATACGTTGTACATAAATTATCTTTATTTGCATAATCTTTGTCCAGTCTAAACACACATGGGTTGATTCACTAAACCATTTCAGAGTATGAGATGTATTATCACAGAAGTACTCTTTTACATATTCTTACATGCTTTTGTAAATTGGCCCCAAAACACCCAAACCCCTTTTGGTAAAAGTGCAAAAAGGACATGGTCTGTTCTATCTATACTAATTGTACATGTAGAGTCCACGTCTACTCCCATGTTATTCTCATTTTAGATTTTTAGCCTAATTCTAAAAGGTGTGTAAGAGTACATAAAAAAGTAATACAGGAGTATTCTTTTACGTGCTCTCACATGCTTTTGTGACTCAGTCTCATTTGCTTTAATTATCTTTATGTGACACTTCCCTTACTCAAGAATGCCTGGTTCTTCTCTCTTGCTTTTAACATTTGCATAACGTATTGTTTTTCAATTTACCACTAGCACCGGGCATCCCTTTCTCAAATTCCTTAAAGCAAGATGTGTGCACAAAAACACTGTTTGTACGGTCTTTGCCCCTATATGTTACCCCCAAAAATGTAGAATATCTCACCTGTTAATCAGGCTTCGCACAATCTCTGTATGCTCCCCGTTCATTGGTGCACTTTTTCTCCACCCACCACTAAAGGAAAGAGTTTTCTTTACCCTTCTAGAAATACTCTCTCTCTTCTCAGCCTGACCAACTCAGAGCTCTTTTACTTTCAGTTAGTCTGGAGATCCCTGACTCCACAAATCTACTTTATACCTTTTTTTGTTCACCTCTTGCTGTGTCCACATTCAGCAGACACAAATATCGTTTTTCCACTTAGTGGCATGCAATATCTCCTCTTCTATCCATTACAGCAGTTTTTTCACTCATTCAACACTTTTAATATAGTGTAGCTGTTGTAGCAGGGGGATTCCTGCAGGGCCACCCTTCGGACTTTGATACAAGCCTTTCATCAGCGCTCAGTAATGGTCAATGGAGCAGCTAGCACTTACCATCATCTACTAAATACCAAGCTACACTAATTTGTGTGCACAAATTTTACAAATCCACCAATGTTTCCATTGTAAAAGTCAACTTTATCACAAAACCACAACCTCGTATTTTTAGCAAAAATTCTGAGGCCTCCAGCAACAACCATGAAGAATAATACTAGCAAAGCAACACACGGAGAGCTCATCAAGGATACTATTAGTTATGGCCTAAAACTAGCAGAACAGTCAGTTCCCTACATGTCATAACCACTGCAGCTGTAACTACACAACACCAATAAGTAATACCACTGTTTGCTCATATACCAGCACTTCTCTAAAAAACTGCCGGTATGACTCATTCTACAATTTTTACTTTAAGCTGTCTTAATGTCATGACATCATTTTTGATTCTTAAACAGCACAAATTATTTCCAGCCATTTGTTAACAGTAATCAAGAGTAGATGTTTTTGGAGTGTATATACCGTTTTAGACGCAATAAGACATTTTCATTTATTACAACAGCATTTTCACATTTCAGTTGTCTCATTTGTACATTTTTACTGTTTTCTTTGTTACGTCCCTTGCCTGGCTTAACAACCGAACATTCATAAAATATACAAATTTCACCAGAAAAACACTCATTTGATTCTCTACTTAACTATTACAAAATTGAAGCTGAAGTTACTGCCTATTACAAAGCCCAGCTCCAATAATTTCATATGTTGTGGTTTCAAAATGTTGCATATGCATAGCAGGTCTCTTAGACTTTCAATATCTTTGTCCCTGTGGTTAAAATAGTGATAGATAATTGGTCCTTGTCCAATATTATTTTAAGTACTGTTCTAAACAATTGGAGAAGCTTTCAACACAAAGATCGGGATGTCACGTTCAATGAAAGTGGGGACTACACATTTCTCTGAACCTTTAAGCTAGAAAAATAGGAACTAATACGTTAGATTACAATTTTTACCAGTGAGAAGAAATTATCACCCAAGCGACTACTGGTGAATTACCCTTTTAACAGTATTTTCTACCATTAAAGGTTTCACTGTTTGATTATACAAGTATGCTTTCATCCTTATCTATTAGTTAGACTGCCCAGATAAGAACCCCTAGATCTCATGTAATTCTGTTGACCAATGCTGGGTTACTTCCTTATCAAACTTTTATACACACTCTTCTCTACACCACTGATGTTGAAACAAATAATTCAATAATTCAGAAAAACTGTTTTTGCAATCGATGATAGTTTCTCAAAGCCACGCTCAATGCTTTTTATGTGCTTGAAGAATTGGTTTACTCAACTTAGCATGATACGCTTCCAGTGTGCATTGCTACTATTCAGCAAATACTTTTCATGCCCATACAGGGGGGTGCCTCTATGTAATACTTACCCTTATGCTATTTATCACTGTGCATGGCCCAGTCATCTGTGAATCTATTTTCAAGATTCCATCTTAATTTAACTCGCAAATTGCAAGACAAGCACTGCATAGCTCAGGCCACTGCCAAGATGTTTGGTGCCAGCCATATGCATGATACTCCTTACACAGCAACCAGCTAACACTGGAAGCTTTTGAATTACAGATGGGGTAGTATTAAATGCCTTTGAACCCGTAGTATGCACAAGTAGGGTGCTCTCGGTGCACATATTTATTTCACTTTTTTTTAAAGTGATTGCACATATTTGTGGATCAGTGTTTTTGCACATAAAATGCGACTGGATGCTTCGTTGCATTTCAACTGGACAGCTGAAGGTTAATTTTTGTGACAGTGTTGTGTAGGAGAAACGACTGACTGTATTGTGCTTTTATGAGTAGTTCTGCCACAGAATATATAAAAAACCACCAATTCCAATGTATCTAGATAAATTAATCATATCATAGATGAGCACTATTTCAAAGATTTTCCATGAGATTAGTGTATACTAATTGTGCAATATCTGCAAAATAGAATTGGAAATGCAGATCTACTAATAATGAATAATTTAAAACTGTGTTATGAGAAGATGATGTTATTTGTTCACAGACTCTGGTAAATTTGCCCTATTTACTCCCTGGTGCTGTCTGTAATTATGAGCAGTCCTCATTATGCCACTAAATAAATTACACAAACATTCCCCATGATCCTCAGTGCGCTCTCCGAAGCCCATTATTTCATGAAAGACCCAGGCCTTCATGGGTTTGCTTATTGAGATGGCGCTGTATAGGCTGTTAAGTTACATTTTACGATTTGCTGTCGATTATCAATCTAGCACATAATATCCTTTCTTCCACTTTCCTAATATGCAAAAACAACTGAACAAATGTTGCCTCATCCAGAATTGCAGCTATGTAAGCTATTCGGGGAGCATCCCGGCGATTCGCCTGCACTTGGGGGAACATTACACCAACTGTTCCAAAATGAAATACAAGCCTGGAAATATATTAGATAACTTTAAATTGTACTTCCAGTTCAAAAGTACTTTTTGCGACATTTCTACTGCTTCTGACGCATGTTTTGCACTTTCAAAATGAGCCTGGTTGGCTTTCACTGTCATGATATTTCCATCTGTTGGTAAGTACAAGGAAGTGTGCCACTATTAGTTCTGTTTTTGTCTAATGCAGCAAATCAAAATCACAACTGGAGATATTAGGAGCTATTCCTTCCTGGCTATCACTGATAGACGCCACTGTTAATACTGAACAATCATTGACAGGTTCTTCTGGGTTTTGTAGCTCTGAAAAATCTACCCTCGCCTCTGTCTGGCTCTGTGTTCGGCAGGAAATGACGTGCCTCTCCCTCACTCGCCTAACTGACTAACTACACAAACAACTGCAAGGTGAGGGAATTTAACCAGATCATAAGGTGTAATGCACTATTATATGCTCTGAATAAAGTGCAATTGGAATGATGCTTTCGCGCGTTAATTCAACACTCACTGGAAAGATATTTCAGTTGTTTCCATTTTGCACTCTCATGTTTCACCCTGTTTTAAAGCTGCTGTTTCTTGAGAGCTTACTCTTGCCCAGAACCCAGCTATTTTTCTAGTGGGTTATACAGGAGACTATTACTATTAACGCCATTCATGACACTACTCGTTTAGGGGGGGAAATAATTGCCACACAAAAAACAAAAATGCCAACTCATGAACCCGCAGCCTGATTTTTGGACATTGCTTTAGGGGAAGGTTTTACACTTGTTTTATACTTTAATCATACCGAGTACATTACCTACTAATGGCGTTTTTAAGGAGATCTGGAGCAATGATTGTTTACATCAAGCCTATATTATGCACCAACATCTACATAAATGAATTTTATTTAAAAACTTCAGGTGTGGTTTTTATGAAGAAGCAACTCAGTTATTCATTTCTTTAATGAACAGAGAGTAACACAATGATCCTGTGATTCTTATGCTTTGTAAGAATAAAGTAAAATCTAGAACTGAAGGCACGTCAGGGGTCTTTACGGCGGTATCTGCCCATCTATTAGTTGCCCAATGCCGGACAAAGCTTCCAGCCCATTACAGAAGGTTAGCTGATGACAGGCAAAAGTTCCCTTCAGCAGGAACTGTTGGTGATGAAATTGACAGAAAGATGGAACAAGCATTTGCAATGCAATGGGTCTTGCATGTGCTCGAGTTAGAGCTACTGGCGTTGTAAATTCGTAACTGGATTTTTCTTCCCACATAAATTGAAAATGAAATGTAAAACATTAGTAGACATTAGCAAGCCAATTCAAAGCGCCACGACCGCCATGAGAATGAGCGCGACTGAGAGACACAAAAGGAAAAATACGTTTTCTCACAGTCAAACGTATCAACAATCATGCAATTATCCATGTAAGTGGGTTAGTCTGCAAGTCGGTAACAAAAGCGCCCCAAGGTGGGACAAATGAAAAGCATTTACCAATCATAACAAGTGATTTTTGAAAGGCAAGCCCATGAATGAGTCAAAGTGCTGGGCGTGAGCTGGGTGTGTTTAAGAGTGCACAATTCTTACAACAGGTCAAAGCGCTTGCGCGCTTGACCTAAAAATGATCTGCTCTTTCCTTTTTTGCATTAAATTTAGGAGATTAGAAATACATCGGATATCCCTCAGAACACTGTATATTCCACTTTGGTAAATTACTACCAGATTATGCAGATCAAACCCTTGAAAGTAGTGAATTGACTCTGAAGAGTTTGGAATGTGTCATGCTGTACAGGATCATCCAAAGTACGTTCTTCTCTGCACTTCTGAGGACTTAATTGGTTGCCAAAAGCAATGAGTTAACAGTTGCAGTCATAGTCAGAGATACTCTAACAACAATCACAATCATCCACTCACAGCATACGTTTTACCCTTTTCAACTTGCATGTCTTCAAATGGACCAAAGACACAAACCTGTTATAATGATATTTACCCTGACTATAACTGGTGAAACGTACCATGAAAAAACCTTTCAGGTCTGATTAAATTTTCTTTCCATATAAACAAACCTCTTTTCACTCCCTGAAGAGCA
Organism: Pleurodeles waltl; assembly: GCF_031143425.1. Taxonomy (NCBI): domain Eukaryota; kingdom Metazoa; phylum Chordata; class Amphibia; order Caudata; family Salamandridae; genus Pleurodeles; species Pleurodeles waltl. Next base: position 1,271,747,327 of record NC_090444.1, read on the forward strand.
TGGCAGTCTGACAATATTTGAATAAGCTCAAAGTTTTTCTGAATGAATGTGAAAAACAGTAATCAGTGTAAGATTGCACCATCTGCTACTGCAAATATCCAAATAGATGAGCAACCTGTAAGGGTGAATGTATCCCAGGGTGAGAATTTCAAGAAAATCTCAATAATTTCGCATACATAAAAGTGAGACGAATCTTACAATCACAAAACTACCTAATTGTATGAAAATATTTACTTTTATTAACATTGGCTCTTCTATTTATTTATTTCAGTGCTGTATAAAGTGCTAACATGCTGCCTTATGGTTCTGCAAGTGGGTTTTGTGCTGGTATAAGCGTGCAGCAATACAACAAATCGATAGGGGAACCCATCACATTCAGAGACTTGCAAAACACAGAATCTCTATGCGAGGCAAATGACATTCCTTCTGCTTCATGTCTGCCAGCTAGTTTCACATATAGAGTCTTTAACATGCAACCTCTAGATCTTAATTAGAACCCTTTCCCAGAGATGGACAATTTTAAAAAGGGGGATTTTAAACCCTACTCCTACACCACATTCCCAAACGCGAACATTCTCCAACCATTCGAGGTTTAGAAGGGATTGCACTGAATTCCCCACACAACTGGTAACTTAGATGGGTTGGGGTGAAAAGAGTGACCACTAGTAGGCCCTCTGTCATGGCGGACAAGACGTCAGCATCCAATAACCATGAGAGTCGCACACTGTATAATGTGCACAGAAGTACTAACTGTCTTGGGTCCCAGAACCACACACTCTTGTCCTGGGTATACAAGGTCACGCCACGCTTCACCTAGGTCCTCTTTCACTTTCTCCAAGACACATCTTTTCCCCTTTCAGTCTTCTGAGAGGCTGATATTGCAACAGCAGAAACCATGAAACGCCTCGCTAAGAGCAAACAGTACTTTATTCATGATATATTTATTTATGTGTTTCATTCTTGTACACCAAGGTCTGTCTGGCAGAAGAAGGGCGTGACAACATAAACACACACAGCAGAAAACGAGGCTGGTCTATACTTTCTATCTCACTGGATGGAGGAAACTTAAAAACGTTCCATTCAAGGAGCATCTGATCATGGCCAGGATCGGAGAACTCCCGAGGTATTGTGTGAACCTCTCCCACGCAAAACGGCACTGATTTCAGTGCTGGTTCTACATTTTTGTGTCCTTGCCCAAGGACGAACACTTTGCCTACAGCGTTACCCATCTGACAGATAGCAAAGGAAATAGGTAAAGCTTCTAACAGGTAGGACCAGATAATAGTGGGATAACAAGTCAAGCAGATTTTGACCTACTATTAATCCCTTTCCCAGTAGCTCAGAAGGGGTGACATATTGCCAATTACAGTTTTTAAATAATATTTTGGAGTAGGTACTTTCGCATCCAATCCCGAATATTTTTCACTGGATATTCCCTGGAAGATTTCCGCTACCATGTGCAGCTGAAGTCCTTGGAGACACCTGGAAACTTTTAGTCCCGGTGGGGCTGGTAACTTGCGTTGCACTGGAATTGTACGATCCCTGTTGACATTAGGAGGGGATTTTAAATGAAGTGTTAAGTGGAAAAGTACAATTGCGGTCGAAAGGTACGTCGAACGGCAAGCGCATAACCTTTCAGCCTATTTCGCACTTTCTACGAAATATTTTTTTGAGTTGCTCCACAATCAAACGTTATTACCACAGCCTCATAGCATGTGATAAATGTGAAAAAAATCTTGTAATACACTAAACTAATTGGTATTTTAATCTTTCTACACCGCAGACGAGCACTGAAATGGCGCGCTGTTGGATTATTTTCATGTTCAGTCTAAATGCACTTAGGCATTTCATTAAACAATTTATTATGGGAAGGTCGAGAGCACAAGAGCTGAAACTAATTCAAAAATTAATATGGAAAAATAGAAACATGTGACAAACGGATCTACTCATCTTTTTGAAATACCCATCTTGCTTTGTTCTTCAGTTCGGGAATAACATAAAACATTTGCTTTAGTGACTGTGAATGTGGATGAAAATGATATCAATCTAAACAACCATTATTTAAAAAACACAGGATGCATGTGCTGGTCTGTTAACTGCATAGGGAAACTGCTTCAATATTTAGGAACAAATGTTCCACATATACACATGTCTGCAAGATGTTGGCAGTGGGCACAATACTATGCACTGCACTATCTTTCTCTAAACGAATGTGAGTGTTTTTTAATCATAATAAAACCGCTGCTATGTATTTTCAAAAATATAAATTCTGTACTTTCTTAAGAATATTAGTCTTTCTTCCAGAGAAAAGTTTGTCTGCAGGAGAGGTTGATTCTAAACAACAGTCATGTTTAAATTCTAACACATTCTCTGTCAAAAATCAAGGTTTGGAAAATGACGTCACATTTTGATTTCTGTGGACTCCCACTGAACCACTACTGGAAGCCAAGTTACCCACCCAAGCTACTTCTATGATTTGAACCTCAAAGCAATACACAAAAATAGGGAAACCGGTGTGCCACTAACAACTACACAGGTTACTGAAAATGTTATATAATTCACAGAAAAATATATACAAACATCGAAATGTTAATAGGAAGGATGGAGCTTTATAACATTCGTTTTTGTTCTAAGAGGCACAGTGATACACTAGACTCAATAATATCATTTTGTCTTTTTTGCTTTAAATGCATGCTCTCTTTTCATCCATGCATAACATAGCTGCTTCAAGCCAACAATCATACACAATAGATTCCATTTGCTGTACTTACAATGCTCTCACAAATTAAGACTCCAACTTAAATTGTAGATTCCAATTTCAAATTCCTTCGCATTTACAGTCTTAAACTTTACATTTTCAATTTTGGTTTTTATGTGTATGTACTTTATTCATCTGATAATATTTAATTTTACAAACAGCAGTGCACCCCCTGAGTAGACATCGTGGACCCCCAGGGGTTCACTGGTTATGATCCATTGTTCTAGAAGTTTCACGTTAGGGGACAAATGAGCAAATCCACGGTATATTTAACACACTCTATTTGTTTTGAAAAAGACAATGCGCAGCTTGTGAACATTCCAATAAAACATGCAGTGGAAACAACAGGAGGACTAACAGTACAACAGATGAGAGAATTCATTTAAAGTAAAGTCATTTTGTAAATCTGGCTTAGAGACAGCTTTAACTGTCTTGCTAATCTCATATAATAGACAAGCATTGGCAAAGCCAATTGGACTGGCATTGTCAGCCAGCCTTTTGGCTTTGTCAATGGTTTTGTTGTTTTGTCATGTATTTTTATAAAACTAAATTACTGGGTAAGCTAATGGGTCCTCAACATAACATAAATATAAACACTGGCTAAAAGCAAAATTCGTTTTTTGCCATTATAAAGTATGCTTTGCTGTAGTAGTCCCAGGCACTGAATGGAACTGCTTTGTGTGTGGATGTGCTCCTGGTGAAAGAGCTGAATAGGTCACTCGCAGTGAAGTCATCCAAAGGATGAAGTGGGTTGACCAATGGCTGTGTACTGTAGTGCGAGGAAGAAATATGTGAATGGAACAAAACTGTCCAATGAGATCTTGGTGAATGGACCATACAATCCATATATTTATACATACATCGGGGGCCTTCTGGTGGTTTATACACTGATCAATCCAACTGTCATTAACATTTTGCTTATGCGCCCTACAGGATAAAGCAATTGGTCAGCTCATTTCTTTGACTGAGACTAATAGCATTTTACCAGATTACATGTCCTCATTCATCTAGAACGACTTGCAGTCTTGTGTGTTTAAAGTATGTCTTCAGGTTACTGCAATTCAAAGAATCTGTATTTTGACCCTTACGTTCAAACCCAGTCAAAATAAGCACAACTTGCACAGATGACATCCACATAATTACACATGTGGAAGAACATAACATTTTCTGCAATTATGCATAATATATTCATACTTTATGGCTTTTCCAGTTATAATCTTGATATATGCCTGGAAGAAGCCATGGGATTGCACTTAGTGGGTCTGTGTAGCATTTCAGTCCTTCAAAGTTGGCCTTTAGAGACAAAGGGCTGATCAGTGGGGAGGTGTAACACATTCAAGATGACCTCAAATTTAAATAAAAACAGGCAGGACTAACAATAAGTGTTTTCTCATAGAATATTATTAGTCGTTAGCACTTAACAATGCTACACATTAACAGCTATTTTTATGTCTGGCTTGACAGGGGACCTGTTTACAAAGATGAATTGTTACCAATTATTTACAATCTACAGAAAGTGGGCTTTGGTTTCACCCAAAGGAGTAGCACTTTTCACACATTTTATTGGCTTTTGGTGCGTTGTTTCATCTTTCAGAAAGTGCTTTCTTAGGGGTGAATCATGGACAATTTTACATTTGCAAAGTACACTCTATCATCACACATTCTGCCTCATTCAATTGTTTATTTCCTATTTGTATTCTAGGAAAAAGGCACTATTTGCTACTTTTTCCTAGCGCTGGCATAGACAACAGGAGAGGCTTTACGATGATAAACAGTGTTTGCACACGCCTGTGGTTACATGCATATAAGCTAGAACTTTAGTCTTTGTCAATGTTTGATTGCATAGCATTGCATACCCAATCTCCCTAGAGGCTGTAAGAGCAGATGGCATTAACAAAAAATCCATTGTTGCACAATTTTGGACTGTGGGTGGATGTTGGACCTGGCCCTTTTGGCAGTGTCATCACTAACAATTTTGTCTTCCTCTTCCATTTTTTTTTTTGCTGTCCTTAGGACTCTGGACACTTTACCACTGCTAACCAGTGATAATGTGCTGGTGTTCTTGGCTTAAAACATGGTAACATAGGCTTATACCTAATTGGCATATTTAATGTATTTATAAACCCCAGGTAACTACATGTGCCCAGGGCATGTAAATTAAATGCTACTAGAGGGCGTGCAGCACTGATTGCGCCTCCAACTGAAGTAGCCCTTTAAACATATCTCAGACCTGCAATTACAGAGACTGCTTGTGCAATTTTAAACTGCCATGTCTACCTGGCAAAATGCACCTTTTGCCTGGTCCAATCCTTCCACTTTTATATATATATGTCACCCCTACACTAGGCCATGGACAGCCCAGAGGGCAGGGAATAGTGTACATAAATAGTAGGACATACACTTTGAAGTTTTACATGTCCTGGTAGTGAAAAACTCATAAATTCATTTTTTCACTGCTGCAAGGCTTATCTCTCCCATAGTATAATATTGGTTTTACTATATTATTATATTTTATAAGTGCAATTCCCAAAAGAGAAGAGATAACAAGTTCATATTTGTCATCTCTGAAATCACAATTTAAAATTCCAACATATGGTGAAGTTGGATTTTAAATTGCAATTCTGAAAATGCAGTTTTTTTTTTAGCTGTTTGGTGCCTGCAGTCTGTCCCTGGTCGTGTGGCTGGGTGCAGTTGGGTTTTGTGTATTTCTCCTAGACAGCCACACACAATGGGAGATTAGGTGTGACTGAAGGGCCATCTCTGACAGGATGGTAGGGATGAGCTGTGCCTAGCCTCACGTACACCTAAATAGGCTGTGTCTTGTCTTCACACAAAGGGCTTAACAACTCTGCATTGTGACCTCAGCCATCTTGGAGCAAGGTGAGGGGAGACAGGCAATTACATGCACTTTAAAGACACCATCTAGAAGCTTCTCTGACCTTAAAGAACCATGAGACCAGTTCCAGTTTATATAAGAAGAAGGATCTCAGACACCACCACTTCAGTAGACTTCTGGACCTGTGGTTATTCTGCCAGAAAGAAGAACTGCTGTGCTGCTACAAGGACTGCCACTCTGCTGGACTGCTGCTCTGAAAGAACTGCTGCCATGCTGACCTTTTGACCTGTTACCTGGGGAAGAAGAACTGGGCCTCCAACTTCATCTTGAACCCAGGACCCCACAGTGACTCAAAGGACCAGTCTGCTAGCTTCAAGGTCAGAGCCTCAGGGGCATAAATGGCTCCTCAACAGCTCGTGTAGCTGTTTTCAACAAGTTGCTGACCCCACGTGGTGCCTCTCAGGTCCTGGACCCTTGGTGTGGCTCCCTTGGTGTGGCTCCCGAGATCTTGAATTCAAGCTTTGGGGGTCTTTGTGACTGCAAATGGCCTGATGCCACTAGAATTGCACCGCTCGCACTGAACTACAGTGTGAGCCACTAGCAGCCCATCTCTTTACAATGCAGCGACAGCCCGCATGGGACAGCCGCATGATGCTGTAGCCTGTGGAGCTGCATGCAACTCTCTCCTTGCTCCTCATGATGTTTTCTGCTTTTAGGAGCTATTTTACATTTTATTCCTTAATAATTCTTAACTCCCGTTTTACTGATTGGATTTTTGTCATTTTGGACCTGTTTTATTTATCAAATTAAGCTGTGTTGTTCTAAACGGGAATGGACTTTTTTGTGTGGTGCTTTCACTGTTTTATTGTTTAAAGTGTTGCACAACTACTTTACACATTGCCTCTAAGTTAAGCCTGACTGCTGTGTGCCAAGATACCGGGGCTGAACACAGGTTAGATTTGAGGTTTGGTTGTGCCTTACCCTGACAAAGATTGAGGTTGCTGCTTGACCAGGGCTCACACCCCATTCAACCAGTAGCCCAATTTTTAACAATGGAGCCGAAGCTTTAACAGCACTAGTGGGAGTTCATTCAGAGTGCTGAGCGTTGCACAAAGGAATTGGAAGTGAGATATGGCTTTACTTACATGTTCTGATCACTTCTATGTGCTAGACTATTTGTATACCAAGGGTGCACATCCACTGTCTTGCTCTGGAACTACATCAATAAACAATTATGTAATTTAAAATGTTAAAGTGTAGCCACACTTATCAGTCCAATTCCATAAGCAGTAAACACAGAGATGCCTTGCATAAACAGCAACGACATATTACACATTAAAAAAACGGATATTTTAATCTACACAATTTGTAAGCTCTAGAAAATATAACAGTATCGAATCTAAATGTCTCAGTGTGTGTTTGTGTGTATTATAACAGAGCAGACAACAGGAGTTACTGACTCCAATAGGACTATAATATGTGCGGTTTCACTAAGAGCCTACAGCTGTTGAAAGTAACTGAACTATTGTGGAGAATCATGCGTAAATAAGCGTGGAAACAATAATTTCGGCAGTGCCCCAAAACACATTACTGGGAGCACCTTGAAGAATCCTCCTCTTCAAGTAACTGGTGCCCCAGTATTGGTATCCCCAGGGTTAGAAAAAGTAATGGGCTGATTTACAACCTACTCCTGAATGATTATCTTCAGTGATATGAGAAAGTTAATCTCCCTGGTAATATCTTTAATTGGCACATAAAGCATGACTGACATGTAGTATTACTCTCTTTCAAAGATAAACTGCATTAATCAACTGTTTTTTTAATTTCAGTAGAACATGGTATCAAGTCAATGCTGCTATCCCATTAATTAGCAGTTGTGGGTGAATACAGAAAAATACCCTGTGAAACAGTGATTTATATTTTAGCATTTCATGAAGGTTAACCATCCTTTGAAATTATTATTTAAAGGAATCCTGGGTAAGTTAAATGAAATGCGTTTGGAAAATACCATAGTTGTATGTAGATAATGGCATTAGGGCTTTCTCAACACTCTGTGATAAACTACCGGAAGATCAAATTTAAGTATCAGGCTACAAAAATATTGGAACCAGAATATCGACTATACTTACATTCACAATATTTTGGTAGTTGATATCCGGGCTATGATACTTTTGTAGCATGGCATTTTTGAGGGCCATATTCTCAAATATACAATCCTCGCTGCACTATTATGAATGTTTCTTGTTGTGCAGTTTGCGCGTTGTTTGAAGCTCAGTTTCCCTTCCAAGGAAATACACCGCCTGTATCAGTGGAAAGTTACTCCATTAAAACATTATAACCAATTCAGATGCTAACAAAAGGGAAAAGTCAGCAACACTGACTGACTCTGAGAGAGTGGATATATCTAGTTCTCTGAGACCATGCTCCATTGCCAGGGCCACAAATGGTGCGATATCTGTTATGTTCCCCAGCACTGCCTTTAGTCATAATTCAATTATTGTACCATATTGTTCGAAATGAAAATACTCCACAATTGCTGCTGGAATAAAACCAAGAGTGAAGCAAACTACAGCAGTATGTAAATGACTCCCAAAGGCAATAGCATATTGTTTTTTTCTGGTGGACTCCTCATTTAGTCTCAGTTTTTTCTCCTCAACTATTCATCTCCTCTGACAAGTGTCAATTATGAGCACAAGATTTATGGGATGCGATAGACAAACCAGAATTTACACATCATTTCCGGTGGAAGCGGACAGGTGTAATGACCGAGAGCTAGCTGTAATTGAATCGCTTGCTGCGATCTACTCTGTCACAAGAAGATGTCAAATACAAGGCTGTTTTATGCGAAATTTGTTTTTTCTTTCTCTCGCGCAAACCCATTTTGCTGTGTTCCTGCTAATGTCATTCAAGATAACCTGTCTGCAAACAAGACTTATATCTTCAGCAGACAGGACTAAGTACAACCTGGGGTTTAATGGTCTGCGTTTTGCCACGGTTATTAGATAGACCAACACATAATTTAATGCACTTTGGTACTAAAAAGGGACATTCAGTTTCAGATGAGACCAAATCATTTTTGATACTCAACACCAATTCAACAATTGTTATATAATAGAAATGGTTATTGAGAGGGTGGGGGAGGGTGAAAGGGAGAGACATATTAAGAGTCAAATAAGGATCGCAGCTGGGTCAGGAAGTTAAGAAAACAGAATTTATATTTTTGCCAGCAGAGAGAGATATGATCTGGTCTCCTGGGCCTAAGTACCCCACCAATAATATGAAGCTGAGGAACAGAATCCACAAACTCCTCCTTAAGAATGCAATAGTACAGTTGCATCAGCAGAATGGGATAATTCACTCTATCTCATCTGCTGGCCTATGTACAAAGCAATAGGGGGCTCTTGGTTAGAGCTAGACCACAGGGTGATGCACAGGTATGTTTTGACACTGTTCTGCAAGAGGAAACAGAATGTATAATTTCATTAGTGAAGCAGGGAAATGTACTCATTTCCATGGGTCTTATGGACTCTCCTTCCCATCCAATACCCATTTTTTGTCACTAAGCTACGAGGTTTGTGCTTCAATTTTCAGATGTGCTCCTTGCCTCCTTGTGCCTTACTAAGAGCCTAGCGCCAGCAGTAACTGTTCCACCAGAATGGGCTCACTATCTACCTTCTGCACTTACTGCCCTGCTTCCGTGACTGACTCCAGGGCTTTCAGTCTTGGTCAATACCATGTGTCAGATGAAGAGGTGGTTGACCTTTTTACTACATAGCTATTATTTACTTTTGACAAGCAAACACAAATTGTTCCTATTTTGCCTGCCATAGTGAAGAGTAGCACTACAGCTATAAAGGATCCCTTAGTAAATAAACGTAGCATTCCTTCAATCATTTTATATGCCAGTGGAGTACAACCTGCTATATTCACATTTACATATTAAGCTCCATTCCTCGGAAACAGACCTGCTCTTTAATCCACATCTATCAGCAACCACCCTCTGTTTTGCAAATGTATTATGACTCTCCCGTATCCTTATCTTTTCTCAGTCCTTGCCCTCAGGTTAATGCGTAGCACCTAGAAACAAAGGGGTGTATCTGTGGCTTACAAAGTTGCACATTACAGGTGGGATATAGCCTAAGGACCATCAATCTTAGAATTCCTGATCTTCATAGACAATGTGCCCCAGACAGAAAGCATCCGATATCGGTAATCAAGTTCTTTACAGAACTGATGTGACTAAGGCCCATATTTATACTTTTTTAGCGCCGCATTCGCGCCGGTTTTTGGATGCAAAAGCGGTGCAAACTTATGAAATACAATTGTATTTTGTACGTTTGTGCCACTTTTGGGTAAAAAAATTATGCAAATGTGGCGCTAAAAAAGTATAAATATGGGCCTAAGTGTCTATTTTTGGAACTGTGAAAGCAAGTCTTCAAGAAAATCAAAACAGTACATGAAGAAGGAAACAATGATAATGAAAATGTGTCTGTGCAATCATTAAAGTGAAGTAGGCTTACTTAAATGTCCAAAGAGACTCAATACTGTCACTAACTTAAAACTAATTAACCTTTCCAAGTGCTTTAATAAATTGCAAATCTCTGAAGGTATTTGAGAATTTCACCCACTGCAACCCTAGTTTAGTCAGGCAGCTTACTGCAGTGATATGAATAAGAGCAAAATGTATAAATGTTGTTGTAAGCTCAACTAAGTGATCTTCATTCTCTATGTGGCATAGGTGTTGTCAGTAAAGGTCTTTTAGTAGATATCTTAGAGCATAATGAGGAAATAAATGTTATATCAAACTACAGTTTATCTGTTAATATTCATTATCTTTTAAGTAAAAATGACCACAGTTACTTTCCGCAAAGCTCTACTGTACTGTTCTCAACTACAGACCTGCTGTGGAGAGTATGAGCATGTCTGCACCACCTGCAGACCAGAAAGTACATTCTAGAACTCCCATCGTAATTGTCAGAGATCAATAATAATTGTAAAATGGTCGACCCTTTTACTGATACTAATAGTTTTGGGCTGTTTACTCACAAAAAATGGCATTATTTGTCTTAGGAATATGGCTATGATTTTTGTAAAGTTATATGATTTAGGGATTCTCATATTGTTCTTTGGACATGAAAAACTATGAAAATCATAGTATTTCACCTACTTATCTACCTGAACACCAGCAATTTTTCGCGAGCAGAAGCGTAAAAAATTAAGCAATAAAAATTAGAGGTGCTAATATTCTACCACAGAAAAATGGAATTTGGAGTCCGCCTTGCTGGGATTCAAATGTATGACCTTCAGATCAGTGTGAATTTCTGCAGTGAACGTCCAATTCACTAAGCCATCCTGACTGCGTTAAGAAACAGGTACATCTAACACATTTGTCTTTACAAGTGGATATAATGGAAGATGCCTTAGAGCCTGATGGTAGGGTCGGTCGGAGATGCTCTCTTTAGAATGCAAAGTAATTTGCTAACGTATTCATCTGAATAGTGTAAGGCAAATAACATTCACAGGCTGAACCTATTTATATGAATATTGTCACAAGGTCTATCGCATTTTTAATTATCACCCACTTTCATTTCTCACAGTGATGCCATAACTTACTATAGCTACGTGTACTTTCTATATTGGCTTTTTTATGAAGGTTAATTTATTTTCTAAGTATACCCAATCAAACACTGTGGTGAAATATATGAGAAAATGCCATGAGCAGGGATTGCAATTCAATTTTCTGTTTACTGGTTAGCACTCCTATTAGCATAGAGGCAGCAGTGAAATGTCGATTTGTTATGCAATTTCATTTCTTTTTAAATGCATGAGATGTGGAGCATTTCCATGGCATTAAAAAATGTAATTATTGCAATCGATCATATTTCAAGTTGCATGATTAATGCCATTAGTCAGTCAATTCTAACAACCAGACTAACCCCCTTTAGGAAATTCTGTTCAGGATCAGTCTTTTCTCCTTCCTCCATTCACAAAACCGAAAGAACGAGCAATATACTCGCTGCAGCATACTGGAAAAGCCAGGGCATATTCTCATTTTTGTATATAATGTATAACGTTTAGAAAGCTGAAATAAATCACCCAATTTGTACATTTTTGGGTCTACACCAAATCCATGTTAAATCTTAACATTCACCTTATTATAACTGCTCTATACATTAGTATTTCAAATTTGCAAACAGTTCAAGAGAAGGCTGAGCCGAAATTGCTGCCATGGTGTTAGCAACCACCCCAAGAGCCCAGGCAGATAGATAGCTAATGAATTCAGGTAGCCAAGTGTAAGATCAGGGAGGGTAACTATGAGTGGCAACAGTGGAGATTGGGAGGTAGGGTACCAGAAGACCTGCTGAGGTGGGAGTCTTCCAGTCCAGTTGGCAGAGCTGCCATTTCTTGCTTTTTATCCTTTACCTTCTGGAGACTGCAGTGGTATAACCAGGACACTTTATTTTTTCTCCAGGCAGCTTACAATCAGAGGGTTCCAGATGGAAAAGATATAGGGCAGTGGTTCCCAACCTGTGGTCTGAGGGGCCCTGATGGGCCATGAAGCCTCCTCAGGGGTCCGTGACTGCTTAGAAAATTAGCTAATATTAACAGATTAATAAATTGTATATAAATAAAGTGGCTAAATGTACAGTTGAAAATTTTAAAACGTACAGTAACTTTCAAGGAATTTGAAATTGGAGGCTAAAAATTAAATTAGTATCCTCAGATTGATTTTTGGGAGCTATGCTGGTGCATCAAACACAGTATAGTATGGGTAATGTGTGACTTCAAATGAATTTAGGAAAGCTCCAACCTTAATATTAAAATTAAGATGTTTATTATTTTTTTTTAATTTTATGTGATTGCAAATAAATTACCATGTGCTATCATTTGTGTATGTTTTTTGGAATGTTTGTTTCTGTATTTTCTGTGTATTGTTTTGTGGTTCAAATTATTGACAATGCTTAGGCTTTCAGTACTGACTCTGTAGGGGGTCCCCGGGTTCCAGTAATGATGAAGTGGAGGTCCACAGAAGTCAAAAGGTTGGGAACTACTGGTATAGGGAAAAGCACTCCTGAAGTGACTCCTGACAACAAGTTGGTTCCCCAGAATTGTTTTCTTGAGTAAGGACCACATTGCTAGCAGTGTAGTGACAATGCTTTCAGGTAGATTTCATTCGTTTTCTTCTGCTGCACAAGAGCAATTACTCGTGCCTACTCCTCCAAAGAGCCCAAGGGCTTGATTCAGAAGCATATTGCTGGGTCTATGACTTGTAGTATTAATAGTTTACCCCACAAATTCAATAGTTAACTAGGAAGGGTCATTACAAGACCAAGAGCCTTATTTAGAGTTTGGCAAACGGATTATTTCATCACAAACATGATGCACATCAAGTCCGCTTTATTAAAAGTGCATTACACCTATGGCACCTGTAGTAAGTCGGACAGGAAATCTGTCACGTTTGTGACAGAGTAACCTGTTCACCAAACTCTAAATTAAGCCCTAAGTCCATCTTCCCAAAGCAAAACCTTGGTAAAGCAGGCCCTAAATAGACCATGAAAATACCCCATCCATCTGTGCATGTTTCTCATAGCTTATGACTTTGCTCAGTTAGAAAAGTTCTTAACTTCTGCAAGGAAATAGGCAGGGCTGGCCAGGTGAATTTTAGCTGCATCTAGGCTTTGATTGTCAGTGTTTGCACAACCCTGGATGCATCCACCAGTGTCTTAAACTGAACTTTCCCTCTGCACTGGAGACATGTGGGTATGATTATTTCATTGGGGGATAGGACATCCACAGGCCACAGTGAATGCAAATATTGCTGCATTTCAGTTTTTAATTAAAAAGTCCAGATAAGTATTTCAAATGATAAGGCGGGAAACACAACGACTTTGAACGACTGAGAGGAACCAACAGTTTGTTGAAGGTAGGCTGCACAACAGGGCTTCCAGCAGTGAAACAGGGAGACACACACGGGTTTTCTTGAAGGTGGAGAAAGAACTAATTTAGCATCAGCCCAGGGGAAAACACAAGTAAATACTGCGCATCCTTGCAGCTTAGAAAAGACGCAGCGCAGCACTGCCAATTTTCGGCGCAGCAGCTGCACTGCGCCACTTCTTGTATATATGCTCCCTAGTGAGGAGCAAACAGAACACAAGAAATAGATTAGGGCTGGGGTCTTTTTATTACAAACGTCAGGAGATAATTGCTGTAGCCTAATAGCCCACTGCCGAGGACTGCTAAAAGCCCCGAAGCTGAATTATAAGCCTGGGTCACAAGCGAGGACCTAGAACAAGGGAGAGGGCCAGTAACAACTGGTCTAGCCCTAGGCAGACAGGCTATGAAGCTATTAGAACATGTTATCCACTGAGTGTAGAATATTCTAAATTAACAAGGGAGAATCAAAAAGACAAACATTGGGATGTTGTAGCAGAAGACTTATAAAAGCCCTTAGTAGCCCTGAGCTGCTCCATTGTCTTCAAAGGAGTTCCCAACAACTTTAATTTTCTACACACAAAGAACTGCTTGTAGGTAGCGTAAGACACATAGAGGTATATTTATGAGATGCTTACGCCACCGGAGTGTCAGTTTTTTTATGCTCGGCGGCACAAGCCTCTCAACCATATATCTATGGGATACATAAAGCCACATTGAGAGCTTTGTATAGCATCATAGATATAGAGTAATACAAAGCAGCACAAGTCGCTGCATTGCCTCACTCTGCACCAGGGAGGTGTTCAATGGGGTCGAAGTTGGTTTTCCCACACATCAACCATGGATTTTGACGTTGACCTACATTTAGTTAATCACATATACCTGGTCCAGCGCCGAAACATTATGCCTCCCCAAAGCAGGCATATGGAGGAAAAATATATGTTCATTTCTTAGTTTTTTCCTCTTTTCATGCATGCAGTGCACATAGAAAGAGGAAAACACCTCTCTGGATTGGTTTTATGCAGGAAACAAAAACAATCCTGCATGCAACGCAGACAGCCTTACATCATGGTGCCTGTGTCTGTGTTGGTGCTAGGCAGCCAGTTGTGCGCCACCGCAGGGTAAAGGACAGAAATGCACCATATTGCATAAATACTATCCATTCCTGCCCTTTCACATTGGCATAGGGCAACGCAGCAAGAAGACTTCCGGCACTGGCCTACGCTAATTCCCCATAAATAAGCCCCAATGTGTGTTCTAATCTAGGCTCAAATCTAGTCCTTCACACATCTGAAATTTGGACACAATGTAACCACGGTAATAAAAGCAATTTGCAGTCTTTCATTGGACTGATAAAAACGAATCAAATAGGATGATAATTACATAAATAATTGTAGTCAGGGCATTGCACCCCCTGCTTCTCTACCAACTCACCAAAGGAAAACAAGACCAATTTTTATGAATTATGTAAGTAGATTGATTATTAATTATGACAATATAAGTAGCGGTCATGCACAGTTGTGTATTTAATATTATGTGCTAAGTATTCTCCAGTGGAATGAAATATTTCATCAGTGAGCTCTTAAGGATAAAAGTCAGAGTCGGCCCTGCAGAGTTTCAGACATACCACCTTTAGTCTTCTGAAGGATCTCACTCGTAAATGCACTAGCATGTGGCCACAAATGTCATATTACAGAGCAGTAACATTAGCCTATAGGCTTAATATCAGCCAAAAAGCAAACCATACCGGTCTTTAAATTTTTATCAGTATTTTTTTAACAAATAGCATCTGGTTTAGGGAATCAGTCGGATATGTGACTATTAAGGATCAATCTGAAGACACGCACAAAGTTATGTTTACTGCTAAACAAACATTTCCTTTGTGATTTATTAGTCAATCTGCCTACAGTATCCTCTTCAGAAAATCCATCGTTCCCTTTTCACCACCTTTCATTTTCTGGCAGACATTCTCTCAGGAAAATTAAGTTTCAGAACTCAAGAATCCTTCTACTACCAATTCATACTTAAAATTATACATCCAGTATTCATCTCAGGGGTAAAGCATTGAAGTAAAACAACACTATTTGCAGTTAGAAGATCATTTGTTTAATTGTACCTGCAAAAACATTTTCATATTACAATATGTGGATCTGATGAACAGCTTCTCAAATTCCACTTCTATTGACTGGCATGCCGCATCACCAACAATCAAAGTCGATATAGGTGGTCTGAAATAATTACATTTCTGCAATGATAGATTAGGTGATATCCTTTTGAATGGTTGAACATAAAGGATTTTGGGCTAACAATGTGGCCCTCCAGGCAGTGAAGACATTAGACAGTTTTTCTTATTTTTCCTAAAGAAGGTATGACTCATCGCATTGGCACACACTCTCTTATGGTTTAATTTTCCGAACAACTTTTTCAAACGTATTCTGATTTTGTTAACCACAAACAAACTCATAATCTTTGCTTGATTGTGCAAGAATAACATGCCTCTTCACCTCTTTGTATGATCATCTGAAACCCTGAATACCAAACTTGGGTGAATGGAAACCTCACACACCAAAATATAGGGATTAAAAATGTGGTGATTATTCTCACATGATGCAGCTCCACATTTAAGACCAGTGTCAAAAGGGCGGCTCTGTATTAGGCAGGGATGTGAGAGTATGAGAGACAGACAGCAAATATGTAAAACTAACTACCTTTTAGAGAAACATGTACAGGTTGTTTTCATACGTTTCAAATTTTTTGATGAGAAACACTTCATTATATGATTATATAAAGAATGACACATTTAGCAACATCACAGTTTATGGGACTCTGCTTTTCTTTAAAGTGTGCAGAAACAACAGCAGTGTAGTATGAAGAGCTATATTAAACAAGCATTTGCAGTGCTATGGTTCTCGCATTTGCTCGAGTTACAGCTATTAGTGTTTTAAACTCCTAATCGGACTTTTCTTGCCACATAAATTGAAAATGAAAAGTAATACAGTTTCACATAAGTGAGCCAATGCAAAGTGCCATGGCATCAGTGTGAAGGAGCACACAAAAGGAAAAAGAAGTTCGCTCGCAGTCACTAAACCGTCTCTAGGAGGGACAATCGTAAATTATTTACCAACGAAAATCAGGGATTTTTGAAGGGCAAGCCCACGAACGAGGGATAGTGATGGGCGTGTGGAGGGCGTGGTTAATAGACCAGATCCATACCAACACATCGGAAAAGCAGCACTTGCGTATTGCTATGCTCCACCTAAAAAGTTACCATAACGCTGACATTCATTGACGAACACAACATCCGTGTGATTTTCCGAATCGGAAATGGATACTTTGGTGAGTTATGCTGGCAGGTAAGTAGCACAGGAACTCATGGACACCTTGTAGTGTGTCTGAATCCTTTATTCAGGAGGCAGGCAGAGGTACAATTGTGTATAGCAGACCCCGCCAGGAGTAGATATTACAGGTAACTCAGCACAGGTCTAACTGTCAATGACAGTCAACATGGAATCTCCAACACATAATGCTCTATTAGGCCATTGGAGGGAAGACAGGCAGGTCACCACAGGTATGTAATTCTGTTATTCTAGGTTGGCATCCCCTTAACAGGTGGGTCTCATGCCACTGCTTGCCGGTGTACAAAATGATCCAATGTCTCGTGGAAGAAGCATCTGCCTACCTTCATGTGTTACTATGTCAGGTTTTCCAGTTGTAGTATTTCACAGAATCTCCAGTGGACTCATTTGGGCTCAGGCAGAAAGCATTTGATGGATCTGAAATGTCTTTCTTGCTACGGCTGGCAAAAACATATAATGGAAGTTGCAGCAGTCCATCCAGTAATGAATCACCATAGTAACCATGCCATTTTATATCTGGTTTTGTGTTCCAAGTGCATAAATGGAAGCTTAATGAACAGCAGAAACAATACATTTTAAGTGTTGTTAATTTATTTTGCTGAAGACAATAGGCTAACACATAGGGGGTCATTCTGACCCTGGCGGCCGGTGGCCGCCAGGGCCACCGACCACGGGAGCACCGCCAACAGGCTGGCGGTGCTCCTGAGGGCATTCTGACCGCAGCGGTTCAGCCGCGGTCAGAAAGGGTAAACCGGCGGTCTCCTGCCGGTTTACCACTGCCCGTTGGAATCCTCCAAGGCGGCGCAGCTTGCTGCGCCGCCGAGGGGATTCTGACACCCCCTACCGCCATCCTGTTCCTGGCGGTTCGCCCGCCAGGAACAGGATGGCGGTAGGGGGTGTCGCGGGGCCCCTGGGGGCCCCTGCAGTGCCCATGCCAATGGCATGGGCACTGCAGGGGCCCCTGTAAGAGGGCCCCGCTTGTATTTCACTGTCTGCTAAGCAGTAGCACCCGTCGCACCTTCCTACTCCGCCGGCTCGATTACGAGCCGGCTTCATCGTGGGAAGGACGGTTTCCCCTGGGCTGGCGGGCGGCCTTTTGGAGGCCGCCCGCCAGCCCAGGGGAAACCTCAAAATACCCACCGCGGTCTTCTGACCGCGGTACGGTATTTTGGCGGCTCCCGCCGGGCGCGCGGTGACCGCGCCCGGCGGGAGTCAGAATGACCCCCATAATGTTCCAATATTATCTTTATACAGTTGGCATTTACATACGTCTAATTCAAGTAAAATAGAGCCCTACAAGTCTAAAGCAACTCAATATTTAGAAATAAGCACTTACATGTGACACACCACATGTAAACACTTGTTACGGACACCACAGATAATTGTGTGGCCTTCAAACGAATTATGAGAGTCTTCTGCACTATAACCGTAATGCCACCTCACTCAGATCACAGGCCCGCCACACTGTCTTCAGTAACAAGTTACTGAATCTTATTCATTCCACTCAGGCTGCTTTCTCATCACCAACTGCTGTCCCCTGCTTCACTAAGACCCAGAAACACTGCTGCTTCACATGGGCACATCAAGCTTTGTTTGCTCCTGCTTTGCCACAGTCTCAATCACTGACATTCTCAAACCTGAATCTGAGTGAACCCTGCTTCATCTCCCCTGAGCTCTTTTCGCATTCAAGATGTTCAAGCTGACCACCCACGATATGGCACCATACAGCCAACACAGCATCAATATCTCCCTCAACTAGGAGACTGAGTCATCACCCCAAAATTCACAGCCCTTCTAAAAAGACTCTCTATTTTGCTTAACAATTGGCACATCATTGATATTAGTACCGAGGCCAAAATACACACATATTACTGGCGAATGTCAATATGAAACGTCAATTTAAATGTATAATTCAGGTTTTGTGTACACTTAAATTCAAGTCAGATGTGTAAGTTGCTTTTTTGAATCATTCTGATGGTATTTTAGGGAAAGAAATGATCTACGTGAGGGTATTTGTGTACAAGACATAAAACAAAGGTAGCATGGCCTAAAAGAAAAGCAAACAAAAGTTGAACAGCTTTATAGAGCCTTCTGAATTAAATATCTCTACAAATGCGTTCACTAAAAAACTTAAAAAATATGATTTCCATGTTACTTTTGTGATGTCAATCCCAGTGTAAGACTCTTATCTCCAGTAGTTAAATTACAAATAATTGGTCTGCTTCATTATTAGATTTTTAGAGTTGTGATTGACCAGGCTAGATTTCAAAGACCAACAATATTATAATAGATGGAAAACAATCACAGTATATTTCAGATGAGGTCTTTGGGGGAAGACCAGCGTTCTCAATTGGAGCAAAGTTCTCGTTCCATCGAGCTATAAAAAGTGCTCCATGGACTACAATGTTAATTTCAATGCTAATAAGAATCATTTACTGCCTGACACAATTTTGTAAAGAATGTCAATTCTCATATATTTTGCTACGAAATACTAAAGATTTTATGCCTATAGATTTAATCATAAAATCAAGGTATAGTAAAGTAATAATTATCATAGTACTCAGAACTTCCTTATGCATACCGCTCTTCTAAATAATACATTCTACTGAAGGTGCAATAACATTTGGATCCACTGATTGTCAATGCACACAGGGGCTTCAATGAGACAAGACCAAAATATCAAGCACTGTTTTGCTCTATTAGGAGATATGATCTCTCTGCTTCCCACTAAACAGGGTCCACATTATTTTTAACCAAATAAAATACAAACGTTGGTATTGTGCAACTGATTGGGTATTCACAAAGTTTGGCAGGCATTTTCTGACACTAGAAATAGTCAGATATTTATTCCTGTCAAATGCCGGAGTTTCTGTATTGTGCAAATGTAGAAGGAACACCCTGCAATTTGTTGGCGGTTGTATGGGGAAGCCGTTTCTTGAAAGCGAGGACAATTTTCTGCTTGGAAACACAAGTTTAAAAGTGCAAAGGTACTTGCGTGGGACACCAGGGCACGTGTAAATGTAAATATACTACATCTACCCATGAATGAAGTATTACATATTGGAAGAACAAGAAATTATAATCTACATAGACAGGTTTACCTCATTGGTATTGTAAACCTACCTAAGGCCACATCTGTGTCACTTCTCTGGAAATGTCTTCTTATACACATTTTCATTCTGTGGTGTCGCGGGCCAGTGATGTAACTGGTCACCGGACGCCACGAATGTTAGGGGGGCGTGGCGAGAGAGAAGTCTTCATGTGCGCCCGAACAAAAGTAGACACCCCCACACGTGCTCTGAGCATTTGGTCTGCCCCGAGGTCAGGGGTAGACCCATAAGTAAAATAAAGAGGCGTGGCCGGGGAGCAGACGCGAATGGCGAGAGAGTGAGGCACGAGCGACTGTGCAACGCACTACGAGCCAGGGCCGCACCCGACCACGCAGTTGACCACACCACCGTGTCCGTAGTGTTATTTACATCTGCACAACACTACATTTTGGCGACGAGGCCGGAGCAACTCACTGTGCCTCCTTGCTCCGCGGCGGGCGCCTTACACGCGGTGCTCATGCCGCGTGAGTGTCGTCTCCTTCCCTGCGGCGGCCGTTTAACAGGCGGTGCCCCCGCTGAGTGTATGCTGTCGAGGTCAACTGGATTGCCGGCGGTACGTCTATAAGTTGCGTGGCCGAAACCGAAAGATAAGCGCGTCTTCCTTGCGGCGCTTTGCTCCTGGCACAGCCCATGCTGGTGACCCTGCCCCACGCTCCTCTGACTCTCAGCTCCAGGCACTGCCAGGCACTGTCTACCATGCCACGAAGCCTGGGTGCAGGAAGATCCTACTCTGCTGCTCCTGCAACCCAAGAGCTCTGTTCCTGGTTAGCCCTGAGAGGAAAGTGCCCCTGCCTCCTACACAGTGAGGCACACTGAAATACCGTCAAAGGCAGATCACACACCCTGGTGAGTGTGACCTTCAACTGCACTGTCCTGCCCCGCCTAAGCTCGCTACCATGGCTGTCATACCACCGGTGGAGCCATTCCTCGTAGAAGGATCACCCTCTGCACAAGCCCCAAGATGGAGGGAGTGGGTGGAGAGAGTCCTGCTGTTTTTCGAAGCCACCAAGGTTGACGACGAACAAAAATGCGCCATGCTCCTCCATTTAGGGGGAAAAGAAGTCTACAAGATCTCTAAGAACCTCGTCGAGGATACGCCCAAGACGCACACGACTCTCATTGCCGCTTTAACCAAACATTTTGAGCCAATGGCCAATACCGATTACGAATGCTTCATCTTTAGGCAGGCCAGGCAACAAGCAGAAGAGTCGTTAGACTCATTCCATTTGAGACTAAGAGATCTAGCCGGCACCTGCAGATTTACAGACGAAACAGAAGAAATAAGAGGACAAATCATCCAAGGATGAGCGTCACTGCAACTAAGAGAACGCATCCTAGAAGAATCCGGAAGGACTCTGCCCGACATCTTACAAATGGGTCGCACAAAAGAACTGTAGAAGGCCCGTGCATCTCACATGGAAGCAGCCCTGCAGAGACCCATAAAGGAAGAAGCCGCCAATACGGTAACGCCATCGGCGAACAAAACAAGATACCGTCCGAACAAACCACCAGCCAAACAGTGTGGATACTGTGGCGGACCCTCGCACAGGCCGTCCGAGTGCCCAGCAAGAGGCAAAACATGCTCCAGCTGCGGAAAACGACACCATTTTGCAAAAGTGTACAGATCAAGGTGGACCAGTGCGAGAAACGCTCCCGTCAACACGGCGTCAAGCAAGTCTGAGCAAGGAAGCGACATGGACGACGACGAAGCCGAGGTGCATGTAGTCCACGCTCTGTTCACCGTTGGGAACACCACCTCCCTACAAACGCAACTACCGAAGTGCCAGGTCCACATTGGCATACATGCGACCGTGGCTGTGGTCGATACTGGTGCGTCAATTAACATCTTCGCAGTGGAGGAATACAGCAAGATGGTGGCAACTCCAACATTAACCAAGGCCAAAGTAAAAGTCTATGCCTATGGACAGAACACACCACTCGCACTGAAAGGCATGTTCCAAACTACGATCACCCATGGGTCATAAACAATTCCAGCCAAAGTATATGTGACCGAAGAAGGATGAGGAATGCTGTTAGGTTGCAAGGCTGCGGAAGACCTAGGGGTAGTTACATTCGCTTTCAGCATCCACCAGGAGTCAATGACCGAATTGTTGACAAAGTACCAAGGAGTATTCAAAGGAATCGGGTGTTTAAGAGGCAGAGATGTGAAGTTACACATAGACAAGACTGTGCAACCCGTCACCCTTCGCCATCGACGCATTGCATTTCATCTCCGGCCACAGGTAGAGAAAGAGCTGGATCACCTGGAGAAGGCGGACATCATTGAAAGAGTGTCAGGACCAACACCGTGGGTTTCCCCAATTGTAGTGGCCCGCAAACCCAAGCAACCCGGAGAGGTCCCCATCTGTGTGGATATGCGCCTCCCGAACGCGGCCATCAAACGGGAAAGACATTTGACACCCACGATCGATGACATCCTTGGTGAACTCAGTGGATCCTATTGGTTCTCAAAATTAGACCTCCGGTCCAGCTACCATCAACTGGTGCTAGCCGAAGAGTTGCGTTACATCACAACCTTCTCCACCCATGTAGGACTGAGGAGGTACTGGCGGTTAAACTTCGGAATATCCAGTGCCGCTGAGGTTTTTCAGAACGTGATAAAGGAACTATTGGGCGGTCTACCGGGAACATGAAATGGCAGTGACGACGTTCTCATCCACGCGCCCACCATTGCAGAACACCATTACTGCCTTCAAAACGTGCTCAGCAGGATACAAGAATCTGGACTAACCTTACACCTCAGGAAGTGCGAGTTCTAAAAGGACAGAATACAATTCTTCAGATATGTGTTCTCGGCCAACGGGGTGGTGCCAGACCCTACCAAAGTAAGTGACGTCAAAAGTGCACCTCCTCCAACGTGAGTGACAGAGGTCCGAAGCTTTTTAGGCATGGTCAATTACTGTGGCAGATTAATTAAGGACCTGTCTACTCTCACCCAGCCCCTCCGAAAACTGACCAAGACATCTGAAGCATGGGTCTGGGGACCTGTGGAACAAACCACATTTGAGGCCATCAAAGAAGCACTATCGTGTGACACTACACTGAGATATTTTAACCGACGAAGAAACACCAAAGTCGCGGTTAATGCTGGGCCAAAGGGCCTAGGAGCCGTGCTGTTACAAGAACAGGACGAAGGAATATGGTCTCCGGTTGCCTATGCGAGTATGTCCCTAACTGAGACAGAACAAAGATACTCTCAGTTAGAGAAAGAAGCAATTGCTCTATATTGAGGCTGCAAGCACTTTCACATCTATGTCTACGGACGCCCCTTCACAGTGACTACAGACCATAAGCCGTTGCTGTCTCTATTCAATGGCACGGCCTCAAAGCCTCCCCCCGAATAGAGAAATGGATGCTCCAGTTGCAGGACTACAGATGTCAACTAGAATACCGACCAGGATCTGAAAACCCAGCTGATTATTTATCACGACACCCACGGGCAGCATCGGACGAAGAAATGCACGATGCACGAGAAACCGAGGAATACATCCGGTATCTCTCAGATCGGTCGAGACCACTGCCCCTTTCGGTGAGCGAAGTTGTTCAAGCCACAGAGAGTGATGAATGTCTGCAAAAGGTATTGGCTGCCATACGCACCAACCAGTAGCATTTCTTGAGAAAGCAAATGCCCACATTAAACCCAGACTCGCAACGTGTGCTGGGTAGCCTATACAATGTCCGAGATGACTGGACGTGGATGGGTGTGTACTGAGAGGGTGCAGACTTGTCATACCATCATCTCTCACCGCCAGGGTAGTGCAACTGGCTCACAATGGTCACCAAGGCATGGTCAAGATCAAAAGCCGACTAAGGTCAAATGTCTTGTTTCCCTTCATCGACGAACAGGTGGAGGGCGTGGTGAAATCCTGTGTATGGTGCCAAGTCTCTGGAGAGCCCAGCCGGCCCGTTCCAGTGGAGACCGAGCCCAGTCCCGAAAAACCGTGGGCATCCGCAAGCCTGAATTTTGGAAGTCTCCCTGATGGTCGCCACACCATGGTCCTCATCAATGACTTCTCCAAGTACCCAGAAGAGGAAATCATTCCGGCTCTCACTGCGGATGTGGTCATATCCGGTCTGGAAAAGGCTATGGCCACCCATGACCTAATATCTGAAGTCAAGACCGACAACGGCCCACCATTCCAGAGTCGGGAACTGTTGGAGTATCTGAAAAGTGTCGGCACTCGACATCGCCGCATCACGCCAAGGTGGCCTCAGGCCAATGGCGAGGTCGAGAGGTTTATGAGGACTTTGAATAAAGTAATTTGCATCTCTCACGCCAGTGGTCAAACTTGCGACTACGCCATCTATTCATTTTTGTGGAACTACCGTCAGACACCAACTGAGCGCCAGGGCATATTGTGTTTGGGCGTTCTTCAGTTGACTCCATTCCGCATCACTCTTCATGGAAGCCTTCGTCCATAGACTCACACCAGGTTCAAGAACGGCGTTCAGCCACCAACAGGCGTGCCAGCCGGAAGAGACGAGCGGTGCTGTCTGACTTTACAATTAGAGACAAGGTATTGTTAAAGGAAATTTCAGCAGGCAGCAAGTTCTGCATGCCGTTTGGCACTGCTCCATGGACCATTATTCGTCGAAATAGGTCAGCTGTGGTGGCCCGGCGAGGGGCGGATGTTATAACTCGCAACGTGTCGCTATTCAAGAGGTTTTGTTCCCCGAAGGACTACCCTCCAGGGAAGGTTTCCCCTCCCGCTGGTGGCCATTCAGCCTTGCTACCAGATGACTACCCTGATTGCGACTCAGGCCCCGACAAATCACCTGAGAGCACACCAAGCGAGACCCGGGGGACCTCCCCTTGTTGAAACTCTGATCCTGAGCCAGGTCGAAGAAGGTCGGGAGCCACCAGGTATAATCTTTACAACAACCCTGTTCCATCCACACGGCTGCGTGACCACGTGCTGGATGGATAATTTGACACTGTGTGATTTTAATGTTCTTCATTTTGATTTTTAGGAGGAATGTGGTGTCGCGGGCCTGTGATGTAACTGGTCACCGGACACCGGACACCACCTATGTTAGGGGGGCGCGGCGAGAGAGAAGTCCTTGTGCGTG
Source organism: Pleurodeles waltl (assembly GCF_031143425.1). NCBI lineage: Eukaryota > Metazoa > Chordata > Amphibia > Caudata > Salamandridae > Pleurodeles > Pleurodeles waltl. The sequence goes on from NC_090444.1 coordinate 1,271,772,410, forward strand.
CCCGAACAAAAGTAGACACCCCTACACGTGTTGTGAGCATTTGGTCTGCCCCGAGGTCAGGGGTAGACCCATAAATAAAATAAAGAGGCGTGGCCGGGGAGCAGACACGAATGGTGAGAGAGCGAGGCACGAGCGACTGTGCAACGCGCTACGAGCCAGGGCCGCACCCGACCACGCAGTTGACCACACCACCGTGTCCGTAGTGTTATTTACACCTGCACAACACTACTCATAGATCTAGGTGATTCTTTTTGCCTCTGATAAACTAAACTGCGTAGCGTCTGTGTGAGTTACCTCTTTTTCTCTGAGTAAATCTCACCTGTACATAGAAAAGCACATTGTGCATTAGGTGATATTAAACTGTGGGCATTAGTGGAACAAAATGCAAACCATAAGGCGTCCATGGTCGGTTAATTTTGAGACAGCTGAGAGAAATCTAGTTGCATCCCTTTCAAAGTACATTAGCGCACGACATTGCCTGACACAATTCCTTGCCCTTGCAAGATGAACCAAATCGCGCAGAGGTTTGGTACAATGCACATTAACATGCAACAGAGTAGAACGGGGACTGGTTCAGATAAAGGAGGCCTGGATGTTGTCAATACTGCAGTGAACACTGATTAATCACTTATTTTAAGTGACGAGATGAAGGTGAAAATCATTATTGCGACAGCCGTATGTAAACAAACTCTTACTGACGGTTCGAAATGGGGCTGACGTACACGTGTTTCTGAAAATGCGTTTGTAAGATTGCACCCATTTTAATACACGTGAACTTCAAACGATGCCACTGTGAGACCTCAAAGTTTCATTTATCACATTCACGTTTGTGCGAGCACACACACAGTATGTATTCATTCGTGCGAGTACACACACTCATACACACAGAGACAAGCTTACACTATTTTTCATTCACACGAGACACACCCACACGCGCCTACAGTATTTATTTTACATTACTGAAACACCAAAACAGAAGAGTGATACTTATATGGGGAAATGAATGTTATATTGCCCTAAGATTCCATGACAGGCTACAGTAGTTTGCAAAAGTGGTTGAAAACTGATAAGCGGTATATCCGTGGCAGCGGAATTATAATTATTGATCAAAAACATGGTCTTTTATCTGCTGCATAACGTGCACATTACAGCAGCTCAAACGGATTACAAGCAGCGACGTTTTAAGGCATTGGCAAAGTGGGCTCTGGCCCAGGACCCCAGTCTTTCAAGGGACTCCCTGGTAGAGCCAGCTCTGCCCAGATTGATCACCTTTAATAATTTTTAAACAGATTGTTTTAAATACCGTTTTCTTTTTAATTATTTTGAATGTGGGTGATGTGTAAGAGTCTATTACAGAACTTTTGCAGAAAAACATCTATCTGTGTACAACATTCATTAAAACATTCGTGTGCAGCATCCATTTAAAGGGTTTGTTTGGATCAAAACAGGACTTCACTTACGAGAAGTGGGAGGGTGTAACAGCAATTATTTTCATTCATATTAGTGAGATGGTGTTGTGTTACAATGTTGAAAACAAGCATCACTATCCCTGAATTTTACCTGTAAATGCATTCTAAACTGGATGAGTGTGCCTGTGCACACTGCCAGAGAACTGGACAAAGAGGGCATGAAAGAGCTGAAATTGGATCATAAATTAAAATCTGTTCGGAACAGGGGCCTTCAAAATACTTTGGCCCAGGGCCCTCAAAATCCCTAAGATGTCCGGATTCCAAGCTGCTAAAGAAGCGCAAGCAGGGGAGTAGCTTGGTCAGTAAGAGTGGGGGTGGTGGGTGTGAGCATCAGATTTTCCATCAATTACGTTGATCTATAATGTTAAAGACTATTAAGTGAAAGAAATACAATATTTTGTAAAAAAATTCACATTTTTAGGGCTTTGAAAACAGAGGTGAGAGAAAGTGTGTGCATTTATGTCAGTGTCTGCGTGAATAAATGCCAGGTGAAATCTGACAGACAGCTCACCATGCCAGATTCAAAGCAACTGTACCCAACTATTCTTCAGATACATTTATTAGAGGGGTGTAACACACCAAACACACCCTTCCCCTTAAGCTACGCCCTTGAGCGCAGCACCTGTGCTGCACAAAGGCAGGTCAATGCAAAGGCTAACTGGTCACCTTTCAGGCAATAATCACTGTATTCAGGCGTTAAACTGGCAGTTGTGTGGTGAAACCTTTGCCAGACAGAAATGCATCCCTTAAAATGACAAACTAATGAAATAATACTGCCATATATTGTGCCACATTATGCCTCATAATTTGCAATTCCTTGCTGCACAATTAAGCGAACCCTGCCTCATGACTTAATCCTTCTTTGTCACATGTTTCCAGTGACCCTGGCTTTACCTTGAATATCTTTTTCCTTTCAGGTGGGGCAAGCAACTTACTAGAAAATCGGCAGCACCTTAGCTCAAAAGTTGCCACGTCTGCAGCACTAAATTGTAATGATTGACAATCCACCTAAATAATAATGATGCTCGCAAAATGGGGGAATCAGAACGGAAACAACACAAACACCCAGCGGATTTTATACAAAACCCATATGTATTAACTTCAAGTACAATAACATGACTAAGCACTACGTTAAAAACAATTGCCAAATGAAGGTAGGCACAAACCATGGGCATGACTCAACGTTATGCATTTTTTTCAAAGGACAATAGGTGTAAATTTTACAAACGTAACACAGAACACAATATACTATTGGGTGATCATGCTATAGGTGATTGAACTTTAGGCATTTCCTCAAGTCCAATAGTCACAGACCCGTGAAATGAGACATAATATGACAAATCAGGCTCTGCATCTGAGTGGCCAGTAATGCAATTTGCATTTGACACAAAATTACCGTACATATAGCACTACTCTATTTTTGTCCATTTACAAAACGCAGCTGATTTACCTCACAGTTTGAGTTGAGCAAATCTTACAAAATCTGCCCTTTTGTGCAACTGAGAGGCACTGAGAATACTGAGGCCCAGTTCTACTAATATTTGATGCAATTCTGCTCAGGAACCAAAGTTGTTGCGCTGATTTCTGTCAAAGAGAAAGAGAAAAATGCAACATGTCCACTAACATATGGCACATTTTTCTCTCCCCCCAGTGTGGGTGAACGTATGGGTGAACGTATGGCTGCCATGCGCTATTGTACACACCTGTGTGCCAAAGGTAAGGGTATGTGAGCTCTCTAAGCATGAGAACCCTTCCAGGACAATATACTATCCCTTAAAGTTCTTCTTACTTTGTATGTGTGCTGTAAAATGAGGAACACATGCAAAGCCGGAAAAATAAAGAGAAATGAAAACATTTCTCTATGCTACACCTGCCTCGAGGAGGCATACGTTTTTGGCACTAATCCTTGTCTACGAATGTTAGTAGACAGGGATTTGAGTGCAAACCCATTGGTATTTGCATGGGAACACCCATGTACCACCCATGGAACGCCCACTTGATGCAACAAAACACAAAGTAGCCCATAGCACAACTCTGAGGTATTTTGGGGGACTTTCCAAAGCAAAGCCCGGTTTGCATTGGATAGTAAATTACACCCAAACCCTTTGCACTAGGTTTCTGTCACTTTTGTGACACAAACCCTGTGCAAACCGTTAGTAAATCTAGGCCTTAATATCTTTCGCTGAGCTTGAGCATCTATATATTCACCACAGAAAATTCACAGTGTCCAAAGCAGGTACCTTTTGAAATGTTTAATTATTTTTTCTCTGAGAAGGCTACATTGGTAAAGATATAACCATTACTTATTACAGGAATGGAGAATGTAAAAGTGCCACCCAACTACAATTGATGTGTCAGAGTTTATACATAAATATTTGATCCGTCTTTGGATTGATCATCAATGGGGTTTTACCCAAGTCTGTTTTCATTTTTGGGTATTGTACTTGTTCTTTTGTATATCACGTTGTGTGAATTACAAGGAAGCCCGAGCAGAGGAAAGGCAGCTCTTCCTTTTGTGATTTCATTTCAGTGTCATTTGCTTATATGAGTGGATAAAAACAGCCATTAGCACAATTATCATTGACATTCCTTGCCTCCTGTAATTTACTGAATGCATTCGAAACTTGCACCAATTTGTGCTTATCAACATGTGCATTTATAATGTATCCTGAAAGTCAGCTGAAATAAGAAAATGCTTACTCACGATTCTAATGTGTATAATGCGTGTACCCATTTTTTAAAACTCAGAGATATGATCAGGGACTTATTTTAGACCCAAAATCATGTTAACTGTGGGTTTGTTGACTACCTGGTATAAATGTTCTCAAGAACAACGATATTCAGGCACAAAGAAAACAGATGTCTACAGCTACATCAATGGTAAATATGCACTACCTTCTCCCACAGCAGATGACGAGTAAAAAAGTTTACATTGAACATTCATGTTACTGGTTATCATATTAAGGTTTAAGATACGTGAGCACACTTACGTCTAAATTGAGTCATGCGGTAGATGAGAAAAACAGATCCAAGTCAGCACACAACTGCATTTGAAAACACTGAAAATAAGTAAACACTTGCATGTGATATTTTAGAAGAAAAGATCAAAGCTGAATGACAGATCCAGATTTCGGAATGGGAACTCAATCCCAAAAACGCACTGACAAAGCCTATATGTTTGACTTTGGTGAGACACCGTTCATTTTTTAATTTTTATGGCAACTGTATACCATAAAAAAATGAAATTATGCTGTCCACTTAAACTTTAACATTCATGTAAAAAATAACTAAATTAAAAGGCGCACTTTGAATCAGTATTGCAACTCTAGAGAAATGAACAGTTGTTAGGTAAATGTGAACAATGTGCATAAGTTTTATGTGGTCACTCAACATAAAGGGAGGTAATGGGTGAAGTGGGTTGATAGATTGCCCCATGTTTTATGCTATGATGGGCGGAAGCAAAATGTGACTGACAATTTAACAGGCTAATGATAGAGGCTGCTGAGCAAAAGCCTCTATTTGCATGTAAAATCTGTACAATTGTCTGGTGAAACAAATAAAGCTGTTTCAAAGGCCAGACCTAGAAAGTGTTCTGAACAAATCTACTTTTGAATTTAAGTCATCTTAAGATGAGTTGTACATCAGTATTGATCCATGAGGCTTTTCAGATGTTTTTCAACACTTAAACATGCTTCTATGACACTGTTTATGAACGATTTGAACTGGTGCTTCTTTCTCAGCACCTTATTTCAATTAGAGCTAATAGTTTATTTTTAACTGCAACAAACGTGCGTCATAGAATTTTTGTATCTATATATGAGGCCTTTTACATTTTGTTTACTCTTTCTAGGAATTGTTTTGACAACTTACATACTATAAGAGATTGTTATAATAAGAATGGCCACAATTGAGCTGCTTCAAGCACCAATTAAGCTGGCTATATACAAGGCTGCTTTTTCTTACACTGGGTGGTATCAGAGTTCAGTTGGTTAGCCAATAAATTTCAACAGGCTGTCCTTGCTTGGTCAAACATGATCCTTTGTCTACAGTGGAGGAGTGGTCTTTCAGTTAAGGCCCTCAATGGCTCAGTAAGGAGAATTAATAACAAGCTGGCCAAGTTGTTTCGGACTCCGAGGTTAGCTGATATCCCATACGGCTGCATTAATGGAGAAGGTTTCTTCCTGCAGGACGGGGTGCATCTTTCTAGTGCTGGTTATGACATGTTTTTTGGAGCGTTTGTTTGATTGGTTGGTTCATAGTACTCGCTAGAGGGGATCCTGTCAGGGAGGAGGCCACATAGTCGGTCAACTACGGTGGCCTGTGGCAGGGTGAGATCATGACTGGGAGGACAATTAGGTACCTTTTTTCTTACAGGAGCGGGATGGCAGGGTAATTGGACCCTTCAAGAGGTGTGAGTTGGGAAGTGAGGACGACATCCAAGGGCGTGGGAGGTTGTGGGTGGTCACTGGCATCTGGTCCATAGGGCTAACCACCTGCGCATGCACAAAGTCCTGAAGCGAGCACTGGCCCTTCGGTGGTGGGGGGGATGGGGTAGAGCCTGAGACTGGTGGGGGGTCCCGAGGAAGGTATCCTGGCAGGCAGGTGGGCCCCCTCCACTCATAAGTGGGTTTTGGAAGGGATACGAATCCACTATGGAGATCCTACCCCTGGGCCTTTTAGCGGGAGGAGGGCCAGGGACTGGGTTTACGAGCCAAACAGTCATAATCTCATTGTGATATTGCCTTGTGTGTCTTAAGTGGCTAGGGTATTCCCAAACGTGGGAATGCTGGGCCAGTGGATTCAAGTTAGCCTGGCTGATAAAGGGTGATACGCTGAAACCGGTACCAGGATGCTTGAATCCTGTCCAGGGAGGACCTGCTTTTGCAGTTCGGGCTGGGCTGCTTCCATAGGGAGCAGGGTCAAGACTGATTTGCATACAGCTGGGTCCAAACTGGGGTGACGTGGCAAGAAAAATAACAATGGATTAAACCCAGATCTGTGACTAGGGGTGAGTGTTTGAAAAGTTTCAACACTCCGTCCATCATTTTATTTTGTGATATTGCCATGATCTCAATCACAACCACCAACATTAGGGTACGCAGGAACAAACAGTTTTTAGCCAGTGTTAGGAATTCCGATGTACTGGCATACTCTTTTTAGGCTAGGCATCTGAAGTGCTGTAAATATTATGTAAATATGATGGGGTTACTGCTTATAATATTAATGATTGTTGATTGATTTATATGAATTTTGTCAATAAAATAAGGCCGGGGGTTCACGAACCCTAAACTCAAAAGATCTGTTGTTAAGTGCAAAACAGGCTAAGATCGATTGGGTTATCCTTGGGGGAGCAATGTTTTAGTCTGTCAGCAAAATGCAGCACACATAAAAGTACCAAAGGTCCATTTCAGAATGATTATTTATGTGCAGGAAGGCCTTCCTGCACATAAACAATCAACCATGGCATTTTGCTTCTTATATGTGTGCTGCCGAATGCCACACACATCGAAAAAGCAAAGAACGAGGAGCAATAAAAGCCTTCTTCCTCATTTTGCCATGCTAACGCCACCCCTTGGGTGGTGTTAGTTTTTGGCGCTGCCTCAGGTTTACAACAACTCGTAAATCTGAGGCAGCGTCAAAAGCAATGGGTTATGTGGTGGCGCACCCACAGCAACACCCATTTCACGCCTCTCTGATGGAGGAAAACTGTGCCGGAGAGGCCATTATTTACAAGGAGGTGTAACACCACAAAAAGTGGCATTACACCTCCTTGTAAATATGGAGCAGTGGTTAGCGCCACCGAACCATCATAAAAAGTGACTCTCCGTGGCACTAGGGGCTGTTAAGTTTGCCCCTATGCCTTTTTAAAGACTTGTGGCCAGAATGGTTATTCAAATGTACAAAAAGCAAAAATTCAAACAAATGAAAAAACCTGGAACAACAACAAACTTTCTTTTTGATTGTATGGTTAGTGTTCCAGGCATATTTCCTTTAAAAGACTACTGAGTACATAATAATCTTTTTCCATAACAAGCCCAGCTAATACAGCTTCCAAATGATGGCCACACTCTGTATGTCGTTTTGTGGCAGCCACCAACATAGTAGCAAATCTATAATTTACATGGGATTTCTTGGCTGTCTTTTCACAGAGAATTTGTTAGGAAGCACCCTGATCAGAAAGTAAACAAATAACCAGCACTACACACATCAATTAGTGGCACACAATGAGAAACTCTTAGACTGCCAAATCAAGTATTCATCGTTTTTTTTCATTTTTGCACGTAAGACCTATCGGTAGGAAATACCTATTAAACTCTCATAGACCACTGGTGAAGCAAAGTCAATCGCAACTTAAACACAATGGGCTGCAAACAGTTTCAGCATTAAGAAAAATGTTTATGAGCTACAAAGGCTTTCACTGATGAGCGCAGTTTGTTAGTCTTTGGAATAATACACCTTAAAAAATTGAACCAACCACTCACTTGAAATTCTGTAACAAATCTTAAGTTCGTATTTTCTCCGTATTTGTAGGGCATGGTCAAGTTTTCGCCCTCTGGCTAGAGGTAATACACAAAATGGTCACATGTATATGTATGCTCCATGCTGCCTCCTTTAAAAATTAGTAGAAAAATGCGAAATAAATCTTGCTGTGTTACATATTGTGTCTCTGCAAGGCTCCACTATGAATATCAATAAACGTGCCTCCTATTTTTACTTTTCTCCAGAAAACACTGTTATTTTGCACAACTCAAGTTCACACATAAGAGCTATGCAACTCTTCAAATGTGATTATCAGAGATATTCGATAAAAGTGTGTGTGTGCGTGCGTGCGTGTGTGTGTGTTTGTGCTTTTTCAAGGAGGCAGGCTCTAAACGGTTATCCAACAAGCAGGCTGTTCTTTCTTTCACTCAAATAATGGTTATTATATTTTTTAATCTTTGATGTCTGATGACTGCTGAGTGACATATTACAGGATGACTTTAAAACATATCTAGTGACCAAAGTGAGTCGTTTGTGCCTTCGGAAAAGATACAGATTCCCCCCAATGGCTCAGTGAGCTGAGCTCACCCGCCCCTCATCAAGTTCGCTGGAAAGAGCAAAGGTTGCTACAAGCCAATGAAAGACTTGTCAAAGCACCGGCCTTTATTAACAGCATGCTTCAGAAAGAAAAATGTGACTTCAGTTCCCATCCAAACTAATTCAACCCTAATCCTTCTGAAAAAACGTAAAGCTCACAGCTGGTGGAATGCTGAGCCATGGATTAATGGGGACTAATCTGCAATAAATTCAGGATGTGATCCACCCTAACCTCATCAACGAAATCAACTGAAAGTTACTTTAGGAAGCCTTCAGTGATTTTTTAATAGCATGAATTATTGGCAATTCTATACTTTGCTAAGGTTTTGCATCTAGAAATGTTTTAGTGCCAGAAGATCTTCCATATACAGAAACAAGCTGCTAGAAAAAAACAGCGCCATCAAGTAAAAACAAAGTGCCAGCAACCATGAAATAAGGGTTTAACAAAAAAAAACAAAAAAAACATAAGTCCATGACTCCACTCTACTGACCGATTGATCACGGAGAAAGCACACACCACTACATTACATTAGTTTATGCTACTTTGACGTACGATTTTGTGAAATGTATAGGAATACTGATTTGCAATATACCTTCTATGAATTCACTTCTAACTTTAACCTATTTGGTACATACCCTAACAGATGGACAAGCATACTGGGTTGAGTCTGCTCTGGTCTGATAAAAGGGGGTCAGTGTGAGAGATAGGGAGGGAATAGCCGCAGTCTTATTTACCCAGGGATACCTGCAGGGGCGGCTCCTCCATATGGGCAGAGGAGCATCGCCGCCCCGTCAGCAATGGCAGCTGCAACTCTTTTCCACAAAAACGATCATAAACTATGTTTATGATTTTTTGGGGGGAAAAGGGTTTGGGCCACGGGGGTTAAAAACAAAGAGCTGGAGTGCACAGCTCTCCCCCCTGAGGCACATGTGTGTTTGGCCAGCTGTTTAGGAACGTATTCTCTTTGTTTTGATGTGAGCATTTGCGAATTCTCTCCAACAATAGGGAACATGGGGTACCACATCACAGCAATTCCTGTACCCTCCATTTTTAATCCGGCACCGTCCTAATGATTGTTAGCTTTGAATGTTAGCATTCGTATATTGTGGAAATGATCAATATAAATGAGAGGAAAGTGCAACATTGGTGTACAATAGGATACAATAACTTCAAATTTTCAGGTGCAGGTGACAGCAATGAATACATGCAAACGGAAGTGAAAAATGATTCTGGATCCAAACATTGTAGATAAATCAAAAATGGTTTTAGATTTTAAAACTACTTTCTTATGGCTCAACAAATGTGTTGAATGTGTTATTCAGTACTGACTTTTATTTTGACAGTCTCCTCTGTGATTATTTCAATATCACGCATAGTCAGTATTAATGGGTGATAGGACACAGGAATTTTCAAAGGGAGAACCAAACGCCATTTCATATTCTTTCTGGTATAATGGAATGTATTAGTTTTTTGAAAATGTTGTAGCTCAAAGTTTATCTACAAGGGTGTCTGTACACTCTACAGACAACAAACCAATAGATCACAAATCACAAAAATTGAAGGACCAACCAGAATGACTGGGGAGCATATTTATGAGATGAGTGCAACATATCAAATGGCAAAAAGCAGTAACACTCTTAACAGTAAGAACACACCTCATAAAAACCAAACAGGAGAGTTGGAAGGGTTAACTCTGCGTATGGATTTTAAACATGAATAATGCATATCATGACTTGAAAAAGACCACAAGTAGAATGCAGTGGGGTGATTGACTATGTCTTCACGAATATACATTCAATGATAATGTTCAATTTTGCTTTCCTCACACACAAAATGTTCCAATTCATTTTTCTTTGAAGATGTCAACTGTGTAAAGAAAGTGCCTAAAAGGATCCTCAGTTTGATAAAAAAGAAACTTTTCTAAACAACAATAAGGAAGGTCTAACTGGTTCTGCCACTGTAAGTGCCACTCCATCAAAAGATAATGTCCTGCATTTGATACATTTATAGTGACAGGTCAGAATTCTAATAAATTCAAGTAAAAAATACATTTTTAGTAAGGTAATTTCTATCACCACATTTCAACCAGTACCTCGGAACGATGGATTAAAGAAACGCTTTGACGGTAGATTGAAGTAATTTGACAAACTGATCCTACCAAAGTGTTGAAGAAGAGACTTGTATAAATAAAACTGCATTACAGTCACTACAGATGCCATACACTATACATTAACCACACATATCCAAAAGAAAGAAGAGAGATTGTGTTACTAACATCAAAACACTAGTGGGTATTTGAAGTACTTTGAAGTGGGAGTGCTACTGATTCCATTCTGGAAAAATGCCAGGCCTATAAACACTCCATAACTTGTATCTGTTCTTTATTCCTTTGGTATAAGCAAGTTTAAAAAATAGCATTCACTGTGTGACAGAATATTTCCGGAAACTCTGGGGCAACTCAAGTCAAACAGGACATATTTCTCACAAAACATGCATTAGTCACTGGAACGTGTATGGCTTTTCGGGAAGTTATAATGCTTCTTTAACCCAAACGCATTTTTTAGTTTTGTTTTTAATCTTCTTTCCACAGCAGCTGCTGATACTTATTAAAATAAGCAGAGCAGAACACAAAGGTGATCCGGGTGCTGTTTAATTAGCTCAAAGAATATATGCTGTGTGATTCAACTCAAAGCTTTAGATTGCCTGCCAATAAAACACAATGTTGAGAAGTAGATAGCTCCCACACTTAGGAGACAGGCGCTAGATTTGAATTTGTGAGCTCAGCAACCTTGATATTGTTTAACATCACTAGAAGAAAATGGAAAAAAGAATGGTTTTAAAAAATAAAGAAGTAGAAGAAGACTATCAATTGAAATGTATGAAATGGGGTAATTTCACCCCAGTTATCAAAAAACTGAACACTAGGTTAATTATGGGGTGAAGAAGAAATTAAACCGTGAGGTTCTAGGAAAAGGCAGTAGCAGATTGAGGTACTCTCGGAAGCCGAGCCATTTGTATGCAGGACTCTGTTGATTAAGTAAAACTTGCTAATCTTACCATGACAATTTGTAGACACTAGGAGAACTGAAGTTGTGAGAAATTAGCAAATTTATGTCCATTGTCAAATCCGCCGTCTTCTGTTAAACTCCTGTAGAAAGGAATTCATGCCAACTTATAGTGTCACAGTTACCTAGACAAGACAATCTAGTATTTGTCTCTTAGCACTGAGAATTCAATTTTTCGACCTCCTGTCTCATGTGCCACAAACACCTAGACAACAAACAGTAAGGAATTTCCCTCTCTTTAGAACTGGGACTCGAATCCAGGTCTTTCCTAACCACAGTCATCCTCTTCAACCTCTATGTCTTATGATACAATAGAGAAAGTCATTTTCCTCCAGAGCACCCACAATCAAATGGGAGTTTTGGGAACAGCATTGTTGTACTGCAGCAAGTTCTTATCTGTGTACATGTAACCAAATATACATAGCTAGGCCTGTGTCAACCTAAATCACTCTTTTTGACAGATGCTCGATCCCCATATTTCAGGCAATAGTTACAGCAAACAATTTCCCTGTCTATCCCACACATGGGGAGTCCAGTAACATCTCATCAGTCGAGGTCTCATCATCACCACTGAATTACTAATTACAAAACCCTCATCAGTAATAGACTTGACTCCCACTTTACCAATACTGGAACCCACAGACATCTACTGAGTTATTATTGGAATATGAGGATCCTCATTTAGCCAATACTGGAAGTCAAGGACCCCAGCCAAAGTGTTTTTGATCATTTGAAGTGAAAACATCAAGCATTCATCAAAATACAAAAATTTTGAAATATGTTATTTAATTCACAAATATAAAAAATAATAATAATGCTAGTAGGGAGGTCAGAGCTTTTCTAAATTCAGTTGAGGCCACTCATAGTCATACTATATTCTGTTTGATGCACCTTCACTCCACCCACAAATCAATCTGAGGATACTAACTTAATTTTTAGCGTCCAATTTCAAATTTCTTCACATTGACAAAATATTTAAATATTTTCAATTGTACAATTTGCTTCTTTATTTATATACACTTTATTCATCTGTTATTATTATTTATTTTCTAAGCAGTCACAGGCCCCCTGAATAGGCTTCGTGGGCCCCCAGGGATCTCCAGACCACAAGTTAAGATCCACAGGACTACATATAATATACCTGGTTAGAGGGCTGCATGTTAGTGGGAGGGGATCTGTATAGGACAGGCTGGGTAGAATAAGAGTTGATCTAAAGTAATATTGTGAATTATGTTTTATGTAAGAAGTCCATCTTAAAGTCACTTGCATGATATAAGGGTGGTCAGTAAAGATATACTACGAAAGAGTAAGTATGCCTCACAGACATAAAACTGAAAAGGCAATTGCAATAAAACCCATGGCATTTAACAGTGCTACTGCAATATGTAAATAAAAATGTCAGAAATTATACATTTATCTATTGTAGAGTAAAACTAAAAAGCGAGTCTCAGCAACAAATATGTCAGAATCTTAAGGAGTGGCATGAACTACATCAATATTAACATATTATGTATACAGTATGTGCTAAAGGTGTGTATTTATTATCAAAGTAAGTAACTGCTTTTAATACAAGCACAAAAAAGGCTTTAAATGGTCAGATACTGTGAGATATTGAGTAGCTTCACTTCTTTTTTTTCAATTTTTATTAGAATTTACCTGTCAGCAGCAACAGTTGGCACCAGATTACATTTCAAGCGCCTGGAAACAGAGCAGGGATTACAACGAGCAGTTATAAGGACAGTCAGGTCCCAAACAATGAACACAAATAATGATTATAATAATCATCAATACAACTTTATGGGCAATTCAGTATCAGTTGAGTCATGGGAAACTAAGGGAGAGGAATGAAGAATAGGGGAGATGGGTAGGAAGATACCAAAAGAGATGGCTAAAGAAATGTAAGGGGAAGCGATAAAGAAAGTGACACTGAGCTTATCTACGAGGAAACACGATTGGCCAAAAAAAATTAGCCCTTATGTACTAACCCTGAATTGAAGGACAAAGTGTGAGGTTGTGGAGCTGGTAAAACATCATACCTAAAGCTCATTTACGAGGCCTCTGGCGCAGGTCAGCGCAGCAAGTACCTTACTGCGCCACCCTGCACCACCGGGAAAGGGCAGAAATGCACAGTATCGACAAGATACAGTGCATTTCTGTCCTCTCCCCCTGCGCTGACACACAAATGCACTATGGTGCAAGGATGCCTGTGTTGTGAGGATTATTGTTTTTGTGCAGGATTGGACACCTTCCTGCACAAAAACAATCACAAGTGGAATCGGTGGGGAGAAATAAACATATTTCTCCTTGTTGCATCATTCTTACACCACACCTGAGGTGGCAAAAGAATCTGACGCATTTCCTGACTTGTAAATCTGGAATGCATCAGATTCCTTCGGGTTCCTTGGGTGTTGCATGGGAACACCTCTAGCAACACCCATGGGATGCCCCTTTCACACAGTGTTATGCATGAAAGAGGTCCATAGTTACAATGCCATGAAGGGCCATGCAAGGTGGCTTTGTGTGGCCCTGTAAATATGGGCTGGCACACTGCCCCACCGGAGCTTCAAAAAGGAAGTTTCGGTAGCACAGTGCGCCGGTAGGGCCTCGTAAATGAGGTCCTTGGAATTTAGTCACATTACAACATTTTAACCCTCACGTCATTATAAATGCAACCAAGATGATATGTAATCAGGATAGTATTGGGAAAGTGAACCAGTAAGTTGTTATTGAGCCTTAGAATGAAAACTTGAGGTAAGTAAGAGAAATGTTAGCGTAATTTAGTGTTCTGTACATTTATCCATTAATTGTAATCATTATGCAATAACAAGAGCATTTTGTGTGCATTATATTAATCATAAAAGTGATAGTAGATGACAGGAAAGCATTTAGTGCACTATGAATCACATATATTCACAATTATAATCAATGTATTTGCTCATGCTACCTGTATCCGGCTGGCTGCCATCTTTTTCTTCTCCTACTCTCAATATATATATGGGGACAGCACTATCATCTGTGAAAAAATCTTTTGGGGAGGTAGCAGCAGTGTGGCAATAGTTGTAGAGGTGGTGGTTGCCGGAAACACTACAAGCCACGAATCGCAGCCTCAATGCTCCCGTGTGGTGACAAGTATGTCACCGTGAAGCAATAATGTATGGCGGGGTAGAGGTGCATTGGCCATCAACCAAAAAGGAACAACAAAAGGCCCCCATAAGGCAAGTAGAAGACAAGTGTGGTTGTGCAAAAGGTGGCAGCAGGTTGCAACTTTCTGCGGGGGTCCAGCAGCACAAACAGTGAGACACAGTAACTACATAGTAATCCAAGCAGGCTTGCTCCTTGCTTCTATACGCCATGCCACTCGCTCATGGTTGCTGCACCCCTTAGTGCATTGAGCGCCTCACTCCATTTTCTCTTCTTTCCACCTGTTTCTTCTCCAAATGTCTGCATGACCTGTGACTAGGCCCAAGCCACTCAAATATTTTTATGTAATTTGCATAGCAAGTTTGGTATTCTCTCCTCTGGAGGTGCCTTATCAAGGAGCATTTGTTAGTTAGAATAGGTCTTTGTATATGTTTGGGAACTGTTAGATTAGACAGTCTAATTGAAGTCGGCCATGGACATGCAATATAGAGAGATGGGAGATAGCCTTCTGTACCAGGCAGACGGGCTGTTGCTAACTACAAGGCTCTACAGTTGCACAATTCTTTGCTTGATGCTGGGAACTTAGGGAGTCTACCTGCTCCTAGGGACATAGGGGGTCATTCCGACCCTGGCGGTCCATGACCGCCAGGGCTGGGGACCACGGAAGCACTGCCAACAGGCTGGCGGTGCTTCCTGGGCTATTCTGGTCAGAAAAGGGGAACCGGCGGTTTCCCGCCGGTTTTCCCCTGGCCCAGGGAATCCTCCATGGCGGAGCTGCTTGCAGCGCCGCCATGGGGATTCCAACCCCCTTCCCGCCAGCCTGTTTCTGGCGGTTTTCACCGCCAGAACCAGGATGGCAGGAACGGATGTTGTGGGGCCCCTGGGGGCCCCTGCACTGCCCATGCCCCATACAGATCGCGACGGGTGTCACTGCACCCATCGCACCCCTGCAACTCCGCCGGCTCCATTCGGAGCCGGCTTCCTCGTTGCAGGGGCTTTCCCGCTGGGCGGCCTTTTGGCGGTCGCCCGCCGGCCCAGCGGGAAAGTTGGAATGGCCGCTGCGGTCTTTTGACCGCGGGCGGTCATTCGGCGGTAACCGCATGGCGGGCGGCGACCGCCGCCCGCCGCAGTCAGAATGACCGCCATAGTCTTCTGATTGGACAGTCCAGAGGGGTTTGGTGGGATGAAGCTTGAAGAACCTTCTACTGTTTCTTAGGAAAAGTAGCAGATCTTGTCATGACTTAATGGAGAGAATATCATTTTCAAACTCTGCTGTTTCTCTCTGCCCAAGGTATTGAGCTTCATGCTTGGACATCCGTGCCTTTTCCCTGAACTTTAATGTGGTTCTTCTAATGCTGAGACCTTCCTCTTACGATTTCTTCTTTGTCACTTTTGATTCGTTATTTGAAATAGGAAAACTGATTTGTGGAACCACGTAATTTCTTATTCAGTGCTCTCTTTATCATCAAATTTTGCATCTTTTGCTTTACTATATACAAATTTAGTTTGCATAGTTATATTGATATACATGTTTCTCTATAAATTGCCTTATTAAATGATTGCTTGTAACCTTTATTAATTTTTGCTAATAAACCTTCATGGATGGACACCATCTTCTGTGTTGGTTTTGAGAAGCCACATTGATTTCACTGTAATTCAATATTAATGATAGCTCCTTTCATACTCTTCATACAATCAAAGGCTCATGTAAACAGGGGAGGGTCCTATATGACGACTATACTCAAATATTTGGGTGTACAGAGATCTGCCAGATCATAGGTAATTTAGTACACCACAGAAATATTTTTCAAGTTATACATGGACAAAAGACACTGTAGGTAGCCACAAGTATGTAGAATCATGCTCTTAAATGCTGCAGGATGTAAGGGTAAAGGTTAAATACTGGTGTATATCCACAATGACCCCACTGTTCTGGTACGTAATCATAAATTGTACCAGACTGTACCATTGCATTCGGTCTAAATTTCCAACCTGGGAGGTATACTAACCAGCCCCATACACATTCTAAGAAAAGCCCCTCAGACAAGTCACACATCTTTAGTTTATCATACACTTTTTCTGTGATTCTTTCACAGAGGCCAGTTCTATGGAACTCAATTAACCATTGATTGAATGTAAGAATAGTCACCTGTCCCCAGTGACTTACATACATAGCTTTGCTGCTACTAGAAAGGTAACCAGCCACTTATGAGCATGTACATCAGGATCAGTAAAGTCCAACACATCATAGAGATAAGCTGGACTTGAGGATGGTGAAACTGAGAAGGCACTGCGAGTCTGCAATATAGCCAAGGAGCATTTCAATAAGCTATCAGGGATGTGTAATCCCACAGGACATGATATATGTTGCACTCCACTGCAGTAGATCTCCAGCAATGAGCTTCAGGAAGTAGTTTGGTTCTTCTCAATTTACAAGGTGCCCAATACCAATTGTTAAAATCATTACAATTAAAAAACAAATTGTTGATCCCTGAAGCCTCCTAGCATGGTCCTGAAGTAGAGCTGTCCATTCTTCTTTTGAACACTCCCTCCCCAGGACTTGCACTTCTTTAATTTGAAATTATGCATACAAGCACTTCTCAGGCAGGGTTGTAAAACATGTAATGGAAGAATACCAGTATGTCTGAGTGGCAAACACTTTCCACAAAACTTAATAGTACTCTGTTTATCGACCTTGCAATGATATACTGCAGCGCGGATACAGCAAACACTCGAACCTGTGTTGGGCTGAAGCCAAATAAGAGAAGACAACTCAGCCTATTTTAATTAAAAGTGCAGAAGGTAAGATATGTTCGCAGCACATTGATGTTTAGTGTTTAAAATAGAAAATACAATACACAAGTTTTAAAATAACGTAAAAACTTAGTAGGAAGGAATACCAACATTGGCAACACAGGCACTGAGCCTAACGTGATAAATGTTTAAATGTGCAAGGAAAAGGAAGGAGAGGCTCTCTCAAGTGAATTCTCTGGTCAGGGATAGACGAATTTGGATATTGCCCTCTTTCAAATGACAACTCTATGCACAAACAAAACATCTGTTTCATACTGTCTGCATTTGAGACAAAAGCAAAAGGTCACGCATTAACCATAATCGCGAATTATGCAATGTGCTCCACATTTTTCTACAAACCACAATCTGATTAAGAGATGAACGATTTGGATCTAGTGGGATTGATGACCTTATTATAACACGCAAACCAGAAATTTGAATAGAATGTAAAAAAGGAAACACGCTAAGCAAGTCTGTTTCGAGAAGTTTCCTAGTTAACTAATTTTACTTATTCATGGATCAGGTTTTGATCCAAGGTTATAGCATTCCTAAAAGAGAAAGAATCGCTCTGTACATAACAAATATAGGTCAGAATAAACTAAAGCATTTTAGGGTGGAGACAGTGTGCTATGCACCGCCTGTGTGTCTGTAAAGCGTTACCAAACCCTACTATTTACTAAAAGAGAGAACACTGTTAAAGGTTTGCCATTGTTATTGCATCTGAAGGAAATGCAACAATGTTTAGAACATAAGCTGGAAGGTGGTTCAGTGGACCAATGCAGCCACCCAAGAAGCCTTTGTTTGACCTCATGATCCAGGTTCATGTCCTGGTGGGTTCACTCAGCATTTTAAACGAGGTTAATAAAATGAGTACCGTTGAGTTCAGTAACAATAAACACTTGTCATTCAGCGCCAAGCTGCCCTAAGAGATGAATTGTTGAAATACAAATACACGTGCTCTGCACCATGAAAATATGGACTGATTTTCTGACTCCATTCATTTTCAGGACTAAAGTTAGATCTGCAAACTGTGTATGAAAGATCAGTGGGGATATCTGTGACTGTCCATAAAATTATGATTTTGTCGGAGTACACCATACACCTAATGGCCACTCCTTTGTCCCCTCTCTAAGAACACACATTTTTGCACCCACACACCTGCAAGAAAAGTAAGCTTCAATTATTCCTCAAATCATGATTCTGAGAAACATGACTTCATAATTTCTAACATAAACCCATCTTTTGGTATATGGAAATGTAAACTAAAAATACGACTAATAATTGTGAATGAGACTTTAAGTAGTGCTCCCATCTGTGGAATGAAAAGGGTCTGCTGTGGACCTCTTCCACTTCCAAATCTCGAAATCACTTGAAGGCCAACAATGTTTATAATTACCATCTTCTGTACTAATGCCATTTGTCAACTTCAAAATCTGACCAGGTATGTCATAAAGATCAGATGCAGGGCTGCTAAATAATAAAGACCTATGCTCAGGAACAAACATCTTATGCAGCCGGAACATTATGAAGTCAGCTAATACATGAGCACAGAGAGCCTTGTAGATTGTTGCTCTCAAAACATTCTGTGAACCTAAGTTCAAATTAAGTGTGGACAGTTTTCATTTGTGCCATGCAAATTTTTAGTTGTGCATCTCAGAAGCAGAATTATTGGAGTTACATTAGTCAAAGAGAAAATTCTACCAGCAATGTGAAACTTCAGCATTTGGAACTTTAGTGGCAAAGCAAATTTATGGGCAGTCTTGTGTGATTCTCCGTGTAAATGATGAGAAATACCTGCAAATTAGTAAGTTTGTTGTGGATATTCACCAACAATTATCAGTAGAACACATATAAAACATTTGTGTTGCATTTCCATGAGCACAATTTTCCAGCCCTTCTCTACCTGGTAGAAATTCTGCCTACATATGAGTCCGCTTGGACTAATGTGACTGCTATTGTTTCCAAGGTGCACTGGATTTTTTTTAATTTCACAGGAATATTCATTCAAGTTACTCCACAGCACAAATACAGAGAGGATCGTAAGCAAATGAGACATAGAGGCACTCCGGTAGGATGTAAAGTGCACTGCCTACCTGGTGTTCTCTGATCACTTGTCAAAAGGTAGTACTTTAGTAGAATAGATGTTTTTAAAAGGACCCTGAACCAGAAATAATGCCCAGAGGAAAGAGTCGATAACAACTGTGAGTGTGTGTTTTATGAAGGGCCACAGAAAATCCAAGTGTGAAAGGGATGGACCACGGTTCCAGATGGGTATGGAATGTGGAGACTATTTGTAGAAGTATCTGCAGTATGTCACCTAATGAATAAGTGTTGTGAACAATACAGAGCATCTTGAACTTAACTCACAATGCATTTGAACTCTGTGCAGTGCTGATATTTTCTGGTCTGACAAGGTCATGTCTCCACAGGTTTGAGCACATCTTATGAATTTCCTTTTCTTGGTGGGCACGTGTGGGCCACAGGGCAATTATCTAGGCACTCCATAACCAGGTGCCTCGTAACTTCCACAAAATGATCACTTTGCATGAGTGAATGTATTTCGAGGGCATGGAGACTTGCATATTGTTGTTCTGGACAACAAGAAATAGGTATCTAGATTTTTTGATATGCTCTTTTCTTACTAAGAAGTATTCTATCTGATCTTGTTGTTTTTTGCATTTGAGCCTTAAGTGCACCGGGAATTCCTAGATGTGGGTTCCAGGCTCACTGTGCCTAAGGAACTAAACTATAACTGGTTGAATAGCCATAATAACGGTGAAATTGGTCCTGGGTTGCTTGTGTTCTGGTTCAGGGAGAACCTAACCTGGCAGGTTGGGATCTGCTGTTCCCAGGAGGAGCAGAATCAACAGTGATTTGCACGTGACTGGGTCTAAACTGAGGTGGCATGGGGGGTGAAAAACATTGGATTAGGATGCAGCCTTTAGAGATTGTCAGTGACTGAGTTTAATTCAAGCATGTAAACCATCACCTTGTTGTTTTTTGCATTTGACACCCTCTGTGCACTTGGCATGCCCAGACATTGGTCCCGGGCTCACTGTGCCAATGGAACCAAATTATACCTGGCTGAAGCACACTAATAAGGGTGAACCCAGTGCTAGTTTGCTTGTGTTTTGGTTCAGGGAGGACCAGGCCTGGCAGTTTGGGCTACACTGTTCACATAAGGAGCAGGGTCAAGACTGAATTGCATATGGCTGGGTCCAAACAGAGGTGGCATAGTGTGTGAAAAATTATGGATTGGTATGCAGCCCTGAGTGACTGCTAGTGGGTGAGATGAATTCAAGCATTCCATCTATCACTTTGCTGTTTTTGCATTTCCTGCTGGTCAGTACCTACACAACTGCCACTTAACAAACCATAATGGTACACCAAGAACAGATCTTGCAAGTACACAGACCTATACCAAGGATGTTGGCTTATTAACATTCATGCAATTTACATACCTGTGTATGTCCTGGTAACATACACATAGTAACCAATGCTTCATTTAACTTTTGTGGCAACTCCCTTTATTTATACATATATTTGGATGTATCTTTTTTCTGCAGCTAATCTAAGTATTTTAGGAATTTCTATAGTACATAAAATCTTTTCATAAATGTGCTTTTACTACATAATGTGTACCCTTCATAGATTAAATAACAATCACTCTCCTTTCAAATGCAAATGGGGTGATGTATGTACCTTTTTTTTACTTACAAATGAGTTGATCAATAGATTTTATATTTCTTTTAACCGTGTGTCACTTTTGAGCTAAGACCTTTCTGATTTTCATCACGGGTTAACTTGATATTAGGTTTGAATGAAAAGCTACAATGTAATGCTCTCTGAGAAAAATCTGCATGGCCAGCTGTGGAGCCATCTGTTTTGTTACAGAGGAAATCGTCTAATACCCTAAAAAGTGCACTGTTTCCGAGAACTGCTCGACGGCAATTGAATTACTAATCTCGTTTTGGTGTAATAATGAATGTCAAATCTAGTTTGACTTTCGATATTGGTTTTCTCCAGATAAAAATGATATTGTATTAATTGACCTAATATAATAAGTCAAAACATATAACTAAAGGTTGCAAGTACTCTGCGGCTGAAAAGGCCACATATTGGAGTGTTACTGTATTTACAGACATTTCAGAAAACCCGAAATACGGAAAATTCACATTTGGTATGAGTTGTTACACAATTACTAACATGTGCCTTTATCAGCATCACATTTCCAAATATTAGGAGGCATATGGAAAGGCGGTGGCGAACAGGAGACAGATAACAAGGAACTTGAACGACTGCCATCAAAATTGTTCCCAGAAACGTCTTTGCAAATGTTCTCATTTCAAGCAAGGCAAACTCTAACAGTATGATAAACATCTTTCTTTCGTAGTGCTTTAGTAACATTTCGAAAACACAAAATTCGCTTTATGATCGAATAGTAATGTCTTTCCAGAAACAAGCTGTTACTTAAGTGTTAGAAATGCAGAAGATTTTGTTCCCGGTATCTATATTGTCAAGGAGCCTGGGTTAAAATTAAGCAGCATTCACTATTGTACACATAAATGATCCCTGATTCTGTTGCAGTTTCACTCATAAGCAGTTAATCCTAAAAACAATTACTCGTAGCCAGCCATTTTCTGTACACTCAACCCGTCCATTCACACCATTAACGACGCCCACAATCAGTCTCTCAGCACAACCTCGATGACTCTCTGCAAACCAATGGACAGTAACCACCACGCCCTTCACGACCTAACCCACGTGCTAGAGTCAATCAACTATGCCATGCAAACATTCATTCATACCAGCTTTTGATCCGACACCAATTTGAGATCTGGAATTTTTAACAATATTTTCCCTGCTACAATTTTGGGCTTAAAAAATCATGGTTGGCTAAGAAGTGGGGAAGCTGTCACATATGACATAGCTCCAATTGACAGAAAAGATTATTGTGTAAAATCCTTTCTCATATGGGAAACGGCCTTAACAATGCAGCTCGAACCATGCTGTGACGTTACAATGCGGCCCGAACCATGAATGCATCTTTACAGTGCATTATTTTACCACGCAAGTCATTACAATGACTTGCCTTAGGGAAAACATTGTTAGAATGATGTTGGACTTTAAGTCCAACACTTACTTACTGTGATGCAGACTGGAGTTATAATAGTAAATTATACTACTCCTAAGTCCAGTGCTTTCCCCCAGGCAAGTCATTGTAATGACTTGCGTGGTAAAGGATTGGGTTGTAGTGACACATTCGTGGTTCAGGCTGCGTTCTTAAGGCAGGTGTGGTAAATGCCTGCATTGTTCTGACATACAACCTTCTCATATTATATATTATTTTTTTTAAAGCGCACCGTCACTTGTGTGTACAGGATTGATGGGTGTAAAGTGCACATATATACTTCTCACAATAAATATGTGGGTATTACTTATTGATAGTGCTGTGTGACCTCACTGCCATATTGCAAAGAAGACTTCATCCCATTGTCTTTGGCTGGATTAATAAAGAGCTGGTTACAAAATCCTAAATTATTTGATCTGGTAGGATTGTTCCAATATTTTGAGTATTTTCTGACTTTTATGTAACACTTACCAAATTCCGGAACTCCTGGAAAACCTTGCCAATCAATGTTCTCTGGGAGTAACTTTTACAAAGTTAGCATTTACACTGAGTGGGAAACTGTACAGATGCAAATGTAACACAAATGTAACACATATTACAATTTTTTGTTTCTAAATATATGCTAACCCTGCGGAGGAAGACCAGCCTCCAGACACCCATCAAACACATTAACAACACATTAACCTGGACATACAATTACTCTTGCCCCTGAAAGAAGTAAATGTAAACTTGTATTTCCTTGGTGAGAAACTACATGCAATGTAGATGGAGTGCCCACAACCCTGTTACAAACCCCATACTAGTCAATTAGGAAACTCCACCACATAGCTTGAATTTTTAGGTTAAGTCTGGACAGCGCTTGTGCTGTCTCTTTGAGACATGTTGTGTATACTTTGTGGGGTTACAAGCCACCCATTGCTTTTCATTTGTCTCTTTTAATGTCATTTAAAATTTCTTGCTTCTAAGTGGTTAATCGTTCCTATTTGTCCCTCCATTTCATTTGTTATTCACTCCCACAAAGCAGCACCCCATTAATTGCAGGCTACCACTTGTCCCATTTCAGCAGCTGTAAAAGGGACTACTTTAGCTTTTGTCTAAGAGCACTCAACACAAGGGCTCAATGTTTTCAGTCCCTCCGAGCTCAGACTTCCATTTCTGTAATAGGGCTGTAATTCTTGATATCTCTTCACATTTGCTGAGCATTCAAATACTGACATGACATGTTAGATGTTTCAGATGCTATTGTCAAGGGTTCCTCTTTAATTTTCTCTGACTTCAAAGAGTAAGGATTTCTCCCACGCCACCCTTCACTGATTCACTTCTTGCTGCTTTAGCAAGCCCCGATCACCTAACCTTCAGCAGCCCAAACTTGTAGCACAGTTAAGGGCAAGGCTTGGGCAACTCCCATCGCCTTTTCTCTGAGACTTGTTTATATAATGTGAACTCGAGCAACCAAAAGGTGTTGGAGTGTTTTACATGAGCGTTAATTACATTACACATAGTCAGATTAATTTTTGGGGGCATTTTTATAGAGCACTACCTCGACTGACCCGAAGGTATTGGAGCACGTTACAAAAGCACCAGTTACATTACACAAGGTCAGGTTAAATGTTTTTTTTTTAGGTGCGTGGAGATTAAGTGACACTGATACCATCCCTGTGTATTATTTTGCCTCTACCTGACAAATAGGAGCAGCATTCGTCCCTCCCACCTCCTCTCATGTTGCTGCATGCCTGTCCTGCTGGCTCTTCCTGCCATCCTCCTCCTCTCAGAGCTCTAATCTCAAAGCACATTCATGGCAGCTACCCAGGGAAAGTGAGGCATTTTTTATTATATAATGTGAATTCAAGCGAACCAAAGGTGTTGGAGCGCTTTACATGAGTGCTAGTTACTGCACATTGGCAGATTAATTTTGGGGGGAATTTTTATATAGCGTGAACTCGACTGACCTAAAGGTATTGGAGCGCTATACAAAAGAGCCAGTTAAATTACACAAGGTCAGGTTAATTGTTTTGTTTTTAGGTGTGTGGAGATTACGTGATGCCGACATCATCCTTGTTTATGCATTATTTCCTCTCTACCTGTCAAATGGGAGAAGCATTTGTCCCTTCCACCTCCTCCCATGTCGCTGCATGCCCGCCTGCTGTCTCTTCCTGTCTTCCTCCTCTTAGATCTCTAATTTCAAAGCACATTCACTGCAGCTCCAGAGGGACTATGATGCATCTTTTATTATATGATGTGAACTTGAGTGACCCAAAGGTGATAAAGCACCTTATGTGAGTGCTAGTTATGTCACACAAAGTCAGATTAATTTTGGAGGGCATTTTTACAGAGCATGAACACAACTGACCCAAAGGTATTGGAGCAGTTACAAAAGTGGCAGTTACATTACACACGGTCAGGTTTTTTTTTTTTTTTTAGGTGCATGGCGATTAAGCGATGCAGATGCCATCCCTGTTTATTCATTATTTCACCTCTACCTTAAAATGGGAACATTTTGTTGTTGTTGCTGTGTCCGGTGCTCCTATACTCAGGGGGCTGGGACAGAGGGTGGGCCGGGGGCTAGCTGGTAAACGGCTAGTGCGTGCATTGTTTGAATGGAAAACTCTGGAGAGGGGCACCTGGTGAATAAAGACCTGGGGGAGGAGCGATGTGACGTCTCGACCATTGGAAAATACTTCACTGCTTCTTTAATAGGCTGTTCAATACTCTAGTAATGCAGTCACACACAGAATGGTATAGTGCTGTTGACCTGCATCGAGACACTTGTCAATCTGCTTTAAAAAGCTTTGGAATGTGTCCATAAATGTTTCCTGAGGCAAGCATGTATTCTTGAATCAGATGGCATGACACAGTGCGTAGTACTCATATAGCTCTTCAATCCCTGGTGGTACAGCACCTAGGATAATGTGCTGCATGTCTAAACATTTATAAGGTCCCAAAGACGAGACTCATTGGCTATGCAAATGCTTGTTGTATTGGCTAACCACACTTGCCTGGACAATATAATGCCAATCCTGATTCTGTTACTGAAGGCCGAGATTATGCATTTGCAAATCCATCTACTTGAGCAACTATAGTGGTACTAGGAACTCTATAGTTTTGTGGCTAGCGTCCAATCTTCACCGAAAAGCAAAGGGGCAGGAGAATCTCTTGTTTATAAAACTTCGAAGCAGCAGGTATGAGTAATTAGGGAAAGCTAGTTGGCTATATTGCATTATGTTCCCATAATAAAAATGAAAGTAATAATATAGCACTTACGAGCTGGGCTGAGGAGATTATTTTTAAATATAATATTGTATCTAATGTATGCATTAAAATACTGTTCGGTTCTGGGGTAATTGATAGCACTTTTCCACATGTTGAATTGAGCCTGTCTCGTCACAAGACTGTGCTCATACAGAGTGTATATGGATGCAGCCAATTACTTATTCAAGTTAAGAGTAGAAGACATTAACAAATCGCTGTCCCTTGAGGCAAAGTATGATTACCTCATTGTGTTGTCAGATAACTCATCCGTTTCGAATATTACATGTACTTAGCCAAATGTTCTGCTCTATATCGAAGTTTTGTTCAATACTTGATAGTCTATACAGAAACAGTAAATATGGAGATCCAGAAAATCATTAATTTTCAGAAATTATCAGAATAGCATACCTATCATTTTAGATCATTCTGTTTTGTGCTGCGATAAGGGTACAGACCAAAAAAGAGATACGGATCAACTTGGCTGCAATATCAGAAAACTCGGCCATGCATCGCCTCAAAAGACACTGTGCTTCTCTGCTGTTGTAAGGAACCCAGTTAATGTGGTGGTGATAACTTGGTGATGCATGTGTGCCTGCACCATGCATTTTCCTGACAACTGCTTTTCTGTGTGGTGCCAGTAATGATATGATGCCTGAATGTCTGCACCCTGACCCATGAAGGTCCATGAGTCTGTGCCAGGCACAACTGCTCATCATTTCTTCCTAAAAGAAAGATAAAGATTGTCTATCATGCTTACTGTTAGTGATACATGTGCTGCCTAAAATACACGTTCAGGCTACACCACCTTCGAAAAGTAGGCTTTGGAGGTTAAACTTCCCTACCTCATGAAATTCAACACCTAAAAGAAGCAGTTACTTGGAAATTTTGTGAGTCTGTAGTAGTACCAGGTGCTTGTGTTTCGATGCACAACTGTGATAATTGTTAGAAGGATTACTTAAGTGCCCTTGGGTTGTGCAGGCCCTGGGGACACCTGGTATTTGATCTGATTAATAATTTATATAGCGCACCAATGCCCTAGGGCGTCTTGGCACTAAACATCTGCAATTTACTAGACTGAGGCAACAGAGGGAGACAAAGAACTATAGAGGAGATGAAAACAACCAGGATTTCAGATGTTTCCTAAAGCGTGACATGTTCAATTCACAGGGCAGTCGATTCCAAAGTTGGCAGGTGAAATGAACAAAGCTCCTGCCACTCCAAGACACTTTCTTGATTTTTAGGTATAGAACTAATTATCAATGATGTGGATACCGGCTATGGGTGAACAACAATACTATGTTGATTAAACTCCTGAACGATTTGTGAGAGACAATGAGGAGGATTTTCTAGGCGTATTCTGGGTTTGATATGTGTACAGACAGGATATTTGTGTTGTGTGTTTTCAATAATCCCGTAGTTTCTTTAACGTATTTTAGGGGTTGATAATTACCACTTCTAATAATCAGCACAATTTTTGGAGGAATTCACAGTCTCCCTAAAGGCAATCACAAACGTGAAAGGGATGACTTTATCTGAGGGTGAGAACACTGTGCTTGGGAAGAGAGCTGTCACTCGTGGAGAAAGAAGCCAATGACTCAAGTGGGCTGACAAACTGCCCAGGTTGCAAGGGGTTGTCGACTGGCAGAAAGCACCCTTGTTAAGAACATATATATATTTATATATATTTTTTTTTTATCAAAGAGATCTCAGCTAATACCAGACCTCAAATATGTGGACAAATAGATTGCACAGAATGTCGACATTAGAATTCAGTTCAGTACAGCACAGTGCAAAAAATCAAGTTAGAGTAGGTGAAAACCTAATAACGTCAGGATGAGCAATATATGCCATTGGAAAAGGGTGTAGTATCTTCAAAAGGTTGAATGAAACAATGTAATTTAGGCCTCGAGTCATACCTGAGCAGGGTAAATTGGTAGTCTGACAGGCGAATCAGCACCTAAAGTTTTTATTCACTTTACCTACAATACTATTTCGAGGTTGGTGAAACTCTCTGAAAATAATCCGGATGAAATATGAGTGTATACCATACTCTTGGCGATCACCTAAGTTTCTCAAAATTAAAAGTTTTTACGTTGTGAGTATTTAAAAAATTTGGCACAGCTGGCTCCCAGGTCACTGTCCTTATCTCTTTTTACCTGTGTTATCCCTAATTTTACGGCAGATTACACTCACCCTGTTGTGTGGATTTTTGGCAGCTGCCTGCTTTTGAAAATATCTGTAAATCAAGATTTCTGATCACCAAATGAATGTACATTATTTTGTGAAGGACGCTGGCTCAAAATTGGACCATACATGTTGCAACTTCGGGGCAATATGTTAACAAGACTAGAGTAGGCATGCAGTGACTTCTAAATGTGCCTCCCAAAGGAAAAACTTTACAATGCCTTCTAAAGTGATTCCCTCTTCACAAAAATCCCACTTTCATCTAATGCACATGAACACACCGCAACTCCAACTCTTCTTTAAGTAGCACAGTGTTCCTGCCAAACTTAAACCGAGACCAGAAGTCATTCTGTTTAATGAAAGTCATGTGAAAATAAACATTCACGTCATTAGAAATAGACATACACTTGTGCTAGGAACGAAAGAATTTCACAAAATGATTCCAGAGCCCCCTGTGACTGTGGACACCCCAAGGAACATATGGCTCTAATTATTGATGTTTGTGTTTTCCCCTTTGGTTTTCTTCACTTTCATCATGGACTGCTACGGCCTCAGGCATGTTGTCACAGGAGGTTCACTGCAACAGGGCTTCCCGTTGTAAGACTGGTCTTGTGTTTAACAAATAGGGCATGATGTGTGTTCCATCTTTGAAGTGCTACTTTTCACATCCTATCCATTTATCTGTCCTGAATGTTCAACAGTGTATCTTACCAGACAAAAATCGAGAAAGGAAATAACAACAATGTTGTAGGACACCTGTGTAGCTAACTTTACACTCTTTTGAATATACACCATATCTTCTCTCAAAGAAGGACTCATTCATTTTAAGACTAAAGCTTTATCTAAATTACAATTCACTCGTCAGTTCCAAATGGTGGTAACCAATACGTAAGAGTGCGGGTGCATAATTTAAGATGACAGTGATTAATACCCATGTGTAACTGAAATGTACTATTCTCTCTTGGTGGGTATTGCGTATTTTGAGTGGGACCCAGCTAATTAGCATTTGGTGGAGCAGATGCTGAATGTCTCATTCATCAATCATGGGCCCAAAACAATCCAGACTGAATATTGAGCTCCATGAAAGAGACAGTTGTAAGTGTTCTGCTTATAAAACGTTGTTGTCACTGGCTCAGTCTAGCTCTATATAGCCCACTATGACATATTCCTTACATGAAAGTGTTGTATTTCCAATTATGAATCATTCTTGAGGGAGTGCAAGAGTACTTTAGTTCAATGCACAGCTTTGACGTGGTCATTGTTTCCCTCTTTGATGATCTGCGTGTGGGGGCTATTGTAGGGTAGGTGCCTGGATGTGTATCTTGTCAGTTCTTTTGTCAGCTTTTTTAGGGGTGCAGGAAGCACAATGCTAAAATTGTGGGCTTTAATCATGAACTCATTGCAGGGCACCACCTGCTACATGTGAACCGGCATCCCCAGTATACATTCTACATTTCATCAAAATTACTCTGTACAATTATGTAAATTATAACTTTTTTGTACATAGTGTTGCATACAGCGCATCTACAATTTCTAAATGCTTTAAATAACAATTTATGATTTTCAATTTACCAACTTCAGAAGTATAAATGACAGTGTCAGTGTTGCCGGGAATGAAATTGTGACCTTCAAATTACCACACTTTTCAAAGTGCTTGCTAAATATTGATCATTGGAGAGGGGTGTACTGTATTGAGATGACTCCTTCAAAACCAAAATCGTGTTGGTGATAGCACATATTACGGACTGGTCACGTTGGAGTTGTCATGTTAAAGACAGACTGTGCAAATCAAAGTTATGGGTTAAAGATTATCTGCTCCAACTGCTTAACCAGGTATGAAACATGTCTGACCTTTCACTGTTATACCTCAGGAAATGTAATCAAGTCTCCAGGGCCATGACGAAGTTGCACTGGCCACTGGAAAATTACGGAGAAAAAGCTCAGACCCGATTCTACAACTAATCAAGCATTATGGGCCACCTGACAACACCCATAGGCCCATATTTATGGGCTTTATGGTGCAGGGCAGCACTTGAAGTGACACCTTCTGACATAAAAATAATCCTGAGAGGCGTCTTCCTCATTCTATGTGTGCTACAGCATGCAACACATAAAGAAAGAGTAAAAAGGGGGAGAAATAAACATATGTCTCCTCGTTATTCCGCACAGGGTGAGGAGTAGATTTCTAGCCCATTTCCGGTTCACATGTTCTTGCAAATCTGGGAATAGATCAAAACCCATGGATTT
This sequence comes from Pleurodeles waltl, assembly GCF_031143425.1. Taxonomy (NCBI): domain Eukaryota; kingdom Metazoa; phylum Chordata; class Amphibia; order Caudata; family Salamandridae; genus Pleurodeles; species Pleurodeles waltl. The sequence continues at coordinate 1,271,802,767 of NC_090444.1, forward strand.
ATGGATTTCATGAAACCCATGAAAACGCCTCCCTGGTGCAAAGTAATGTAACGCAGTGATTTGCGCTGCGTTATATTACTCGAGATTTATGAAGCCATGCAGGGCCACTCAAGGTGGCTTTGCATGGCTTTATAAATCTCACGTAAGGCTTGCATTGGGTGGTGCAAGAGCGATGCAAATCAGGCCATAAATATGGCCCACAGTTTAGATGAGAGGTTACATCCTTTTCAGTGCAAGAATGTGCCTCCATAAGATCATGAAAATTGTGTGCATTATGAGGGACATGGGGTTATGGCCAGAGCTGCTGACTTTGAAATGGGGGGACTATATTTGTGTTCTGAGTCGGCTCCACATCCTGTGTGTGATTCTGGTCAAATCATTTCATCTTCTTGTACCTAATATATATATATATACATACATATATATATATATATATATATATGACCTTGTGTTTGGTACTTCCAGGCTGAGTATTATAGTGCTATGAAATGCGGGAGCTCAATCAAGCACTATACCTAAAAATATAATCTAAAGCTTGAGATGTGTGCAGCTTCATAGAATGGCACATGGCCTAAAGGCCGCAGGCTGGCGTGCACAGTTGCTGGGAAGTACACTGGTCATGTATAATGTGGCATGCGCATTTTAATCCGGAAGCAGTCCATCATTTAGGAACATAGCACTTAAGTCGTAACACACTGTTTCGTATCATACTGAACCCCTTGCAATTAAGTTAACATTTCTAATATTAAAAGAGCATGCACTGTAGCAAAACCTTACAAAAATATACCGAAAGTACAACTGAACCTTGCTGTAAAGTCCTTGCACCAAGTATATATTTGGTGCTTGGAAATATCGACTGTCACAGAACTATATCATTATGAAGTTATTTTTGTTAATTTTTCTCAATAATTGCTCTATTCTAAAGGCAGCCTGGGCAGGCTCTCTGCTGACAGACAGACCATCAAAGCTAAGAGAAAGGAATTATCCTCAACACAAATAAAGAGCTCTTGGCTGGACCGGCAATTGCTTCGTGGCTTGTTTGACTAAACAGGCCCAGTACCCACTCAAGCACAAACAATTCATGAGGGCCGCCTCGCAGCAATAAAAGCCGAAATTGGATACTTAGCGAGATTAATTACCAAGATAGCGCATGACAATGCAAGTCAAATAGGAAAGTAATTAAGGTACACCTTCCATGAAATTATTTATTGCTGACGGATCAGGTGACGGGCAAATCAAAAGGCGTTTGGAAAAAAAAACGCGACAGGTCAACTCGAAGCAGGCCCCGGTGAGCAGGCTGCCGCAGTTACCGCAGCTTGTGAAAGGAGCAGGCCTGCTGCCCTGCTCCTGATGCCGTCCCACAAAAGGACACATTGTAATGCAGCCTCCCTGCAAGAGATGCCAATCGAAAGGCTCGAAGGGCCATGGGTGGAGGCAGACGCCGGGCTCGCGGGCAGCCTCTAGATTAGCATGTCACTCTGCGTCCGCGCCGTAATGGGGCCCAGGCGGCAGCTGAGGAATTACTATATGACTGTGCTCTGGGGAGCAGTTCTTAATGATGGAAGGCGCGGCAATGGCGTCGGGCCAAACCTCTGCGGCGTCAAATGGTGGAAGAAATGCCTTGTACCATGAATGAGGGATGCGCATCATGGAAATCAATCCTCACTATCGATAAGGCTATTTACCACAAATATTAATTACTAATCATTCATAAAAGGCACACCACAGAGTGAAGTGCCTCAGTCAATCCATGAGGCAAATGGCGCCGACCTGTTTTAATTACTGCACAGTCACAAATACTCGGAAACATAGGGAATAAAGGATACATAGAACTCTAACTAAGCTTCAACCTGCTCTGCCATAGTGACAGGACCAGATAGGTGACATCACCAGCGACTTGCCACAAGAAGGTGCTTTCACTTGTTGGTGCCTAGTCCGACATTTTACGGTTAAACATATATCTTTCATAGACGTGAATTTCCAGCGACGTAAAACAATACAATGGCATGCAATTCTTTTTATTACTTAACAACTTGAAATTACTCCCATCACAGACTTGCCACTCTAGTCCCTAACAAGGCACTATGGGCCATATGTGCGAAAGCTTTTTCCCATAGGCACAGAATGGGTAAAATCCGTTGATACATCTGGCCCTATACTCTCAACTTCTAAAAACAGGGAGCAAATTAGTCTGATTTCAAAACCTTTTCCTCAGCCCTGCTGCTAGTAACAAAGCCAATACCCATGTGTCTGCCCTAGCAACATGTGTCCTGGATCAGGAGGGAGAGGTGCATTCTAGCTGGGTTCGCTCTTTTTCTTATGGCACTTCTAGTTTTCCATTACCCAAGGAATCGCTGATGTGAATGAATATAAGCAAGTTTAAATGAGTTTAGTAAAAGATTCTAACTATGATCAATGATTAATAGATCACTCACAAGACATAAGTGCTCAGTAACAAGAGACCCCTCATTACTGCTATTTGTGCTGATGTGGTAACCAACAGGCCATGGAGCATAAAATAGGGAAGAAGAGAAGCCATCTTCCTGTGGTGGGCTGAGAAGAAGTGGCTGAATATCTTTCAAGTACTGTCACAGAAGCAGATGAGCATTCAGCTGTGTTCATGCCTACACATACACTGAAAAAATCCAGGATAAACATATATGGTGAATTAAACATATGCACACTTAGAAAGATTCTCAAATCACCGAACACGATTCTAACAGTAGAATGCTTTCACCTGTATACTATATGTGAGAACTGAGTCTCTGAGCTAACAAAAAGGCCTAAATGACAAGCAGTTTGGTTAGGCAGGAATTCACTTACAAGTTGAAAGATTTAGTAAGTAAGCCTGGTCAATAGTCACAATATTTGTAAAGGTAGATACAGAAACAATATTCATGCACTGGCAGTGGCGGCTGGGGATCTTTGAAAGTGGAAGGGAGTAATACTTGCAATGAGTTCAACTCATTTTTGGAAAAAAATTGCTTTGAGTGCTACCTATATGTTAAGAATACCTCCAATTTTCAATGCCAGCATTTTTCATTGGTACCCTCTTATGCCAAGAAATACAAATAATAAGCCAGTACCCAAACTTTGTTACTGATACTGCCCATTTACCATATGTGACCCATATAGCAAAAATTACGTTTAGTAAGTCAGTGGCAGAATTTTGTCATGATATGCTTTCCCCGACCGGAGCCCCAACAGCAACATGTTGTGGCTGCCCTCTGTGAGCTCAAGAATTATCTAATGTACACCACTACCAACATTTTGCATAAAATTACATACAGTATGTTAAGGCCTGCATTTTGCAAAGAGTGCCCTCCCTTATCCCATGACTTGCCTCCAAAGTGCAGGCAACGGCATGGTATATTGAGTGTCCCCATAAGCCAAGAATTATCTTAAGTATGCCATGGCCAGTGGCCCATAAGCATAAAACTCGCTAAAATGCACACTCTCGCTCATTTAGACTCACTCTCACTTTCCTTCTCTCTCTACTCCAATCAGACTCTCTCACTAACCCTCACTCACTCATACTCACTCACTGTCACTCATACAGAAATGCACTCACATTCACTGATTCTCACTCTTACAAACACACTTACACATGCTGGAACAGTCTTTCGTCCTGCACTGCCAGGCACACTCCTTCCCTCTCTCCACAGAGAAGCAGGCTTCTAGGCTCTTCAGGCAGGGGATCAGCTCTTCTAAGAGAATATCTTCAGATAAAGTTCCCCACATCTGGGAGACTGGCTCTCAGGCATACACAAGCCCTGACTATACAGACATTAGCAGAGCTCTCTGCAGAGCACTCCCTTCTTTGGTTTAGATGAACATGGGACTAGAAGAATGTGGGGCGGTGTAGATCTCACTTTTATACGCGTTTTCCATACAGGGGATGTGGGTCCAGTGTATATGGTTTCACAACTAGATTTGCTTGGTTCTCTTTCAAATACCTTCTCCAGACTGCTTGCTGGATACACAATTTTTGCAAAGTGAGGTTTCTCACAGCAAGTAGCAATGAGACTGGCTCTAAGCTGAATTACATAGAACAGAGGCAGAATGAAGTGTGAGTTCTCTGTACCTGTCTGTTAGCAGCTTTACTGAAGCAGTAATCAGAGATGGAAAACATGGCAGGACTATCCATGCCTCACAATAAAAACAACAGAAACTGCAGTTCCACACCTCATTCCTATCATCCACCAAAAGGCAGTTCTCAGTAAGAACTAATCATTAGTTCTTAGCTAAGTAATTCACAGTATTTCGAACCTGGGCCCAAGAGCCATCCTCATATTTCAGTGACTGGGTCTCCACCCTCCCTTCACAGTAAAGGTGGCAAAACACTGTCTAGAGAAGCTATTTTCACCCTCTGTGTTGTGCTAGCTAAACCAGGGGCATCCAAAATGGCTCTTATTGGCCCCAGTACTCATACAACATAAGAGTTCTAATATCATACATGTTCTGCACATATACTGTGCAGACACGCACTTGACATGCACAGAGAATGCTAGCACAAGGTTTTGGGTTTTACATAACAGTGAAATATTACACGAGAGGGGTCAGGAGACTGCGCTGTCACTGACAGAGAAAAAAAGGTCTGTTAACACCAGAAATTCATAAGATTCAAGACACTGCCACCACAGATCCACAAGTTGTATCCAGGCAGCAGTGGTGTCACAAAGCCCCTGCAGCCCTGTGGTGCTGGGGGGGGGGGACACCCAAGTTCCAGGGGCCACCCTTAGCACAGTATATTGTGCACGGGTGGCAGGCCTGTGACTGGGTCCAGGCGGAAAAGGACCCTCTCAAGATACTTTGCAGGAGGGCCCCCCTCAAATTTGAGGAAATACTTGGCGTGCCCATCCATGTAACACACCATGTTCTAGACCATGCATTCTCAAGGATAGGCCTGGACTTTAGGACACATGTTAGTTTAATGTGATACCAGGGCCAAAATAAAAGTCAGTGTATTAGATTCACTTGCAATTGAGCATGGCACACTCGCATTTAAGAAGCAGAGGGCAGTTAAGTCCCACTAGATATGTAACTGATAGGGATTGCCTTATCCTATTTATGTGAGTTATTCAAAGGCTGCAGTGCGAAATTCATAAATATAACAAGACTGTCCATGGCTATGCTATGGTATGATTTACTGTGCTGTAACTATAAGCTTCTGCTTCTCTGTCTCAAGTATGGTATTATTCTGTTTAATTTATATATCTTTCTTAGAAGTCGTGTTGCCAGAGCATAGGTCCCGAGCAAGAATTACAGTGTCATTTCTTCGTAGATTGAGCGATGAGAATGAACGGGACTTCGGCCTCTGAAAATGCACCCGGTTAGCGTCAAAAATGGCCACTCGGGTTAAGCAGGGTACATGTTACTTGACTGACTGTTACTAGTGAAATGTGTCTCCCTCTCTCTCTCTCTCTCTCGATGAAGTAAACAATCTCCTGGTCCCCGTCACCCATGGAAAACAAAGGAAAGGTCAGAGAGATACCAACTGGTGAAAGGCTGCTCTGGGTGACTGCTGGTTAAGATGTAAATCACACCATCTCCCCAGGGCAGGCTTTCAATTAAACGGATGAACATTTTAAGCACTATGTCCGCGGGCCAATAAATTACCTACCTTTGGATTTCCTGCCCTTTGTGTGTTTATAGATGCTGGTGTCCACCCACACCCAAACACACACAAACAGACCCAATTTCAGGAAACGCGTGGAACACAATACATTCAGAAGGCAGCCAGAAAAGGCTCCTGTATTATTTCCTGTCCCTTATCTAATTCAGGAAATTGAACTGAGCCTGACAAAAGAGAAAATCTTCATTTTACACTCGCACAAAAAGGCAGTCTGTTTTTGCCAGCAATATGTGCACGAAGCATATCAAAAATATGCTGTAATCTAAAACCATAGTTTTTCCTTTTTACGTGCGCTCATGAACTGAGGCATTTTAGAAACATAGGCAGACCAGCACATTGATTCGCCCCTCAATTACACAATCCTAGGAGGTGGGAGTGCACTTTCACCAAGGGATTAAAAAAACAACTCCTCTTTTCCAGGTGCTATGTTTGTTTTTTTCTCGGCTTTGAAAACCTGTTTTTCTGATGCAATTAGTCCTGTTTTTCTGATTCAGTTAGTCAGTGTTCAAAAAACACATCTGCCATGGGATTACATACAAAGTGTACAATGTATAGTTCTCCAGCTTTGCTAAAGGTTAGCGATTAAATTCACAAATACAAGCAGTGGAAACACCTGACACAGCAAGGGGAAGGATTATTTTTGCACCGCTCCATTGCATGTTCCAGCTGGTAACCTCACACCAGTTAAACTACAAAAGGAAGGTTTCCACTTCGACAGATCACACACCGAATGTCCCTTAAACTGTCCATAAGGACGTCAAGGGGATCTTGCAATTTAGGGGCACTCTTCCATTTCACTTAAAGCGAAAACTGAAAAGTCACAATGAAGGAGATGCTAGAAAGAGCCTATCTGGGACACTGCCATTCAAGTAGTTATTGTTCACCCCCTGGTTTAGATTTCTATTTTAATGCATTTTCACAACTGGAAAGCATTAGCTTATATTTGTAGATTTTTAGCTAGTTGATATTTGTGTGTGTTGAACAAGTTACTTACCTTCGGTAATGCCTTACATGGTAGAGACATATTCTATGTGCAGATTCTTTACCTTAGAATTGCCCCCAGGCTTCAGTCTGGATCTGGAGATTTTTCTCAAGCAGTACCCCTGCGAGCCATCAGGTGGCTTTGGTCAGCTCCGCATCCATTGTTGGTATCATGCGTGCAGGGAGTAGTGTTTGGTGAACGTGTGCAGTAATGCTCACGTTTCTGCCTGACAGATGTCCAAGATTGGAACTCTGATTGCTAACGCAGTGGTTGCAGCTGTCGCTTTGGTGGGTTGGGCACAGAAATCCTCCAGGGGTTGCTTTTTACCCAATGCATAGCACATTTTAATGCAGAGAACAACCCATCTAAAGATGGTTCTCTTCTGCTCTGCCAGACCTTTTCTCACATCCACATGCCCCACAAAGAGTTGATCATCCACCTGGAACTCTTTAGTACGATCAAGGTAGAACGCCAACTCTCTTTTTGCGTTCAGGCAGTGGAGTCTATCCTCTTCCATAGAAAGATGAGGGGTGCATAAAAAGGAGGCAAGGTGATGGATTGGCCTACATGAAAGGGCGTGGCCACTTTTGCGAAATAGGAAATCCTGGAGCGAAGCACCACTTTGTGAGGATAAATTCAAAGGTAGGGTGGCTTAGATGACAATGTCTGCAGCGCAATCACCCTGCGGACAGAAGTAATGGCCACAAGGAAGGCTGATTTAATGGCTCAAAAGGAGCAAACATTAAGAAGATAAGAATTACATTCAAATCCCATTGGGGCATTATGAATGGTGATGGAGGAAATATATGGGTAAGACCCTTAAGGAAGCTACTAACTATAGGAGCCTTAAACAAAGAGGTTGGTCGGGTAATTGCAGAAATGCAGAGACAGCAGACAAATAACCTTTGAGGGTCCCCAAACCAGAGCTCTGCTGGGCCAAATAAAGTATAAACATGAGAACCTCAGAAAAAGAGGCAGACAGGGGGTCAACTGACTTGTTGATGTGCACTATGCTACAAATTTGTTCCATAAACATGCATATACTGTTTTGGTGGAGGGACACCTGGCTGCCAAGATAGTGTTACAGACTCAGGCGGAAGGTCAAAGGCTGCCAACTTCAGCTACTCAATCTCCACTCAAGAAGGTGGAAACTGGGAAGGTTCGGGTGGAGAACTCTCCCAAGCTGTGCTGCAACAGAAGATCCTCCCGAATAGGCAGTCTGATTGGAGGATCAATGGCCATGCTCTATAGCTCAGGATACCAGGCTCTTCGTTCCCAGTCTGGCGCCACAATGATTACTTGGGCCCTGTCATTCTTGATCTTCTTGAGAGCTCTGGGCAGAAGTGGTATGGGCGGAAAGGCGTACAGGAGGCCTGAGTGCCACTCGAGACGAAAAGCATTGCAGAGCAAGTGCTGCCTTCACACTCCAACACGCAAAACTGCTGACATTGGGCTTTCTCTGAAGAGGTGAACAGATCTAACCAAGGCTCTTACCACTGCTGAAAGAAACATTGCACCACCTCCGGTTGGAGACGCCATTTGTGATCGACCAGGCATTGTCCGATGAGTTTGTCAGCTCTGAGGTTCAGAAAGCCTGCCAGATGTTGAACCATCAAGGAAATGTCCTGAGGTTCCAGCCATGTTCAGAGGAGCAGAGCCTCCGAACAAAGGGTCCACGACCCCACCACGACTTGCTTGTTGCAGTAGCACATGGTGGTGGTGTTGTCCATGAACACCTGCACTACTTTCACTTTGAGAGAGGGAAGGGAAGGAATGCTTTCTATGCCAGTCTGATCACCCAGAGCTCCAAAAGACTGATGTGGAGCCTGGACTCTGCCAGAGACTAGGCGCCTCTGATCTCTGCCTCTCTCATGTGCCTCTCTCAGGAATGATGAGGGGAGGGGGGTCTGCCTCTGACCCAATCGCGGTTCAAGAGCCACCACTGCAGATCTTGAGCATTTTCTTGTGCATTTCCCTACGAGATCCAGACCATGTTAGAGGGATTCCCCTGGTGCTGCACCCACTGGAACGTCAGGTCCCATTGCAGAGCCCACATATGTCATCTGGCATGTGTCACCAGCAGGACGCAGGAGGCCATGAGGCCTACCAGCAGCCTCAGTGTCATTCTCACCAAAAGCCAGGACAGAGGCTGAAACATCAGTATCATAATCTGAATATCCTGGACTCGTCACTTGGGAAGATAAGCCCGAAACTCCACTGTGTCCAGAACAGCTCCAATGAAAGGGATCATCTGAGAGGGAGTCAGGTGTGCCTTTGACATGTTTATAGTAAACCCAAGTGAATGCAGGTGGTCCGCCGTAGTCTGGTGGTGGGAGACAACAACCTGGAGTGAGCCTGCCTTTAACAGTCAGTCGTTGAGGTAGGGGAAGACTGAAACCCCTGACCTGCACAGATGAGCTGCAACCACCGCCATCACCTTGGTGAACACCTGAGGGGGGTGGGTAAGGCCAAAGGGGAGTACAGTGAATTGAAAATGCTTGTTGCCTACCATAAACCGCAAGTAAAGTCTGTGGGCAGGCAGGACGGGAATATGGAATTAGGCGTCCTGCAAGTCCTATGCTACTATCCAGTCACTTGGGTCCAGGGCAGATAGAACCTGATCCAGAATGAGCATACTGAACTTCTCCTTCCTGAGGAAGAGATTGAGGGACCAAAGCTCTAGAATAGAAGGAAGGCCCTTGTCCTTTCTGGGCAACAGAAGGAAGCGAGAGTAACAACCATGACATACGTCTGGCACTGGGACCCTCTCTATGGCTCCCTTGGCCAAGACAACCGTAATTTCCTGGTGAAGAAGTGCCAGATGATCCTCTGTCATCCGATCACGGGATGGTGGCATGGATGGAGGTATAGTCTCGAAGGGGAGGAAGTAGCCCCTTTGGACAACTTGCAAAACCCACCTAACTGATGTGAATGGTCTGCCAGCAGGGCAAGTGATGGCAAATTCTGCCTCTGACTGGGCTCTGGTCAGGAAATGTCAGACTAGGAAGGTTTGGAGGCTGCTGCAGAGGGTGGGGGTGGGGAGGTTTGGTAGAATGACTAGACCGATGAATCCCTGATCCAGGAGGACGTTGGATCCCATTTCCCCAGCCACGCAGAGGCTAAGCAGCTTGCACTTCATGGTGGCTGGAAGGGAACGGATGTGGTTGGGTACTATTTCCTTAGCCACGAAAGGGGTGAAAAGCAGACTGAGGGTGGCGAGGAGCAGCTACAAGGCCCATGGATCTGGCCATAGACCGGGACTCCTCAAAGCACTTGAGTACCAAGTCTGTTTTGTCACCGAAGAGACGGGTGCCATCAAAGGGTATGTTCATAAGGGTGGATTGGACATCCTCCGAAAAGCCAGACGTCCTCAACCAAGCATGGTGCCTTAAGGCCACCATCGATGCAACTGATCTGTCTAGTGAGTCAGACGTATCCAGCCCACATTGTATTGTGAACTTTGCTGCGTCTTTCCCATCAGCAACAGCTTGGGAGAGAATGGCCCGGGCCTCCTTCGGGACCTGTGAAAGCAACCAAATCCCATAAAGTATGGGTCTAATGGCCCAAAAGTCATGTGGTGTTCACAGACCGCAATGCCAGGCTGGAGGAAGAAACAACTTCTTCCCAAGCTGATCCAGCCTTTTGTATTCCCTATCCGGGGGGTTGCAGAAGGGAATGCACCTGGGAATGTGAAGGCTTGGATTACAAAGTTCTCAGGGGTTGGATGCTGCATTAGGAACACTGGGTAATTTGGGGCGGATCAATGGTGGCAGGAAATAGTCCTGTTCACAGGAGCCCCTGTGCTGGTTTTGGACCAGGTCCCCAGCAGAACATCAGTGAGTGGTTCATCAAAGGGCAAAAGGGGTTCAGAAGTGGAAACCCCAGGCTGAAGCACCTCTGTCAGGAGGTTAGTCCTGACTATCACTGTAGACAGCTCAAGGGCGAGGACCTCGGTCACTCTTCTCAACACCACTGAGTAGGACACTCCCTTCTCCTTAGCCACGGTAGGAGTGGAAAGCATGCCGGTGTCAGGGGAAGTGTCCAGACCGCTAGCTTCACTCAATTCCATTCTCCAGTAAATGGGATCTTCTGGCTGGTACACTCCTTTTCCCTCGTCCCATCAGCCGACAGACGGGGTGAGGTCGAAGAAGGCTTGGTCTTCTTCGACTTCTTTTTGTGCCTCAACTTACCCGACTGTCCTGAGGACTTCGAGTGGGACGATGAAGAATGGGGGCTCCGCAACTGCCAGGCCGCAATGAGCTCTAGGGACCACTTCATCAAAGCTCTCGGATTCACGGCCTGGCACTCTGAGCATGACTTCAGGTCATGGTCGTGCTCCAGACACCACAAGCACATGACGTGCGGATCTGTCAGAGACATCGCCCAATAACAGGATCCACAGGGCTTGGACCTGGTCTTATGTGACAACATCCTCAATGCCCCAAAAGTGACAACACTCAAAACATCCTCGAGAAAACATAGAAAAATACCAATCAAAAGTGACTGAGGGGTAGCTCCTCTTTGAATCTGTGCTGGCTGGCACTGACAGAAAAGATATTACATCAGTGCCCTGGGATAGTGCCTGTATAGGTCAGGCGATGTCATATCCGGCATGCACGATGCCAACGACGGACACGGGGAGACCAACACCATCTGACGGCACGCAGGGTTACTGCTCGAGAAAAATCTCCAGATTCAGACTGACGCCTGGGGGAAATTCTTAGGTAAGGAAACTGCAACAAGAAGTTTCTATCAGATGATACTTTTTGCATGGTATTAATGACTACAGGCTACATTTTTATCTTTATTACTGAAGCCTAAATTGGGTAACTATGTATTTACATGGAATCATATTTACTAAACTTCTAGGAGGCTTGCCTAATGATTGTCTCCTTATGAAGTAAACCACTTACACAGGTTAACCAATCACTGTAATTTTGCTTTTTAATTTCCTTTTTAGGGTTGACCGCGCAAGTACTCTGGCCCCTGTTGGAATCTCTCAGTGGGCTTTTAACCACGCCCAGTCACGCCCATCAGTTTCTTTGGTTCATGGATTTGCCTTTTAAAATTTGTGAAAGGCACGCATATGTCATTCCTTTTCTGGTGTTTAGCCCTCCTCGAGAGCACCGCTAAACTACTGAAAACATACAAGGCTCCATGTTTTCCGCATGGCTTCTGGACTACTTTTTCTTTTTATTTCCTATGCAGCACAATCTCGCTGGGCAGTAGTCAAGCGCTGTGCATGAAATCGATCTTGTTACATAGATAATTGCATAACCGCTGATACATTTGATTGCGAACTAACTTATGTTTACTTTTGTGTGCTCCTTCACGCTCATGGCTCTTTAAATGGGCTTGCTTATGTAAAACTATATTACTTTTCATTTTCAATTTATGTGGCAAGAAAAGTTTGGTTAGGAGTTTACAATGCTAATAGCTGTAAGTTGAACAAATGCGAAACCCATTGCATTGAAATGCTTGTTCAAAACTGTGGACAGCATACTCTGTTAAGCAGAGAGAAGTTGAATGGCTATATATTTCTCCTTGCCAGTAGTTTTTTTATTATTTGCTTTGATAAAAAAGGAACTATTTGGGGTAATCATATAATTTGAGAACACAAACTTATTGTTACTTGTCAAGCTTCCCACTTCTACTAGAGTGTGCCAACTGAATGAAAACGTACAACTCAATTGATAGGGCCCTTTCCCCTCACTCGCCACCAGGAGGTATGTTTACACATGCATGAGTTGAAAAAGAAAGTGTGCATTTGTAAAATGTCATATGTGCAAAATAGCTTTGGACAGAAATCGTATCTGGTGCACCATATGCTCCTCCAGAACAGTTTTAACCTACTTCAGTCCTGCTGCAGGAAAGGGACAAAACAGTCAAGACGCACACCTTGTAGTCTTTCTCTCTTGGAACACACATGGTTGATTATACATTTACATTCCCACTCCTGTGTAAATGTGAAAATGTAATGCTCAAACGCTCGCCTCAAAAATGGGTAAAGCCATCATTATAGAGGGCATGGAGGGGCTGGCAGCAGTAAAAGATGGCAGGTCAGCATAGGACAGCCATCTGTGAGCCTGGCCTGCCATCTTCCCTTGAAGAGACCTAGCAAGTTTCCCCACTCTGCTGGTCCAGGCCGCTCGTCACATTTCTACAGCAGTGAGGCTCCTGGGCTTGGGTGGCATGTTGGTCTCCACCTCGAGGTCAGGCCGGGGTGCCTTCTTCCTTAGATTTGTGGGGAGGTGGGAATAGAGTAAGTTCTGTTTGTTCATGGTACAGCAGATTTGGATGGATGAATGTTCTCTTTAATTTGTCTTTCAGACAGGCAATATGCAAGTTGGGCACCAAAAATGGGCCATTTGGGGTCCAGACATTCCAGTGTGGCTCCCAAGGGTGGTTCAAATGTTGTTCAGGCTCCTGGCGACGCCAGAAGACTTGTCACCATGCTCACGTGCATTATGGGAACCAATGCATAACACAATAATGAATGCATGCCCCCTGCTGTGTTGTGCATGGTATGAAGCAGCAGAGCTCAGGTTCTGACCCTCCTCATAGTATGAAGTCTGAATCTGCACCAGCAGCACAAACTGCAAACATCTGAAGGCAGGAAAAAGCTCCTATTGTGTGACCCTTCATCACTCTACTGTGATGCCGGTCCGATCACTTCAGTGGTCCCTTCTATCAACACAGATGCAGCCTTCTAACGTCACTCAAACATTAGAAAGTAGTTTTTTCAATGCTATGAAATCAAACCAGTACATAAAAACTTTAGCTGCACACTGCCGTCATGTCTCAGTGATAGACAAGACAGATTCCCTGCTACCTCCTTTAACCACACAGAAGGATATGATCAACAAAAAAGCATGTCAGCAGGTCACATAGCTTGTCATAGGCAGGTCCTAAGAATAAGTGACCGCTTTTGTAATGAAGTGTCTCTTGGTGAACATATTATCTCGGCAGCAGCTGTCCTGACATGTCAAATGTTGCGCGTATAAGATTCCAAGCTGTATCCAAAGAAACTCATAGTTTCTGAACACCGGAATAAATGTTTTGAACTTGTAACGCTTGGCCAGTCACATCACTCATGCATTGCCGCTTAGCTCACGCAGCTTCATGGGAAGGTAGGCAGACACTTATAGTTTAGTTACCAAGTAAACACACAACCCTACTTAAAGAATAACTTATTTTTCTACAGCTCACCGAATTGACGCTCATTTTAACCACTAGCTTATATAAGCACACAATTATAAAAAGCAATTCAAATTTAAAAAGTCAATGAACCAATATAAGAGGAATGAGTATTCATCCGGATGGGGACTCTGTGCTGTAGTAACTCATTATGTACATTTTGAAGACAATCAGACAACTACGAACTGTAAAAGAGAAATACGTGCAAGTGAACACAAAAGAACTAGAACATCGATCCTGACCAGACATGCAGAAGACTAAACAGGAGCAAATAACAAGTAACTTCCAAAACACTACATAAATGTCTTTAGTGAGGTGAATACCCCAGCACAGTCAGACCACAGGGAGGCGAACTGATAAGAGACAATGCTGGGAGTTACAAGGGTGTCACCGTGAGCAGGGCGCTAGGGCAGAGTGTAGCTCCAGCATCCAGGCGCCCTTGTTTTCCTTTGGCCGACAGCTGCTTACCAGTACCTGAAGTGGACAGCATTGCATTGACTCGGCTCCCTTCCCAAAGTTAGTTGTGTTGGTGCTATCGCCAACTTACACCGCTCTTCCTTAGCTCTAAGATGTGCTAAACATTGAAAAAGACCCACTCAGAAAACTGTTTAGCGCTTTTCATTTAGATATGAGTTTTACATTAGTAGGGCAATACGCTGCAGTTCAGCTGCTGCATTTGGCAGTGGCTTCTAGTCCAGCTCAGGTATATGGAGTCACACATTAAACAGGCCATTACTTTTAAATAATTACGATAAAGTGTTCCTACTTGTTCTAATTCACTTGACTTAACTCCTACATTTGGCTATATGTTAACCTTATTTCCCCCAATAAACCATAAATTCACAAAAGGTTGAGGGAAAAAAGCTAGCCATTTGCTCCACTACTGTTTGGAGCAAGTGACTCACATTCAAAAAACAGCAATAATTCAAAGAGCCCTCTATTAAAACAAACAGTAGTCACAGTAGTAATTATCAAATTGTTAGCAAATGTACAATCCTGCATGAAGAAACCCAATGCAACATTAAATCTATGGAAAATGTTACTTACCCAGAAAGCATCTGTTTGTTGCATGTGGTGCTATAGATTCACATGCTCTGCATAGTCCTGCCATCAAGTATTGGGTTTGGAGTGTTGCAAGTTATTTTTCTTCAAAGAAGTATTTTTACAAAGTCACAGGATCCAGTGACTCCTCCTTCTCGGTGACACCATGCACGGGTATCGAATCATTTGTTAGATTGTTTTCCGGCAAGCAGGTGAAAAAAAGAGTGTAGAGGAAGTATAGAGAAAGAGATATCCATGCAAATGTAACTACATGTGTGCAAGTATATACAAATATAAAGTAACTGGAACAGCAATAGGCGCCCGGGGAGGAGGGAGGGCACATATGAATCTAAAGCACTAAATGCTATGAACAGATGTTTACTGGGTAAGTAACATTTTCTGTTCAATGGCATGTGTGGCTATAGATACACATGCTCTGCAAGGTCCCTCCATGAAAGTGTTGGTTAGCCTGTGGGAGTTGCAGTTGATTGGAAAAGTGTACTTAGTACGTCTTGGCATACATTGGCTTGCTGGAGTGCAAGTACATCCACACAATAATGTTTTGTAACTGTATGTGGTGTAGGCCATGTCACTGCCTAACAGATGTCAGCTATAGGTATATTTTCAAGGAAAGCCATAGTGGCTCCCTTCTTCCTAGTAGAGTGCACTCTTGTCTTTTTGCCTTGGCATAACAAGTTTGTATACATTTCACTATTTATTTAGCTATGCTATTTTTGGATATTGGATAGCCTTTGTGAGGTAATGAAAAAGCTACAAAGAGCTGTTTGGGTTTCCTAAAGTCTTTAGCTATGTCAATGTAATACATCAATGCACGTTTAACACCTAAAGCATGGAGGGCTCCTTCTGCAACTGAGTCAGGCCATGGAAAAAAGACTGGTAGTTCAATGGATTGGTTAATATGGAATTGGGAAACCACTTTAGGAAAGAACTTGGGTTTGAGCAAAAGACTACCCTGTCTCTTTAGATCTGGAAGAAAGGTTCTTCCAAGGTTAGGGCCTGGAGCTCACTAACACGAGTGATGTAATAGCGACTAAGAGCACCACTTTCCAAGAAAGAAACTGAAGACGGCATGAATGAAGTGGCTCGAAAGGAGGGCCCATGAGCCTGGTAAGCACAATATTGAGATTCCAAGATGGTGCTGGAGGCACTCTGGGTGGAATAACCCTTTCAAGGCCTTCAATGAAAGCTTTGATAAGTGGAGTTGTGAACAAGGAAGTATTTTGTCTGTTCTGTAAATATGCAGCTACAGCTGCAAGATGTAAGCGAATGGAAGTGTAAGTTAGATTTGCTTTCTGTAAGTGGAGCAAGTAAGAAATAATGTCTTGGATAGTAGCTCTAATGGGGTTAATACGCTTGGGTTGACAGTAACACACATAGGTGGTCATTCTGACCCTGGCGGTCTTTGACCGCCAGGGCGGAGGACCGCGGGAGCACCGCCGACAGGCCGGCGGTGCTCCAATGGGGATTCCGACCGCGGCGGTAAAGCCGCGGTCGGACCGGCACCACTGGCGGGCTCCCGCCAGTGTACCGCCGCCCCATTGAATCCTCCACGGCGGCGCAGCTTGCTGCACCGCCGCGGGGATTCCGACCCCCCCTACCGCCATCCAGATCCCGGCGGTCGGACCGCCGGGATCCGGATGGCGGTAGGGGGGGTCGCGGGGCCCCTGGGGGCCCCTGCAGTGCCCATGCCACTGGCATGGGCATTGCAGGGGCCCCCGTAAGAGGGCCCCTACATGTATTTCACTGTCTGCTGCGCAGACAGTGAAATACGCGACGGGTGCAACTGCACCCGTCGCACAGCTTCCACTCCGCCGGCTCGATTCCGAGCCGGCTTCATCGTGGAAGCCTCTTTCCCGCTGGGCTGGCGGGCGGTCTGAAGGCGACCGCCCGCCAGCCCAGCGGGAAAGTCAGAATTACCGCCGCGGTCTTTCGACCGCGGAACGGTAATCTGACGGCGGGACTTTGGCGGGCGGCCTCCGCCGCCCGCCAAGGTCAGAATGAGGGCCATAATGTTTCCATTTTGCAGCATAACATGCTCTAGTTGTGGGTCTACTAGCTTACTCGAGGATGTCCATACATTGCACAGGCAAGCCCAAGTAACCAAACTCTATGACCTCGGGAGCGATATCGCAAGGTTGAGTTACTTGGGGTCTGGATGTCTGATCTGTCCTTAATTTTGAGTGAGAAGGTATAGCCTGTTGGGGAGCTTCTCATAGGGAACTACTGAGAAGTCCAGAAGTGTGGTGAACCATGGTTGACATGCCCAAGTAGGAGCTACAAGGATCATAGTGAGAGATGTATGTCTGATTTTCCAAACCAGAAATGGAATGAGAGGGAGAGGTGGAAAAGTGTAAGCAAATATCCCTGACTAGTTCATCCATACAATGTTGCCCTTGGATAGAAGGTGTGGGTACCTGGAGGCAAAGCTTGGACATTTTCCATTTTTTGCTGTGGCAAAAAGGTCTATCGGAGGAGTTCCCCACCTTAGGAAGTATTTTGAAGTCCTATTCATTGACTTGTTGCTGCATCCTGCTATCCTGCTAAACAGGTCTGCAAAGTCATTGTCTGTTCCTGAGAGATACTATGTCACCAGGTGAATGTGGTGGTGGACAGCCCACTTCCATATTATCTGAGAGAGTTGTGACAGTTGGGACGACCGTGTCCCCTTTTGTTTCTTAGGTAATACATGGCTGTCATGTTGTCAGTACCGACTAAGACAACCTTGTGGGACAGGTGATGAAGAAATGCTTTCAGGGCTAGAAATACTACCTGAATCTCGAGGTAATTGATTTCTGCATGTATTAATGACTGAGATCCCAAAGGCTCTATACTGTGAGGTCTTGAAGGTGAGCGCCCCAAACCATCAGTGATGATTATGTGGTCAGAATGACCTGAGGCACTGGGTCCAGAAAAAGCCACCCTTTCAACAGGTTGGTGGTATTTCACCATTGCAGAGAGTGGTGGGTATGGCAGTCTAACAACACTAGATCTTCCCGGTGACCCTGTGACTGAGACCACTGATGATATAGACACTGCTGTAAAGGATGCCTGTGGAGTCTGGCACGGTGAACAATGGCAATGCGGGAAGCCATCATCCCTAACAGGCGCATGATAGTCCTGACTGTGTATGTTCGATTCTCCAGAAACTGTAAAGTGTGGAGCCGAGCAGGACTGGGTATGCTATCCCCAACTCTACATTGAGAATAGCTCCTAGATAGGGATGTGTCTTATGAGGTTGAAGATGGATTTGACAAAGTTGATTGTGAATCCCAGTGTGTGAAGCAGGTCTACTGTCATTTGATTGTGACGTTGGCAGTGTGGTAGTGTGCTGCCTTTGATAAGCCAGTTGTCTAAGTAAGGGAAAACATGTAGGTTTTGTCTTCTGAGGTGTGCGGAGACTACTGTTTAGCACTTTGAGAAGACTCTGGGAACAGTCATGACTCTGAAAGGCAGGACTTTGAGCTGGTATTGTTTGCCTGCACCTACAAATCTTAGGTATTTTCAATGTGCAGCATGGATGGGGATATTGAAGTAGGCGCCCTTTAAATCTAGGGCCGTCATAAAGTCACCCTGGGGAATAACGTCTTGAAGAGTGACCATGTGAAAGTGTTCTGATAGAATGTAGTGGTTTAAGGGTCAGAGATCCAGGATAAGCCTGAGAGAACCATCCTCTTTGAGGGTGTAAACTCCTGCCCTGTTCCCTGGTGTTGTACTGGAACAGCCTCCATGGCCCCTTTGAGGAGAATGGATTACACCTCTTGTTTGAGAAAGGTGAGGTGTTTGTGGGATAGCATGTGAGCACAAGGGGGAATGTTTGGAGGGGTGGTAATCTAGACAGTAACCATGTTGGATAAAGGAAAGGACCTATTGGTTCGAGGTGATGTTGACCCATTCTTTATGAAAATTTTGAAGTTGATTTGTAACCACCTCTGAAAGTGTGGGTGATGAAAAGTGCCTCTTTGTGAGGGGGACAGAAGAGCACCCATAACTTTTGCGGTGTCAGTATCTTTTTTCAACTTCTCAAGGGGGGAGTCTACTTGAGTGCCAAAATGATGCCCTTTGTCGAAGGGCATATTGAGCACCACTTTTTGGACCTTTGGTTTGAAGCAAGAGCATTGATGCCAGGCTTGCCTCCTAACCAAGATACTGGTGTTTAAACCACGTGCGGCCTTGTCTTTGGCATCCAGGGCACAACAGATGGAATTATTAGTGGTAGTTTGCCCAACTGCAACAATCTGCTGTCTTCTTTTGCAGTGCTCATCTGGGAGCTATTGGAGGAGCGCCTCCATTTCATTGCAGTGAGCCTGATTGCATCATGCTAGCAATGCCTGTGAATTGGTGAGGTGCCAATGATTGGCCAACGGTGCAGCCACTCATTTGCCGGCAGCATCCAGCTCTTTGCTCTCCTTGTCAGGGGAGGAGAGTCCTCTGTGGCCTGACTATTGGCCCATTTATGTGCAGTGGTGGTCACTATGGAGTTTGGCAGGACCTGGGATCTGACATATAGTTGATTACAGGCAGCAGGCTTATACTTTTTGTCTACTCTAGGGGTGATTACCCTAGAGCAGATCAGTTCTTTAAAAATATTGTCTGCGTGACGAAGCATACCAGGGAGCATCGGGAGGAACTAGATATCTCTATGTGTGGACATTAGAGTATTGAAAAGGAAGTCCTGCTCAGTGGGGTCCCGGTGCAGCTCAACATTATGGAAGGGGGCAGACAGAGCTACTGGCTGGAATCTTTATGCTGCAGAGAAGTTGGCTACCTTGTTTTCGGCACCTATGGTTTTGATCAATGTCCTTTTGTCTGCATCGAACCAAAGGTGGAAGCTGGTTGGCTCAGAGCTGAAGTACTCGGTGCCAAAGTCTGGATCAAAATGGCTCAGACCGAGGAGCTGGAGGTCGATGCCGAAGACAGTGTTGTAGTCTTGGCTATTTTCAGAGCCGAGCCAGAGGGCGGGTCAGCCATAACAGATTTGCAGATACGACCACGGCCTGGTGGTAGTGGTGGTCCTGCAACCTCTGTAAGGGGCTTTTTAACAGTTTAAGGGAGGGCAGGTTGGGCCACGGTACTGACAGGTTGTGCTAATGTCACCTTGTGGATTTCGATATCCGACTGGACATCGGAATCCTGGATGCAGTGCTTAATTTGTAGATAAAAACATGCCGGTGTCCAACGCTCACCTCTGAAACAGGCGGCTGCTGCAATTAAATTTGTGAGCACCGAATACTAAAGCAGGGTAATCCTAAAGCCATCTTTGGCCTCTCTGCTGTCGCCCTTTGTGGAGCTTTTTCGTTTTTCTCTTCCTCCATCTTTCCCATATGTGTCTTTTGCTCGCAGTAAATGCTGAGGCAGAAAAATAAGTGCTGGCCCTCAAAAATAAGTACTGGTGCTCTGCACCAAAAACCACCAGCTCAAATTAAGCAGTGCCTGAATGGAGAGGGTCTCCTCTTGTTCCGGCTCCTCCTGGGCGTGCTCCTCCCCAAAGATGTCTGGGGTGTTGTCCAGAGCCTTGGGCTTCATCTCCAAATTATGAGCTCTTCTGTCCAGAAGTGTCTTCTTCGACCGTAAGTATAGGCAAGAGTCGCAGGAAGCTTCCTGGTGATCGGGGTGAGGCACAGATTACACACCATTTTGGTTGGTGTGGGGGGGAGTTGGGAGTGGCACTAAGGACAGAAAAAAACAGAATCCATTCCATCAGTTCAGCGTATTCTTCAGTGCATATGTGTGAGGTAGGCCCGAATGGGCAATGTCACCCCAGAGGGCGTGCAGTAAGTCCCCGGACCGATTAGTGGAGATGAACGCTAAGATGGAAATACGCTATCCAGTAAACAAAACCATCCATAAAGGAAAGACGGAAGGAAAGTTTTGAACCGGATTGAGACAAAAGATGGAGCGAAGACACACATGACCAAACCCGACAGCGGCGAAAAAACAATCCAACAAAGGAGTTGATGCCCATACACAGTATCACTGAGAAGGAGGAGCCACTCAGTCCCTTGACTCGCTGAAGTACTTCTTCAAAGAAAAACAACTTGTAACACTCTGAACCCAACACTAGATGGCAGGAGTATACAGAGCATGTGTATCTACTACCACACGAGCCATTAAACAATTTTGTTTCTCTACTGGTACAATATTTAGTCCTTAGGAGAACATACTTTCTCAAATCCACGCAAATACAGGGCTGCTGCCTACTGTACCCACCTTGGAAAATGTATGACTGCCTTTAATAGACATATTTGTGTGTATTTCCAGGGTGAGAAACTACCTGCAAGTGTTTTCACTAACTTCTTCAGGTCAACACAGCAGGATCACCCACAAACCCACTGTAAACCCTGGTTTAATTAACGTGGAAATTCTTCTAAACGTGGCGTTTCTGTACTGGCAGATCCCTTGAAAGAGTTTAAAGTCCACCTTTACCTGTTCTGTGGTTTAAGAATAAGACTTCACACTCACAATTGTTCCTGAATGTACGTGCTCTAAAAGTGGTCAGACTGGAGTCCAGTATGCCTAGATATTTGAGAAAAGCAGTGGAAACAGCATTTTTTAAAACAGAGGAGTGAAAACCACAAGATTAAAAAGATGTGATGAGTATACTGCCACAAACAAACTCAGTAGGTGAGAATTGATGCCGGTGAAGTGTGGAAACAAGTGAAAGACAATGTACAAACAAATTCATATGAGGTTTTCATGCTGAGCTGAATGTTTATAAATGTGTCTACTCTTTCCACTGCTCTCGCTCTGCCAGCAGACAAATGCCCCCAGTGTTGAATATGATTTTGGATAAACAAGTGTTCAGCCAACCCGCAAATGAGTCACACATTTAAAAACCTAATCTAGTAACAGAGAAAGTGATAATCTTTATTTTAACCCATTTGTTTCTGCAAAATTAGTGCAAGTCTCCCTGCACGGTGCCATATGTGGCATAAAAATCACTCTTTTAGGGCGTACAATATGGCAAGAGGGTAACGAAAGGGCTAATGTGCTCTCAGTTCAACCGTGACATAGCATAAATTAGAGTTGGGTGTTAATGGGGTATCCGGTGCGCAGACAAAATATCAGAGAAAAAATATTGTGTGGATAAAATATTGTGTTAAAAATACTGAGGACATCAATATAGTGAAGGTAAGATTCTATAGGTAAGCAACGTTTTACTGTAGATAGCTCCACATATATGTACCTTGACGATATATATATCTTCAAAGTACACAGATGTGGAGTTAAGAACGGTATAACTATACTTACCGATTTGCGCTTACATTTTTGATATTTTGGTCCTCCATATTTTTAACAGAATACTCTGTCCATACGATACTTTTGATTTTGATATTCTGTCAGTGAGATGGGATATCCTCCACCTTGTGAAGGTAGATCCAAGTCGAAAGAAGAATCCAACGATAAAACGTCCTTCATTACATGGTTAGTATGGAGGATGAAATTCTGCCAGCGGGTTCTCATCTGGATATTGTATTGTATTGCACCTTTTGTATAGTGCTTACTTCCCCAATGTGGGGCTTTGAAGTGCTAACCCACACGAATAGCAATCTACACCATGATGGGTGTGTGGATGGAAGGGAGCTGTTTTTCTGCACCTATAATCAAAGTGTTTTCATGTCATGTGTGATGGCCACCTAAGTGCAGTTATTATCCAAACAGACACAACGCATCACAGAGTGATAGGTGAAGGTGTGTGACAGACAGATGAGCAGTTTATAATTATAATAATAAGACCTAGCCAGCTTTGCCAAGAGGGGAGTAAGATGCAGTGGGCATGTACACCAAAAAGAGGAGAATTCAGAGAAGGCCTAGTAATCCATATGGCAACATGCGTCTGGCACTCCCTCCACAAATCACAGGATTTTACATCACAAACCAACTCTAAATTAGTCTGTAATGTAAAATGAGCCTAACATCATGTTGCTCTTATGGTCCTCTTCTTTCAAACTTTTAGTTTTTCTTATTTATCTTTCATGCAATATCACTTATTACATAATAATTCTACAATATTCTCGGACACCCACGCTGGAAAAATCTGTGGCAAACTACATCATAGGAAGTTTGCAATGCAAGAAATATGACAATAGGAATTCTGATATAATTTTATTGCATTATATATAACTCAATTGAACTCAAGTGAGTTGTTCCTTTCTATGTGTTTACAATAATATCTGAAGCACTTCCAGGACTTAACATTTTTTAACAACCAGTTAGAGGCAAGAAACATGTCACCCTAATCGAGTTTTAAAGATGATTATGTCCAGTGAATCCACTACGGGTTTTAATTTTACCATGGAAACCAACTATTAATAAATACCTCATATTAGGCACTTCCATAAGTAATTTTAACAATTTCTGTTCTCTTGTGTGCCACATCTTCCACCACTATCCCTGAAAACAAAAAAGAGAACCCTCAGATGGGTTAGTTCAAGAAGCCATACTGGTTTATTTGAACTTTGGGATAAAAGATTTCCATAAAGAGCTCAAAAGGATGTCCTTTTGGGTATTGCACCCACCACCCCACGCAACGAGGGGAAGACATGAATGATGAAGCATGCCAGCTCAGTGGTTGAGGGACCCTGCATGGTAATGAGCGAGGGCTTAAAAATTCGGGCTTGTTCTAATTTGGCACATAAAAATAATTGGTGAATCGTTCAAGGCAGCCAATAAAAATATTTGTCCGGAACGTTCTACTTTGTTGTATTGCTCTGTGAATTGAGGGGCCAGGTGACATACCAACCAACCTCTCTTCCTCTTTTCATACGTTTGCTCTGTGGAATGTCTTCACAAACAAAACAGGAGCACCGTAACAAATAAAGTCAAGACTGGTGGCAACAAAAGATTGCTGTATATATAGTCTCAGGAGTGACAGGAGAGGGAGCGACAGGCAGGCATGCGCGCTAAACAAATTTAATGATCACAGTGGATGATCTGAGTTCATCCATAAGCATCTGTAGTAACCTACAGATACGCGTATGAGAAAGACAACCATACTAATGCTTTCTCAAGGCTACACAGGAGCCACGGAAGTGACCCACTGGAGCCCTCCAGTTACAGTGACCGTAATAAATACGTTATAGAGTTCATCCAGGAGCAACAAAGGAGTGGCCTATGCCATCTACTAGTTACAGGAAGACGGAATAAATGCCCTGTAGGGTCTGAATAATATCAAACAAGGTTCAAACTATTTTGCAGTAAAAGTGTTACACTGTACACTAAGGAAGGGGTTTAAATTCCTTGGCACCTGGCTGGAGGCTGCCTGAACACAGATTCCCTAAATAGGATTCTTGGGGCATGTTGAGTACCACGTCCATGGGCTAACCTGTACAAAAGAGGCCCACAGCTGTCTCAGCATTTTAGTGTGACACACTATTGATTTGGCCCTACATCTGTCTCTATGCTGTGCTCGCAATATCAACAACATCTTCTGGGCTGATATGGATTATTGTTGTCACACATGCAGCACCATGGCCAAAGCTAATTTGTTAGAAGACAGTCTGCATATGTTTGATGAGGGTTCACAAAAAAGTACGATTGAGTGTGAATGCTGCCCCAAAGAAAGGCAGGTGTAATCCTTAGGTTAGTGGCATAGTTTAAAAAGACATTAAATCAAAACTGTAAAAGTCAGTAGAACTTAATAATAAGAACTGTGCCAGAGGTGAGGTCACCAGCACTTGCACAAGGGCAAAAAACAGTAAGAAGAACAGATTTGTTTAAGTAATGAGCAAAGAGAGGTAAGAGTTCCTTCTGTGTCAGTGAAAGTTTAGAGTGGAAAGGGTGGAGGTATAAAGTGATGCTGGAACTGGTTTCAGGAAAAATGTTGGCATCTTGTGGTATCATAAACTATTTAAATGAGGTGTCACATAGCCACTGATTCTGAATTACTTGATTTGTGTGACAATGGAACTAATCTTGTTGTATGTTTAGTTAGACTATTTTGGATGACAAGCTGCGAATTTCCACGACAAGCCACCCGAAACAAAATATGTTCAGTTCTTTACTGTCATAGTCAGTGTGACTAAAGGCCCTTGGGTTTGACCTTTGGAATGTGATCCTGAATTAATGCCTGACAAAGAGGCAATACCTTATAAGCAATTTGCTCAATTAAGAATGAACCTTCAGTCATTGTGCAAATCACAGTCCAAAAGTGAATTTGTATGGTTTGTGACGTAGTATAGTTTGTAAGGATTGGCAGAAGGACTTTCAATGAGATACCCAAGAGAAAGCTTTCCCTTCCCACCTAATACAGACAATTCCATCAGAAATGCAGCAAAATGTTAAGCAACTGAACATCCAGCACTTAAGTGTGCTTACCTCAGTGACATCAACTCTTGTCCTTAATCAGGAACGCAATCCAATTATAGTTATATTCTTGCATCTGGTAAGTGTGAGTTAGACAGTTGCAGACCCTGAATTTGAGAATGCACTAACAAATCTTCAGCACAGTTAAGATCTATTCACGAAGAATCGCTATTCTAATGTTCTGATCAGTTCCACAATGATCTCTTTTTTTGTTTGCATTATTATTTTTTGTGAGACTTAAGTGAGTACTCCTTGATATAATTTTTTTGGAGAAGGTTGTACATTTTCTAGCCTTTTTACTAATGTACAACAAAGGTAATTACGACTCGTAAAGTTAAGAGTGTGGAGTCTCCGCGCTCATGCGGAATCTCTGCATGGCGCATTCTGTCCCTCTGTGAATCGGGCCCTATGTCTTCAGCACTTATTCCCCCGAGGAAGCACAGACAAATCGGCTTTGTCTCATGCAATGCAGGGTGCATGACCTAAGACTAAGCAGAGATGCTTCTGATCAACAGATTTGCATTTTTTTTTTAATAAACACAAGTGAAGAGAACATCTTTTTCTGTATTAGATGGTGGCTTTGCTTTATTTAGTTCGATGTATGAGGCATCACAAGAGACGTTTTTGGAGGTCTTTAGGAATGCATACTTTAAACAATAAATTGCATAGTGCTACTACTTTGCATAGCTTGCAGAAAACTCCTGATGTCAGTAGGGGGAGGGGGGGATTCAAGCATTCAAAATTTATACCAAGCATGTGCACACAAAATGTTTTTTAGGTAAATTTGTCCTAGTAACGCAAACATGCATGCAACAAAAATAGTAGAATGGGAAGGACCCAAGCAACAAATCAACACAATGAGTATAAATGCCTAAATGTACACACAAGAAAATAGGAAACTGGAACTCTGCCTCCTGTGCTCCCTGCCTTCCTCTCCAGCATGCATTTTCTTCTCCCATAACCTTTAATTAATTTATGCTTAATTTAAGAAATTATGGTGAGGGTGGTGGTATAATGACAGCAAAATAATTAAACACTTAGACGCAAGGACAAGTTTCACGAGCCCTAAAAGGAATATCTACTCCTAACATTTGAATGCCAACCATTAGATTTCTACGGGATCTCTGGGCAATTCACTTTTAAGACAAGTAACTTTGCTTCTTCCCACCACACTCCTCGTGCAGCTAATGACCAAAAGTACTGAAAGAGCGTAACACTAATTATCTGGTGTAGACATGTTATGGACAATTAAGATTTGCTCACTCTGAAGCAACGCTAATTGTTCTTCCCAGGTCTCCTTTCCTGTCCTTGCCTGCTTTGCAGAAGACGTGGCTGTAGTTTTGTGCGTACATCTTTGTCACATACTTTGTCGCAGAGTATACATCATCCGTTCTAAGTCATCCCCGATTAATTTTCTGGTTTGCGGCAATTATCTCCCGCTTTGTGTCTGACCTCTTGGTAAATGGAGTGCAGGGTGGCTGGCTAATTTTTTTTCCTGCGGATTTTAATGCCTAATTGTTCGTCCCAGGCAGCCCACAATAGCAGGGAGTCAGTTTAGTCATAAAATGTCTGAAATTGAAACAAATGTTTTTAACCGTTGTAATTGGCGGCTCTGGGAGTCAGATCGTGATTATGTTCTCTCATTTACTCTATTACTTGGATGAGTTGGTTAGAGCTGTTAATGATCCATCTGGATCAATGTCTTTTGCTGGTGGCTATAATTTACGGCAATGCTGGATTAATGCAGCTGTTTGTGTAGACGGCTACGCCTGGTTCCACCAGCCTGGTCGCGCGCTGCTCTTTTGTGACAACTCAGCACAAACGCAGAACATGCAAACGCAATTACTCACGTCTAACACATAACACTCAATACCGAGAAGGGGCTAATTAAACGGCACTCAAACAAAGGGCTCAAACACTGTTAATTTAAACATTTTTCATATCTGTAGGTATGTAATGGAATTTCACTGGGGTGATGACGCCATAGCCTTTAGCGGCATCATATGACATAATGCATTTACCAGAAAGAGTTGCAAAGAATCTGAAACCATCCTTCTGTTTTGTCTTAATGTATAATCTGCCGTACAACAAAATGTGCACTTTTAAGGCATAGAACACTTTGTTCTCGGAGAAAGGATAATATATGTCATCACTTATTCATTCTATGTCTGGACGCTCATTTAGAAATCTAGTGTGCCAATGACTCTTCCCTATAGAAGAAAGCAATAACTTGAGGACAGAGAAGTTATTTTGTCAGCCTACCCCACCCTTTCTGGCCACTTTCGGAATGTTTTGTTATTAATGATTACCAAGCAAAACATATTTTAGAGACACTCAGAAAATAATTTTAAGGCATTCTGAAGAACAGTCAAAAATATATGATTTCCTATATGCTGTAATAATGTGTGTGCCATGTGCCAATGCACTTGAGGACCAACAGACAATGCATGGAAATATATGCATCCTTTACTGCTCGGTTACACGTTTGATCAGATATGATGCACTCTAATGAGCTGGAATGGAAAAATGTAGGATGTGGAAACATCTCCCTACATACATTTTCAGTGAGCAACTTTTTACACAGCACATCTTACATTTACTAGCTTAAGGAGGCGTTACTATTTCCTAAATTAATAGTAACACATTTACTAACCTTGGAAGAATGAAAGGCTAAGTTACCTTTGTCAGAATTCATATGTGTGACCTACAGATCATAGCATATGTGAGTGGTGACTGTTTAACTGAATGAACCAACCTGGCAGTAGTATGTATTTCAATTCGGACATGTTCTCATGGGAGCATGGCACATTTCTCTGATATGTTTTTATTAAAAATGTTGAGAAGGAATGATCTCGGGATTTTTCAAACGTCTCTGTTTGAGGGTCATAAAACAAGTTATATGTTTCTCTACCTTAGCTTAAGATTTACAAAAACTACTCAGGGAGTGTTATTTGTCACTATGTTAGGATTATCGACTGGAACCTACTGAGTTATTAAAAAAAAGAACTGTCCTTTAAGACTTTTCCAAATATAATAACAATATATTGAGTACTGTTCTACACCTGTATGTTTCATATACAGTCTTGGTGCAAATACCAGCGCCTTGAAGGGAAATAGAACACTCTTCTGTCACAAAACTGAACAGGAAAACACCCTCGGGCAATTACTAAAATAGGTAGCACATAAACACATTTTCATTTTCTAAGACAAAGGGGTAATATGTTATTGAATTTTCTCCAAAACACATTTCCTACCAATTATTCATTATTCTATCGAAAATAATTATATATTAAAAATGAGTACTTCCTCTAAAAGATTAGCAAAATGTCTTCCATTTATTCAAAGTTGGAGAAAAAACTGTTACTTTTTTTATTCAGTGTTATAACTTTTTGGCTATATTAAGGAGGGAGACTCACGCCATTTTTATTGGGACACCTCTCTCCAAAGCTGGATGTTTTGGGATCCGACTGAAAGAGTGAAAACCAAGATGAATCTCTGGGCAGAACAAATCAGGCCTTATATTTGCTAAGCAGAAGATAATCTGAGTAATGGACACCAGTTCGAACTTTGAAACTGCGGTGAATTACTTTGCTATGGTTTCTGCAACCCCTGGAGGAGTTGAACAACATTACTAATAGGCCCTCAATTAAGATGCTACCACAATCAATGGGTGCTGCTGAAAATCATTCACTAGGAAGAAATGTTTAATTCTCACCCGCAGGTGATGTTCAAAAGCACAGACATTCATCAATAACTGAATTCGATTTTTAACAGTAAAGTATCAAGCACAAGCGACACCAGAACTATTGGAAGATTGTCTATTGACAATTATCAACCTTACTCTATTGATCTACAGAGAACTAGGCTGAGTTTAGGTCAAATACTCGACACAGAGACAAGGGAAGTTATGATTTACATTATGTAACCTGCTTATGGCATTTAAAATGTAGGCCAGTAAAGGAATAAACAAAACACAACACGATCTGCCAATGGACGTGGCAGAGACTGCAGAAGAAAGCATAGATGTGTGCGAAAAAGTAAATGTTTATTAATGCCTGTGGGTTATCAAGAGCAATGCATACATATCGTGAATGCAAGTAGACTCAAGCAAGAACATGGAAAATAAACTTGACTGACACTTGCTGTGTTGTGGTGGAACAGTGATGAGATCAATTAGAAGTTTCTCTAGTGTGTTGGCTTCTATTGGTTTGAGGCACAAAACACAGAACAGATTTTGATAACGTGCAGTACTGTTTCTAAATAGTGTGGGTCCTTGTAAAACTGATCAGCAGACAGAACACACTAGATACTTCAATGCCTCCAGAGCAGCATGACACACCACCACAGCCCTGGAAAAAAAGATCTGAGAGGCCACTGCAAATATGAGTGTGGTCAATGTCCTAAGATGTGGCAGCCATGCTGGTGAGGAATTGGGAAGACATGGTAACAGATGATAACTATTGTATATTATCTGAGATATTGCAGGTGGGAAAAAGCACTAACACTTCATGATTTACAATAATCCCTCTATGCACACCATAGGAGAGAGCACCAAATCACAATTGCGAGTCCTGTCCATACTGATGAGACTGAAACATGCTTGAATCATGATCTTTCGTTTAATAAATGAACAGTGAATTCGAAATAAAATAAGGTCATGTGTACACACGGGATTCCACATTATCTGTAGCTATTACAGAGAAGGCGGTGAATTTGGTGGGGCATTGGAAAGGATACAGCTGCAAGACGGGATCCATTTATAATCAGTAGCTGTGCATAAGGTATACTGTAACAGCATCTGCCACACGTGGGAAGTGGGGCCCTGTTGAGTTAGGAATAGAGGCTACCCACTCTGCCCCAGAACTTTGTAGAGAGAACTGATTTTATCAAGTGGCCCTACAAAGGCGTATATGATTTAACATTGATACTGACAAACA
The DNA here is from genome assembly GCF_031143425.1 of Pleurodeles waltl. Taxonomy (NCBI): domain Eukaryota; kingdom Metazoa; phylum Chordata; class Amphibia; order Caudata; family Salamandridae; genus Pleurodeles; species Pleurodeles waltl. Next base: position 1,271,832,882 of record NC_090444.1, read on the forward strand.
TTAGACAAAATATACCACTAAGTGCCAATAATGCCTCTGGTGTGTGCATATGCAATGCAATCATTTTTCAGAACATTGTGTTACTAGTGGATTGCCATGATACAATGTGGTTTCTATTTCCTGCCACTAAAATATACATTATGAATGGACTATGTAATAATAATATATACTTGTTTTACATAACATTTCATTGCACTCAAGGTGTCGCATTTACCCAATGAAAGGGTACCTAAAGTATCACTATAAAAACTCCCTGTCGTTTGGACATCGACCACTACCAGCCTCCAACGTTAAGTGGAAAAATAATCCTAAAATCACAGGACTCAATCCAATCGCCACTCTCCAATTTCTTCAAATATCTGGGTGGATTGCAGATTGTATCCGTGCTCCATCTGCCACCCAATCCTAACTTTTTCAAAGATGTTTCATTTATGTTAAAAAATAAACACAAGAATCCCATTGAGATTAGTGAGCATGTGTTGTATTACTTTCACAAAATAATATCTCTAACACTGATGATTACTGAAAGACCTCCTTGTTTGTTTTCCTCGGCTTATTAAACCGTGTACTGTTCACTGTCACTTATCGCTCCTTAAGAGATTATCGGAGAAAACAGAAATCTAAAGATACAGGCCTAGCATATCACAAGCATACCAGATATGAACCAGATTTGACTTAAATGCTATTACACCCACTCTCGGAGTGCTAAGAAACCCTTAGAGGGGGTGCCTACCTTGTTAAAACTCACCCTCAAACCCCAGGTGTACGTATTTGGAGGTTCAGCCTGAGCAACACAGTTAAAGCAACCTTAAAACAGACTATCAGAATCCTCATTTTATCAACAAACAATTCATCATTTTAGCACTAGGAATATAAGATTTACATTTTTACCAGCTCACAGAAAAACTGAAATAATTTTGTCCCTCAGGGCGATATGCTACATTTATTTCATTCTACCTGTCGTGTTATGATAAATCTAAGGAATAAAGACATAAGCAATCGGCACATTCCCAGCTGTATCTCACCATTGAGTCTCAGAAATATTAAATAAACGGAAGTTTAATCCCGGGAGATAATCAGAATGCCGAAAGTGCAGCACTGTTCCCGGCAGCCTCCTCAAATGACCCAGAATGTATCTGGGTATTTCCTGCTAAAGCATTTGTTTCTTTAGACAAGGATAAAATATTCACTGTAGTTCAGAGATAAGTGCGCACACAACTTATAAAAATATAAATACAAAATACAGTTGCCGCAAACGAAAAGCATGGATAACAAGAAAAACAAATGGTTAGAAGAAACTATATATTACAAAGCACAAAGTGGACATGAACGGAGGACATCACTTCCCAGAAGGAAAGATTGTTAACGGTTTCCTTGTGTTTCGCATTTTAATTAATAAGCTATTGTTGTCCACGTACCTGCTTGGCCAGTGGTGATACCAACTGCTGCAAATAGTCTTTGTGAGGGGCTTAAGTCAGAAACCCCGTTGACCGCCTCCACCTCAAATGTGTAGTTGGCATGAGCCAGAAGATCTAAGATGGTGACGTAAGTGTCAACTAATCCACTCTGCTGAGGAACATATCCAATGCTGCTCCCACAGGGTATGCACTGCCCCTGCTCCCAGCTACATCTCTTGCACAAAATGCGGTAGGTCAAATCGTTCCTTCCGCCGTTGTCCGCCGGAGGGCTCCACTCCAAGCTAACCATAGTCTGGTTAATATTATAAATAAGGTTCTGGGGCGCGGATGGAGGTCCTTGTCAAGAGAAAGCAGTGAGTAGAGTTTTAATTTTCACTTGTGAATTACAAAGCAAACACTTTTGTGATATATGTTAATGTGTAGAGCCAATTCTGAAGTTCATCTGAAGAATGAGCCTAGCATGGAAACTATGCTGTTATAAAGAAAGAGCTGTGTCACCCACCAACCACAAAAGGCATCATAATCAAACAATTTCCCTTATTTAAATGAAAGGTTAAAAAAAGGGCTCTAGCATTTCTGTTGTAGGCAAAGATGGCACCAACTGGCAGTAGCCGCTACGCATTTGGAAATATGAGTGTACCACTCAAGCGACAAAAGAAAGCAAAGCACAAATGATGGAAATATAATTCATCTTCTGTAAAATGGGAGGCAGACAAGCCTACAGACAAAATGAATGCTTAGGTTTGCAAATATTAGGCCATTCAAATAAAGGTGTTGGGGAGGAATATTTGTCCTGACAGCTTCTGTATCCCTTGACCCTAAATAGTTACTTTTTACATGAGCGGAGCTTCCTTCCTCACAGAGGGCCTGATTCACAAAGGAACGTAGGACTTGTAAAGTTGCGAGTGCGGAATCTCCACACTGAGCACTGCAGTCCTAAGTCCCTTTGTGAATCAGGCCCTACAATATTCTTCAAAGCAACCTGATTTATTTTTTGTTTAAATAGTTGTTCTCTTTAAGACTAGTGAGGCCCCCTAACTACTGTTTTACTACATTCAGCACTCCTTATTGTGGACTGCAGGCACATGTTTATAAGTTGGCGCTGGCACTTGAAAGAACAGTGTCTTTTATTCACAATTGGTATTCGAAGGATACTCTGGTGGAATATAAACGGCTGGAAGGTATTCCAAGTTGCCATTATTCACTAGTCAATGAACTGTGATTTAAATTCTGTGAGCATCGGGTAACATGTTTGCTTTTTACACGGCACTAAGGTAAATCAATCATTTGATATTTCTGTTTGTAAATATATTATACTCTGCAATTGACTGGTGTTGCTGTTGTAAATACAGTATATATTCTGCACAATGTCATCAGAGTACGACTCACTACATCACATTTATGTCCATTTGTATTTTTTTCAGTTCCTATCTCTTTCATTATTTAAAACGACAGGGCTTATTTGATGCCAATTACCTCTACTAAATTTAAATTGTATAGAAGTTACTCCTTCAGGAGCTCCTTTCATGTCGTGTTGCTAATATTTATCCAGTTTCCTAGGAGGTTATTGGGTTGCCCAATTACATGTGCTACATGCACAACAAAGCAGGAATATAACTTGCACATCTTCTCCACACCACACCCTGGTTCAAGACATCAACAAGCATAGGCATTGGGTTTTGTGGGTTTGAGATCAGCAGCACGGATATATTGCAAAACAATCGCTTATGCTTGGAGTTGTATAGTAACCTGTTGCTGAGCAGCTCTTTACTGTTGTCGCATTACGCTAAAGTAAAATGCTCATGACTGCACGCTCAAACACTATCCATTTCTCTAATTCCAATGATTTGACTTACTTGTGCATGCCACATAGGGAGCATCAGTGGGTGCCCGGTGATAACCATCCTCACAGTCACATTTGGACGCGCCTTCCTTGTCAGAAAAACTGTGAGACGGGCAACGAGAGCACTGTAAATCCTGAGACGATGATTTGTAAAAGCCTCGTCCACAAGCTATGAAGGAAAATAAACAGAGCATTACATCAAATGTGATGAGACAGACAGATGGTTGGTTTATCACACTGAATTCAGCTTCCTCAAATGTACAGGTGTCCAAATTATGTCTAGAGGGGTGAGCCTTGTAAGAGTTTAAAGATATTCACACAACACAAATTTGTAAAAGGAACTCGTAAAGTCAGCGAATGTTCTGAAAATCTGGCATGGGTCCAATCCTGCAGGACTAAAGTTGGACGTCTCTAAATTGTCAGCAAAATGAATAGTGGCAGAGACTTTGAAGTATGGCATCTGTGCCACAAGTCCCTCCCACATATGACTGTGTAGTATAAGACTGCCCTCTCGCGAAAATGTGTAAACTTCAACAAATATAAGGGAGATAGGGAGCCAGAAAATACCATTTTTAAAATGATCAGATAAAAATTCAGTGTGTGATAAATCTGCTTTGAAGTCAGTTGTGCTCCTAATCTGTGTCTGTGCAAATGTGAAAAGTGGTCATTTTGTACCTGGCTCAGAAATAGGAACATTTCACAGGAAGAAACTTTCTTTGCTTGTCAGAATAACACCACAGGGCTTTCTGTGGTGTATGACTTCAATAGTGCAGTCTTCCGTTTCCTAAAAATGTTGAGGTGAACTTTAGAAGTTTCCCATTGCAATGATCTCCAAAACCAGTGAACTGTTTCCAAAAAGGAGGTATATTTTTCTGAGATTTCTAGATCAGTTAACTGTATAAAGCATCATGGCACACGACTACTTTTTCAATTCATTATGTAATAATGTGCTCTGTTTCAAGCAGTTTGAAGAGAAAATGCTGAAATCAATTCCTTTATAGTTTGGGTCTGATTTAGATCTGGCAGACTGGGTACTCCGTCACAATGGGTACAGAGTACTGTCCTCCGCACTCTTGGTCCGCCTGCACTATTTTGAGTCAGGCAGAGCGCCAGGTTCACACTGGCAGAGTAAAATTTACTCTGTCGGCGTAAAACTTCTTCCAATGACCCGAGGGAGTACAGGACATTGGAGTTATTTTTGGGGGTGAGGGAAAGTAAAAATAAAAAAGATGTCCCCAACATCATGAGGGTAAACACCCATTGTGCTGGGCAGTTATTTTTTCTTTTCCACAAAAAAAGCCCAATTTGGGAATCTGCATTTAAAAAGAAAATATTTTAACAAAGTGACTGATGCCCACCAAACATTTGTACAAATCA